>NW_022437107.1:998481-1092580 GCF_009761245.1 Sapajus apella
TTTGGCCCAGGTGCAGAAGAGTGGTAGCTGTAATTTAGTGGCATTGGTTTCAAGCAGATGGAATTTGTTTAGATGACCTTAAAGGTCTTTCCAAATCTGATGTCTTAAATGAATTATCAGATGGCCTATAGTTTGGTTACCACATATTAAGGATAAATATGAGGGTAGGAGCACTCATCATTCAGTTGTAATAGCTCAATAGAGATAATAATTCTGCCAGATTTGGGTCCTGTGGGCAGAGCTGAGAGGTCTGTAAATTCACATTCACTCTTCGAGTCCTGGTTTATAGCAGCCTGCCAAGTGTGTCACTAAGATGAAGATAGATGATAATGACTACATTTTGGTAATTCATTTACTTTACTAAAATCAGTGCTCAGTCATGTTACAGGCGAGACTCCATCTGGTTCCCATCAATGATGGAGGGAGCCCCGTGTCTGGACAGAGGGCTGCATCTGTGCCTATGCAGGAAAGCTGCATGGATTATCCAGCAAATCACGGTATAGACCACCAGCTGGGCCAGTCCAGGTCCAAGCCAGCCAGGTGACTCTCTCCTGCCGTTCATTCACTTCTTCGTTCGACAGGTACTGTGGACACCTGCTGTGTGCCAGGCACCGCTGAGGTGCCTGAGGGGAGATCAGGAGCTGATGCATATTCCAACTGAGGGGTGGCAGTATAACCAAAAACGGACATAATCCCCAAATCATAGAGCACGACATGGATGATGCAAATTATGGCAAAGAAAGCTTTGTGCACACTGAGGGGTTTCATGTTTCCTGAGAAGGATGTGGATTGTAATTTAAGGTAGGATGGGGGTTGGTCCGAGATGTGAGCCTGGCTGACAAGATCAGGCAGGAAATGTCTTCTTCAGACCCCACCCGCTCAGTAGAACACCTGCTTGGCACTGTTCTGGGCCTTAGTGTAACTACTGAGCATAAGATGGCCATTGCCACTTGGCATTGCTGCCCTGGATGCCCGGATCGTGGTGCTGCCTGTCCCTCTGCTGCCTCCTCTCTGTGTCCCCTCAGTGGTCCTGAGCCCCATTCCCTCCAGGGTTGTCTTCAGGCCATGACTTGCAAGTTGGCTCTCCCTGGGGCTCACGGTGCTTCATTCATTCCTAAAGGTGCCTTCTCCTCCCTACCCTGATGTAGAGTAAAAGGTTTCCTGATCCCATTGCTTTGTCAGGACAATATTGCTTCCCAGGGAAGACTCTCTTGGCACATTTTAGGCACTTCTGGAAGAACACCATGTCATCATCATAATCACCATCATCATCAGATCTTCTCCAAGCCCCATCTGGGAGGGTCGCGTGGGAGCCACACGTGGACTTAGTTAGGGAGCTCTCCCGAGCCTGAACTGATGGCTGGACCAGCCCAGGCTTTTGTTTGCCACAGGAAGACAGCTTTGTGCAAACCCTTGTTTAACCTGGCCTTCCCTCTTTAGAAAGAGAATGTTCACCAGATGAATCATGCCTAACGTGCTCACTGGAGCCAAAGGACTTTGGCTCCCAGGCTGTTTACTTCAGCCCAGACTTTGTCCTGTAAGTGTTCTTAGGAAATGACAATGAACAGAAAATTGTCATTGTTTTTGCTGAAAAAAAAAAAAGGTTGAATAGTTTCCCTGGCCCAGGCTGGCTGGTAGCAACCCTGGCCCCAGCATGCTCCTCAGCCCCCTACTCTCCCCAGCAGGGCCAGTGTGCCCTCGTCTGTCCACCCTGCTCTGTGACCAGGTGCCCTGGTGTGCGCTTGCCCAGGGGCTGGCTGTGCGCAAGATGACACATGGTTTGCGTTGATGTCTCATGGGCTCACATGGGCAAGGCTGTGCTGTGGCTGTGCCGGGGACCTGGTGCTCATGTGGGGCCCTCACCTGGTTTCGCTGTTGAATTCCTCCCACCACTGCCTACCTTGGGTGGGAGGGCACCTGGCCTTCAGGCAGAGTGGACTTGGAGAAGCAGAGGTGCTGCAGGCAGGGTCTGTATTTGGGTTTTGGCAGCCTGGATGAAATCCCACCTCTGCCACCTGCCAGCTGTGTGTGAGTGGCCAGGTTCCTTGACCCACGCTGAGTTACAGTGTTCACTTGGCTCTGTTTCTAAACCTGGGATATGGCTCTTTTGGCCTATTTCCTGTTTGTGGCATTAGAGGCAATCAATAAGACATCATGGAGTAGACATTGAGCTTGCCCTCCCGCCTGCACAAAAAGCAGGTCCTGAGGCAGCTTCCTGCAGCCCCGGGGACCCTGCAACACCTTCGGGGCTCGGAGGCCTCTGTGTCTGACTCCGGCTCAAGTGCAGCTACAGCTCTAGAGGAAGCAACCCACACCACAGGGAAGCGAGGAGGCGGGGGGTCGTGTCCGGGCATGCCCACAGCAGGGGCTGGAAGAGCCACCATGGCAGCAGCGACAGAGCCAGGGAAAATGCCGTCCTATGATAAGCAGTCGTGTCTTTAACCCAAATGATGTGTCTGCAGAAACTGGTTGCATTTGCTACTTTGACAGGTGGACAATGTTTTAGTGTCTTAATTAGCATGTTGGGTAATTGCTGCCATTAATCTTGTTCTTTTTTTCCATGTTCGTTGGCCATTTTGACTTCTCTATACCCATCTTCCTTATTGAAAAACATGATAGGAAACTTTTAGTTATTAAATTATGAAGACCTAACGCATGGCATGATGACTATTGTTAATTCTACTGCATTATATACTTGAAATTTGCTAATACTGTATATTTCAAGTATTCTTATAAAAATGTGGTGATGGGTATGGTGATTAGCTTGATCCTGATAATCTCACAATGCATGTGTATATCAAAACATCGCCTTGTACACCTTAAATACTCAACTTTTCTTTGTCAGTTATACTTCAATAAAGCTTGGAAAACACACACACACACATTCACACACAAACAGAAGTGGCCAAAACAGACAACTGCAGAATTCCTCTGGCAGGCCTGGGCTGAGAGCTGGGGCTGTTCGTACTCCCGGCCCTCTCTGCATCCTCAGATGATGTGGTGCTGAGCTGCTTCCCTCTGCCCTCCTCCACTCTCTAAAGCCCTGTCCATCTGGCTCCTACTCTTACACTTGAGTGGAAACTGTGCCCTCCAAAACCAGGGGACTCAGGAGTCTTGCCCTGTGTCTCCTCCCGACCCATGGTGGGTGGGAGCAGTCTCTCTGCCCTTCTCCTCTTCCACCCTTGTCTCCTCTCTCCTGGCCACTCCTGCTGCCCACCATCCTCTCCTCCTGGGCTCTGCATGCCTTCTGCACGTGTCCCCACACGTGTCCTCCACAGCCCCTCTGTGCGTTCTGCATGTGTCCCCTAAGTGGACTCTGTAGTCCCTGCTTGCCCCACACTCCCTTACCCTGTGTCCTGAGCATAGGTCTGCAGGTTACAGTGGCTGGCGAGCATCTCCACATTGTGACATTCTACTGGGACCTGAAACATCTGCCCCTGACAACAGCCTCAGCACAGAATCCCTGGCCATCCAGCTCCGACGGGGACATGGAACCTGCCTCTCCTTCCTTCCTGCCAGTCTCTTAGTTGTCTGTGCCTTTGCCCTGTCGTGGTCTATTCAACCTGTAAGCCAAGCCGTTCTTGTTTCCCTATCTGTGGAGTCACCCCTTAATTCAGTTCCTGAGAGCTCAGTGGCTGCAGTTTGATCATTCCCGTCCATTCCTGGACTTCTTCAGCCTTGTCCCGCACTGCCTTATTTCTTACAAGATGGTAGCATCATGGGGAGAATGGAATTCCTAGCTTTGTTTTTCTCCTTTCAAGCCACCATGATCGTCCCCAGCACAGCTCCAATCCTACTTCTCACATATTCAAAAGCACTAACATCTCCTAACTCACCCCGATTGTTTTCACATGTAACCCAGTGTCCCTGCAGTCTGTCGCCTACTGTTGCCTACTGACTTTCCAACCTTTTTGGGATGATCTCTCAGTATAGCCCTTGGAATTCTCTCTTTGTCTCTCTTCTCCAGCGTCTCAACAGCTTTTGCCATTGCTAACTGTTCCCTCCTCCTGACACACCCTCTTGGCCTCCAGGCCCCATTCTCTCTCCTGGTTCCCCTCCACACTGGACACAGCTATGAGGCTCATTGTCCATGGAGGGCAATTGTGACTCAGTCATGGCTGTTGCTCTTTCTTACGTGGAGCTCTCCTCTGGCTGCCTCATTCAGGACTTTGGATTTGTGAGCACCTGTGTGAAGCTGACACAGACATTGAACTTTCTTTCTAGAGCTTTGTTCTCAGCTCCAGAAACACACAGCCAACTGTCTTCCTGAAGCTCCCATGTAGATGGCACCTGGGTCTTGCCATAATAAAAATGGAACCTGAATCTGGAGCTCTAAGTCACACCTTGTTCCCATGCTCCTCCTGTTAGGTTATCGCTGTGAAGACAACAAACCCTCATCTACTCCAGATGCAGTCTGTCCCCACCGATTCTGCCTGTCAGTGGTTTCAGACACATCCGTCTTTATCCACAGCCAGTGTCTCAGTCAGAGCCGCAGCAGCTCTCTCCTGCATGGTGGAAATGGCCAGGATACCTCTCTGCACTGGTCCTGTTACTTGCAAGCCCCTCCCTGAACTGCATCTGGCCAGTGCGGCCTTTTTAAAAGCTTCATTGTGCTGCTGTCCTGCCTAAAATCCTGCAGTGGCGCTACATTCTTCTTTACATGCTTTCTTTTTTTTTCAGAACAAAGACTAGATCCTTACCTGGCCCACAGCCCTCCCAGTTCTGGCCACAACGTCTCATGAGGCTTATCTCACCATGAGCCCCTGTTCTAGGTGTCCGCATGTTGCTCTGTTTGCCCCCAGGACTGTCCACTGCCTCTTTGGTCTGTTGGCATGTACTTGTCCTCCAGACCTTAGTTCAAAGGTGAGTTCCTCACAGAAGCTTTGCTGGAGTCCCCAGGAGCAGGGAATGTGTGTGTTCTCTCCTTTGAGGCACCTCCCACAGTGTTCATTTGCATGACTTGTGTGATTATTTGGTGGATGACAGTTTTCCGAGTGCTGTGGGGGTTGTACCTCCTTCTCCTGAACCACTAGTTGGGAGAATAAACTTCCCTTCTTCCAGCATGGCTTTGACATCACACAGACATGATTTGGTGGTCTTCAGCACAAGTCACTGGGCTTTGATAAACACCCTTTACCACGAGGGAAATGAGAGTCGGATGACTTAAGGATCACCCCAAATCAGGTGGAAAATCTGGATGCCCCTGGTCGCAGGCCAGCAGGTCTTGGTGCCTTCAGATCCCTAGAGTATCCTAATTTGGCTACAGTTTTCTGTCTGCAGAAAGGCCCTGAAGGGAAGACGCCAGGCTGGAGCAAGAGTGATCATCCTGGGCCCTCACTGTGCCTGATTCACCCGGAGGAAACCTTGCGTGGACACCACTAGCCTCTGGAGAGATTTCAGACCTTTGGGAACAGAGTAGGGTTCCTGTCTTTGTAACGAGCAAGTTTTCAGCTCTCTTTCACCCTGTTTGCCACTTTCCCTCTGTTTCTGTGGCTTCCTTATTTGGCAGTCCCTGGGCCTGGTGGACCCTGCCACCACTTCTTTTTGTGAGTCTGATCTGTCCTGCATCCCGACTGCAGCTGTACCTGGCCCCAGACCCCCACATCCTAGCTGGCGGGAAGGATTCCTCCCCTAACCCATCAGGGCCTCACCTCTGGAGGCAATTACTGCCTGGCCTGTGAAAATATATAAGGATACTTGAAGAGGTATCGTGTTACATCCTTCATATTTTGCCAGCAATAAATCCAGTTCCTTTCCTCTCGGGTGGACTCTCAACTCTATAAATTAAGAGTCTACTTCTAAGGAGGAAGATTTCACAGGACTCAAGGTTCTGTATGACCTGCTCGCATTTCAAGGGTTGACCTAAAAGCTGGGGGCTTTCAGAACTGCAGGAAGTCATGCCCAGAGATCAGTGGCTTTAGGATCTGTGTCCCACTCACAGCCCTCCTGCCTCTCCTGTGCTTCCTGCCAGCTTGGACATCAGGACCTCTCTAGCTGCATTTAGGATTGTTTAGCAGACAGGTGATGGGGAAGCACCCACAAAGATAGAGTTGGAAATAAGCAGGCTAAAGCCAGGGCTTTGGGGAATGGAGCTCACATCCCCAAAACTTAGCATGTAGAACAACATTTATGAATCTTACTGGGCATAAGACTCACCTGGAAGAGATAAAAATGCAGATTTCAAGGTCCCTCCCCAGAGAGTCTGCCTGAGTCTCAGGACGAGTGCTCTGGTCTTGGCTGTCTGACCTTACCCAGCCCTGGATTCTGCTTTTCTCTTAATCGAGTCTCCCATAATCTTTCCTGGTGATGAGTGTCACATCGGGGTCACCACCTGAGACACTGATCATCACCTGTGGAGGTCTGTTCTGCAGACCCTGACACAGCGACGGATGAATGAAATACACTCTCACACACCAGAGTACAGTGAATTCAGGTAGGCTAGGGAGGTTGTCAGCTTCTCTCAGAGGGTGATTGCAGCTAACTGACCATAAATCTCTGTTCCTCCTCACATTTATTCAGCATAGATTTAATAACAGAGGTTCTAAGTCAATATGCTTGTGGATAATTAACATGGTTAAAAGAGTGGTTTTATGAATGATGAAAGGTCTTGGTTCCAGGGCCCAGAATAACACCATTAATGGGTAATTCCCCTTTGACCTCCCCCGAGAGGACCATCAAACACAAAGTTTACATGAGTAAACAGAGTAGAGACAAAGGACGTGGGGTAAACAGACTTAACTGGGGAAGCTTTTATTATCCTAATCTTCACTTCTATGACTTAATGCTCTAATGTAAGAACTGAGCCTGTTCCGTTAAAACAGCCTGCGGGGGTGGACACTCAGTGGCATCCGCTACCTGTTGTGTTCATCCCATCAGGGGATCTGCAGCTGAGGGCACCCTTAGGTAGGCCAGGCAGAGACTCCAGTCCCTGACCAGGCATTCTTGTGCCTCTCCTTGGACGTTACCCAGCTCAGAGCCCTGGGCAAGCTGTGGACAGAAGCTTGGTCTCCTGGGAGGAGGCCCCATAGTGAGCTTCTCCTCACAGACCATATATCCTGGGTGGCGGTTCTGGTGGGAAGCACCAATTTGAGGGGTCAGGAAACAGCATGTGTTGGGGCCGTCCAGTTTGAGTACACAGATTCACCCTATTTTGTTTGTTTCATGGATAGAGTGTCTGGAGACCCAGTGTTTTAAAGCACAGGTCACAGACCTCACCCTGAGTCAGGCAGAGCCCATGATAGCACTCCTGGGATGACAGGTGGAGAGAACAGAAGCCCACCCTGGCCTGCAGTGGCTGAGGACACTGGGTTCTGCACAGACATGGCTCCAGAATGGATCTCTGGTGTGTGTAGGAGGAGGAGGTGAAGGAGTTGGGGGCTGACTTTGGCTCACCTCTGCAGGAGGCTCAGCTGGCTCCTGGCTGGTATTACTGTGACACAGGCAAGGAGCACTTCCGTCAATTACTGATGTGTACAGGGGCAGCTGTACTTGCTCAGCCACATTCTACTCCCTGTAAGGACAAGGCCCTTGGTGGTCACACTTGGATGGGCATCAGACTCACTTGGGAGCACTGAGATATCCCTGGAGTCCCATCCACTCTGAGGACCCTGGGGCTCAGTGCTCCTTATGATCCTCCCAGGTGACTTGGACAGGCATCAAAGTCTGAGAACCACTGGCTAGACAACATGGAGTGTGTCAGGACAGGATGGTTCCCTGTGTGGACAGAATTGTTATCAGGCCAGTGGGAGGAGCCATGGACTCCAGTCACAATGTCTCTGTAAGGCCTGACCGAGAGCTTTCCACCCTGGTTCCCTGTTAAAATCAGCTGAGGAGTTTAAAGAGTAAAGATGCCTGACCTCTCCCCACATATTCTGCTTTCGTTGGTGTGCAGTGTGGGGGCCAGGCCTCGGTCCTGCTGAAGCTCTCTGAGTCTGTTGAATGTGCTGTCCTGGCTGATGAGGACTCTCAACCCACATGGACACTTGTTTTTATATTGGTTTTAGACTCTGTGTTTGCTCACAGGGCATGCTTGCAAAGACTACTCAGTAGATTGCTAAGCCCACATTTTTAGACTGAGAACCAGAAATCTTTTTTTTTTTTTTTTTAGACGGGGTTTCACTCTTGTTACCCAGGCTGGAGTGCAATGGCGCGATCTCATCTCACTGCAACCTCCGCCTCCTGGGTTCAAGCAATTCTCCTGCCTCAGCCTCCCAAGTAGCTGGGACTACAGGCGTGCACCACCATACCCAGCTAATTTTTGTATTTTTGGTAGAGATGGGGTTTCACCATGTTGACCAGGACAGTCTTGATCTCTTGACCTCGTGATCCACCTGCCTCGGCCTCCCAAAGTGCTGGGATTATAGGCGTGAGCCACCGAGCCCGGCCGAGAACCAGAAATCTTAAGGATGGTGACCGTGCTCCACCCACTTGCATTGGAAGAAGGGTCTGTCATGGTTGGAACAGGATGTTTCTTACCTATTGGATTTTGCTTTCGGGTCAATGCCATTGTACACACACACAGACACACACACACACGCACACGCACACTGATACACACACACATACACACACGCTCACACACAGACACACAGACACACGCACACACACACACAGCAGAGGGAGAGACTGATTTGCATAAAGGGACTAACTTCTGCAGAGCCTTGTCAAAGGGCTGAGAACATTCACCTTTCTCAGGGAGAGGGTGGTGGGTGGGGTGGCTTGACTCATTTTATTTTTGTCGCCCTCTTACTTGGCGGGTGACTGCTTCCCCAGGTCTGTGCCTAAAGGACCTGGGGAAGATGCAGTTGGGAGCTGTGGTCACACAGAGAGCTGCTGTTGTCAGAAACAATCTCGGGCCTCCGCAACCTGCTATTGTGCATGTTCGTTCCCAAGGGCTCAACCCCGAGGAGTCGTAGGAGAACAAAGGCAGCAGTGCTTGCCATGCGAGGCAAACGTGCTTCAAGACCACAGAGGATGGGGTCCTCCACGGGGGCCACCTGGAGCTGCCAACTGCCTGGCCCCACTGGAGACTCGGAGCTGTGCACATGCGGCTGGCCTGCCCTGACCTGCCCCTGGGGCCACGCCCTCAGCATTTCCACTCAAGTGGACTCCCTTCCTTTATTGACCTCAGAATTGAGAGGAGAGGTGCAAGTCTAAACAGGGAGCAGGAAGACAACATCCCAAGGTCACCTAGTGACAGGGAGGGCTGTGCCACAGGGCAGGGTGGGCACAGAGCCTACATCGGCCGAGCCCGCAGCGGCGTGTCCACGGGCGAAGTTCTGCTCACATGGCCTTATCTTTTCACACAAAAGTCTGGTGGGTACATGGGGATTTCCATAAATGACAGCTCAGGAGGATGGGAGAGTAGAGTCCAGCTTTAACTTAGCTTAAAGTAATTAAATAAACCAAACACATCAAATGCACACAAAAAATGTGCGCTTTCCCCAAACAGTCCCCATTCCTGACATGTTCTTGGATGGCGCAGGCTGCCTGGCAGAATATGACATGGTGATGAGGGATGCTCTGGGGAAATCCAAGCCATACCAGCTTCCACCTGGACGCTGTTTCAGTGTTCACCACCCCGGGACAGCGGCTGGAGTATAGGGGCAGTGGCAAGGGCACCTGACTTCCCTGGGCTCTGCTGCCTCCACATTTGCAGTCTTGGAGCAGAGAACTGCATGCCTTCCACTCTGCCCTGCCTGGAGGGCTGAGGCTGAGACAGCTGCTGAGCCTCACCAAGCACCCCCTTCTCAGGCCACCAATGGGGAGAGCTTTTTATTTTTATTTTTAGATACCATTTCTTTTTTATTAAAGCAAGACCATGTCATCATTACAATCTGCTACTGAGCATGTCTCTCACAAAGGTATCAGACAGTAATTATTTTCTCCTGAAACAAGAATATGTGTTGAATAAATATAGAATGAAGTTTAATTTATGTTAGAGTTTTATAAAGTATATATATCTTCAAGTCCACATGTGGCCATGTTATTACTGTAGAATCTTAAATCATTAAGAAAAAATTACAAACTCCATTTATGTAAACAGATTCTAACGCAGTCCAACTTGTTTTGTTAAAGTCTTATTTGATATAAAAGGGGAGCTATTTTCAGGGTCCACCACCCACCTACTCTTTAAAGACAAATATTACTCAAATATTAATGTTCTCCACCAGGTAGACTAAGAAGAACACAACTGCAGAGTCTTTAATTTCAATATTCCACGTCAATTATCTTATTTAATGAGTTTAAATCAATAATGGTTTAATTTAAGCATTCTTTTTTTACCATTTTAGTATAAACATGACCATTGTTGGTTCTGAACATTTCTTGGCCAGAGAATGAATCCCTTTGTTTCTTGATTTCCAGCTCTCCTGAGCTGCTGTATTCCAAAATAAAAAGGAAGGATTTTAAAACAGGATTCCAAAGAAGCTCTATGCTTCTTTTTTTCTATTTGAGTAATTGCTAATAAGATTAGAAGAGTCAATGGTTAGACCTGAGACCAAACTGCAGCGAGGCTTATTTGAGCTCAGTGTGGATGTTTTAGGCTCACACACGGCATCCCCAGCCTGGTGAGAGGCAAACTGCCCTTTGCCACAGATGCATCCTCAGAGGTGGAGTCTATAATCAGGTCACTCAGCAAATGTCCAGCACCTCCTTGGTGCCAGGCTCACCATGCTGAGTCCTGGGGCTGCGGCCTTGAATGAGAGTGCTGGGTTCCTGGCATCTCAGTACCTGCAGAACCATGCAGGAGGTAGAGGCAGCAAACGCAGGGCGGGTGAGTCACAGTGGGGCAGGAGAGTCAAGTGGTGTGCAGCCACAGAGGGGCAGACAAGGACTTGTTTAGACAGGGCTGTCAAAAAGACCTTGTTGAGGAGGTGGGCCTGGAACCAGCCATAACTATAAATCCTGAGTGTGAAATCCCAGAGCTGAAAGTAACCTCGAAGTCACAGGGTATAACCACACTGGTCACAGATGCAGAGATTGCAGGACCAGAACAGAACCTCCTGTGGGAAGAGGCAGAGCCACCGCAGGACCCAGGAGACTGGGTTCCCAGGGCTATCCTGCCTTTTGCAGGGAGACTCGCCTATGGGTTCTATTGTATAAGGTAGATTCTGAGACGGAAGGATCTCTCCAATTCCTAGATTGTAGAATTCAGAAACCGAGAGCGAGGCAGCATTTGCCACACGTGGCAAATTCACCAGGTCATGAATCCTGTCATAGACTGAGTTTTCTGGATTAAAAAATTACATCAATTCCAAGTCAATGGATACCAAACCATCTTGACTTTCTACTGCATTGACTCAGCCAAGAAATTAGCTCACCTCCTGAGAGGTGGGTGGAGGCCTGCCAGAGGTTTATAGAAACCTTCTGAGGAGCTGCTCTGCTAAGGGTGAGCTTGGCGCTCCTTGCATTCCCGGGGCCTTCCCTCTGAAGAACGCATTGCTGGAGAGGAGCCCTTGCTTTTAGTTCTCAGCTCTCAAGAGTAGGTGCTTTCCTCTGAGCCTGGAGTCTTGTCTTTGTCAATAAGGCCACTTATGGAGGCTTGGAAGTTGTGTGGAAGAGGCCAGGGGAGGAGGATCTGGCTGGAGCAGCTGGGGTAGAGAAAACCCCCACCATCCAGGAGCCCTGGCTCCAGAAATAGTAGAATGAAGGGTGAAGGGCAGTGAGAGGACCCCAGCCATCTTAGCTGAACTGCACCGAGGCTTCCTGCAGAACTGGGCTCCTCTTGCTAACCTTGGGCCCCTTTCCATGTGTTCAAGGCTCTCCTTGGAGTCATGTTGTCCAATTATGTGGCACTTGTGGGGCTGAGCTCAGATCTGGGGTTTGCAGGATTCAAGACGCCTTCACATGGGGTAGAGCCTAGATGTGGCATGGGGGACAGCTCATGCATGAGGTGCATTTGGCCTTGAGAAGAGACCCAGAGGGGAGCAGGCTGGTCCAGTGCTGGGAGGACAGTCCTATGGAGCATTAGGAATATCAGCAGGTGAGTTTTATATCTGTTTTTCCCAACCACAGTTCAGGCCCAGAGCAGATTCAGCTCTGTTTGCAGGGAGCTGATATTGTAATTGACAGTACGTGGTGGGAGGCAGGGAAGTGAGGGAAATTGTGCCAATGCTAGAGAGCCACAGTGCGGTGAAGAAGAGAAGGCAAGAGGATGTGCTGCAGAATCACAGGGCTGGGCTTCCAGACCATCCTGCTTCCGTGGGAGCATTTCAGGTGAGAACTGGATGACCTGAAAGTAAGCCAGGAGACACCAGGCAGGGACAGACTGGTCCCCACGTGCGAACGAGGTTGGAGCATTTGGGACTGCAAAGAATGCGGAGTGTGGTGAGTGAGGTGGCCCTTTGTATCGGATGCATGTGTGAATGGCTGGAGTCACGTGTGTGCTTCAGTAGCGGGTACCATGGGCACACTAAGAAATCTGGGTTTCCTTCTGAGGGCCTGGGAAGCCACAGGTAGCACTGAGCAGGGAGTGGTGGATTTATGCACGTGCTTATGAAATCATGCTGGGTGCTGGGTGGCGAATGCTTATGGGGGTAGAGGGCAAGGTTGGAATTGTGGAGGCCACAGCTAAGAGCCAATTACACAGCCAGGCTCATTGTGTTTTGACCTGGGAGGCACTGGGGATGAAGGAGACATCTGAAGGATTTATTTCTACGTATAATATGGATTAGGTAGATGGGTTTATATGTAATGTAAATTAGACTCAAATCCAGCTGGAGCCAATGGTGGACACTTGATGGAAGATGTATTTCAATTTCTCACATTCCATAGAAAAGCAATACAGTGGAAAAAGTATGGGATTTGGCGTCTCTCAGACAGGATTCCACTTGTAGGCCGTGTAATATAGGGCAGCTCACCATATCCTGGACCTACACAAACCCCTCTGCTATGTGAAGAGTGAAATTTCCCCACAGAGTCTCCACGGAGGGCCCCAGAGTGCACTCCCTGTTAGCTACCGATGCAGTCACAAGGAAGAGAAAGAGTTAAATGCTCCTGGCCGAGTGCTGCGGGAACTGTGGGATCAGAGCTGACAGCCCAGGCTGTCAATGGCAGTCCTCACCAGGGCCATCGTGTGTGGCAGGCTCTTACTAAATTACAAAAATACCTAACAGGAGAGTTTCTTTGTGTTTTAAAAATCAATGACCAGTTTTTGTTTTGTTTTGTTTTTAAAATAGTGTTTTCAGAGATAAGAGTATTAAGTTTGGTCAAAATTTATGAAATCGTTTGAAAGCTGTTGTGACATACAGAAAATTAGATGAGCTTGTAGGTGATTAAAACAGTCAATCAAGCAGACCTACGTGTCATTTCAATGCACAGCAAGGAAGTGTCTTCAGCTTAGAAAATTGCTGGCATGAACACAAACAAATTCAGTTCTTTGACATGAGAATTTTCAGATTTTGGATTTATGATCAGAAAAATAGTTGAGTCCTGAAATACTGATAAAATGACCAGCCCCGTTCACGTTCAATACCTGAAAGTTCTGTCAGGGTGACCAAGAATCATGGATGCAAAGGAAGCCCGAGACTTCTCTGGTTCTGGCATGAAAGAATTTTCCAAAACTATGCAGATGCTGGGGGCTTAGAAATTTGATATTAGTGCAAACAAATGCATTCTCAACAAGAATATAGATGAGTTTGCACTGAATTTTAGAATACTTATCTCCAGATTTACAAGAGATTAAATAATTCTTTGAAATGGATTATCAGGCACTTTATTTACGCTACTCATGAGAGCTACACTGGCAAGGGAGGTCACAGTTTCTGACTTGCCTTTTTTCTAAACTTCTGACTTTGTACACATGCAGAGAATGTATTTAACTAGTAGGATCCCAATTCTCTATATTGGGGCATTTTTCTTTATATTTTTTACCTTTTAATAAAATAGATCTTTAGAAATCAGAATTCCTGAGGTTCCAGTACTGTCAAATTTGGGTTCTTGGGAATGCTGAAGTTTAAACTTGACTCTTTCAAATGAATGCTGGGTGAATTTGTCTAAACTCTTGTTCCTCTCATTCAGATTCCTCCTCTGTGGAGCAGAGGCAATAGCACTCTCTCCTTTTAAAATCCTTAAGGTTTGGGAAAGGTTTTCAGAGTAGCCAAATCATCGAATACCCTTAGGTAAAATGTGCTCTCAGGCTGTATTTCTGCCCATGGAAATGAAAACTAGTCCCTTCATTTTTTTTTTGTTTTTTCTTAGTCGTAAGGGCCACAGGGAAATTCCACTAAAATAAAAGAGTTTTTTAAAAATAGTGCTGTTCATGGGTGTTCTGTTTTGATTGCTTCTCTTCTAACTCTAGGGTAAGTTTCAGACTCTGGTTCCTACAAGACTAGGCAACTTCAGTCATGTCCTGCTCAGAGGAGGCATCTCGCACTGGCTGATCTCGTGGATAATCGCACAACTGGTCATGAGAAATGCTACGGTGTGGCCTGTCACAGGAGCCGATGTCACACATATTTAAGGCTAACACACATCTGAAGCTTTGATAGGGCTGTGCTTATGTCTGCCTTTCACAGAAGTTGGTATTCCTCTCATGTTTTATTTCAGCAGTTACAGTTAAACTACACCTTGACAAACTACGTGTGTGTATTCTCCCCAGTTCCCGGCCCACCTCCCTCAGCAACCCTCCCACAAACTGAGATGGAATCTGGGCTGTGAAAAGTGAAACGGGCTGTTATAAAACTGTATTTTATAGTCACAGCATGTAACAGTTGAAGGCGCGTTTATGTAGCTGAGGAGACAGAAACACGAGTCTTCCCACTCTAGAGTTTACCTAACTTCCTTCAGAACTAAGGGTAGAGCTTTATATCACAAGGTACCCCTCAACCTTAGTCATGGGGAACTAAAGAGGAAGAGAAAAAGCTAAACCCTCCTTTTGATGAAGTCCACATGCTAAGAAAAAAAAAATGAATGTCACAAACCCTTCCTTTTTTTTTTTTTCAGATGGAGTCTTGTTCTGTCACCAAGCTGGAGTGCAGTGGTGCGATCTCGGCTCACTACAATCTCTACCTCCTGGGTTCAAGCAATTCTCCTGCCTCAGCCTCCTGAGTAGATGAGATTACAGGCGCGTGCCACCATATCCAGCTAATTTTTGTATTTTTAGTGCAGATGGGATTTCACCAGGTTGGTCAGGATGGTCTCAATCTCCTGACCTCATGATCTGCCTGCCTTGGCCTCCCAAAGTGCTGGGATTACAGGCGTGAGCCACTGAGCCTGGCCCTGCTTCTGGTTGCTAAATACTGTGAGTGAACAATTTCCAAGTCATTGCCATGCCATAGTTCTTCCATTTTAAGGACTCAGCAGCAAGAAGGCCTCTGCCTAAGGACTCGATGGAGGGAGTGTGGGACATTCTGGGCAACTCTGCCATCGTCTCTTCTCGACTCCTTTGCTTCAGGCCGCCTCCTGCTGTTGCCCCTTTGGCTCCAGCCCTGTGGGCTACTGAAGTGCCCTGGCTCAGAGATTTGTGGTAGGGTGGGTGAAGCTGAGGTCTTCGTTTCTGCCTGTTTCCGGATTTCCCCTTCCTGCAGCCTCCTTTCTCCTCTTCCTCTGTTCCTTCCTTCTCCTTCACCATTTCTCTTTCTCCTTCACCAGTCAGTGAGTGCCAGCCATGTGCTAGGCCCCACTTAGATCCTGAGGGTCTTGAGATGACCCCCTCCTTCCAAGAGAACTTTGCATCACTACACCCTTAAAGAGTGAGGCTGACTCAACTTGGGTTATGCGGAAATTAGGGCACATGGGGAAATCTGGCTGCAGTGGGCCCACCCGTCAGTGTTTTGGTAGGTCCCCCCTTTCGGAATAGGGCTGGGTGGTGAAGCGGCCCAGTGAAGCCCAGGGCCACAAGTTACTCCTTCAAGTTGCATCTGCACACCTGCAGCATTTAGTGGCATTTCTGATAGCTCACTGTGTAAGGCTGTTTTGTGCTTGCGGCAGGATTTCTCCCCTGGTTTCTTACATAAGAATATCATCCATCACCCCATGCAGGAGCAGAAATGGAGAAATGAGAGGCCAGGGTGGGTCTGAGGCCATTCTCCAGTCACTTCAGGCTTGGCTCGCAGCCCCACTTCCTGCCCCACAGCCTCCTGCCCCTGCCGCCAGAACGGCTGAGCCTGCTGATGACAAAGCCACAGCTCACAGGCTGACAATTTTGTCTGGACTTCTATCAAGGCCGGGACGGCAGTCAATAGCACATGCAGGAAATTTTAAAAGATCAAGAGCAGCTAACAACAAAATCCACTCTGGGATGTTTTTAACCAAACAATCAAGGATTCAGTGCTTTCCGGGGGTGAGGACCAAAACAGAGCAGGACTGGCAGCCAGCATCACCTCTTCCATCTTCCGTCTGTCCTGAACCAGGCAGTACAGCCTAAAAATAGCGCCTGGACCTCACACCATCAGTGCTTTTGTTACTTACTCTCTTTGGTCTTTTGAAAAACATATTCATCGGGACTGAGAGTCTCCCATCATTTGTATTTATAGAGTCCTTTTTTTCTGAAGTCGTGAACGTGCCTATTCTCATTTCTGGGAAGTCAGTGGCAGGACTTCGGTGAGGGGAAAGTGGCTTCAGCTGGGTTATAGGGGGAGGTGGTAGAAGAGTGAGGTGAGAGCACCAGGCATCTGGGGATGGAGCCCGTGAGGGCTCAGTGGCTTTCTGACTCTTCCTAAGAAAGAACAGTGCCCTCCTTGCCCTTCTCTGCCCAAAGCCCTCCCCAGGCTTCCCTCTGAACCACACATTTCCTAGGAGGCCTTCTGGGAAGCTGAGCTTCATGGTGCCTCTCGCTCCTCCTTTAAGTCACACTCAGAGGTGCCTGCCTCTGGCACGTCTCAGGAGGGCAGGGGCCGAGCCTCTGCTCTGTTCCGGATGCCCGCAGACCCTGATTGACACAGCCCACAAGCTTGAGTGGAGGGGGCGCCTAGTCCTCAGCACTAAATGGCAATACAGACCTAAATCCCGCAGCCCCCACAGACTGCAAGCTGCGGCCTTCGAGGCCATCTTTCACCTTGCCGGCTTTCCCGTGGGCTCTGGCCAGTCTTGTCATTTTGCCATGTTTCAGTTAATTCAACTGAATTGCGGTAAGATATTGCACAGAGAATTGTGAGTGGTGGCAAAGAGACCCAGAGAAGTTGCCTCCCAAAACTGGAAGTTCCATGGACCTGAAATAACCATGCTGTGCCCATCTTCCTCCCAGAAGCAGCAGAGTGAAAAGCCAGGCTGAGTGGGATCACGGCTGACTGAGTGGGATTTGCCCATCATCGGTACCGGCTTCAGAACACTGACCACAGCCAGGGGAGGGCTGCTGGCCCAGGAGGCAGGTCACAGCTCACTCCACACACTGCAGCTTTCCTTTAGGAAAAGCCCGTTGCCCGGTGGGTAGAAATCAAGTGTGACTTGAATGGATCACCTGAAGCGGAGGATCCAGCCTCAGTCCCGGGAGCCTCCAACTTTCTGGGGCTGGACACCCGCATTGCCCGAGGCGCCCCTAGCAGATAAGTGTCCAGCTGCGCAGGCCGCAGCCCGGTGACTCGGGTGTCTGCGATCTGCTCTCACTTTCTGAGCTGATCCCCACGCGGCTGCGAAGACCTCGCCCCACGGCCGTTGCTTCCCGCTCGCTGATGTCGCTTCCCCAATGGTGGCATGGAAAGCATGAAAGGCTTTCCTTTCGTGAACATTTCCTGTGGGAGACGGAGTTGCATTCTCAGAAAAGGAGGGCACTTTGGAAGGGGCTGGAGATGAAAGTGCAGCTAAGTGGGATGGAAAGCCAGTCTCCACAGAGACGCGGGAGGGAGGTCAACGTGGAGGAGAGAAGGGATCAGACCCACTCCCGACACCACAGGCTGCCAAGAGGCCGGACACAGGGCAGAATAAGGAAATGCTCGCGTGGGCGCTGGGGTTTGGCCTCACTTGCTTCATGCTGCTGCTTCCCGGCTTAATTGCTTCATAAATCTTGAACAATTTATGAACCTCCCCGAGCCCCAGTTTTGTCATCCGTAAGATGGCTGTTAAATTACATACCTCTCCAGCAATAAGCAGATTTAATGAGAAAAAACATATAAAGAATCACAACAAATATCATAAAACACCTTGGAGTATTTTTAAGGAAAATCAGTGTGATTGCAATCAAGAAAATTCCAAAACTTTATTGGCATATAAAATGTACACAAAAAAATAACATACACATTTGAACAATATCATGTTCCTGAATAAGAAAATGACTGTTGTGAAAATATCAGTTGCTGCTAGATTAATGCACAAATTTAGTGTAGGTCATTTCAATATACTTGTGGCTATTTTAGAAACAGAACAAATTCTGAAGTTATTGTGAAAATAATAATGTGAGTGTTTAACATAGATCTTTGAATAAAAAGATTGGTTTTTATCATTGTTAAACAATGTCATCAGGATACAGTGCTCAAAATAAATTTGGTCATTGTTTGAGAATAGACAAATCAATGAAACAGAATAAAATCCAAAGACCTTGGCTCATGAATAAATGAGCTGTATGGCTCATAAGGCAACACAAATACTCATAATTTAAAGTAGTATCCACAAATCACATGGTAATAACCTGCTTGCAGTTGGGGACAAAGAGTAATTTGGTCCTAAATGAAAAGTCAATTTCAGATTAACTTAAAAGTTAAAATAGGGGGTAACCAGAGGCAGATGAAAGAAAAAAAATCATCAAATGTTTGGAGGATGGGCCTGTCCTTCATTCTGTGGATCATAAACTCAATTTTCTTAACCATCCCAGGGTTGAGTGAGCCCCTGTACACTGATTTGAGCTGTCCAAATTCATAAAACCAATGTCTAAAATATAATGATTAATTAATTGACAGAGAATCAAGGATCTGCCTAGGGGTCCTCTTCCCACACCCACAGGGTGCTATGGCGAGTGTGGCATCAGAGTGGGGAGACACCTGCAGGCTGCTGCACCCATCTGTCAAGCCTGAATTGCTGCACACACTCAGATCCAGCCTGGCACTGCATTCCTTTGTTTTCCCAGAGGTCACAAAACCTGCTTGAGCACACTGCCCCAGTGTTGGTGGACAGGCAGATGTCCGCACTGCAAGGTCAGCTCTCTCTTAGAGTCATGTGTGATGTCCAGGAAGCATCTGGTGAGCCTCCTTCTCTCCAGGAGGAGGGCTCTGGTCCTTCAGTTCACGGGTGTTATAGCTGCAGGGCAGCACTGGGCCCCAGCAGGCAAGGGGAGGCTTTGGAGTACCCCCCTCTTCTGACATGGTGGTCAAGAGTCCTCCCCACCAGCTCCTGGGATGCAGTGTTATGCTTTTCTCTGTAGCTCCCTTCCCAGCCATACCTCTGAAGGCCTTGTCCCACTGGAGAACGTGCGTCCAGGTGGGCTTGGCACCCAGCCTCACTCCTCTCTCAGACGCAACTTGTCCTCTTCCAACTCTTTTGTGCAATAGGGTGCATCCATCTGGTCCCTCTGGAAGAGAAAGGCCTGCCTGTTGCCAAGCCATCCATGGGACTGGACTGTGTAATTTGTTTTCTGAAATAAGACAGTTTTGAGAGTGAGATGGGAGGGTGTTGTTACTGATGATGTTGAGAAAATAGGAGTAAACCAGGGCTACCCAACATCCCCCAAACACTCTAACTGGTATGACCACTTTTTCTGGACTCCTTGGGCCAGCCCACCCTCTTCTGATGGTCACATTCTTCAGCTACTTTGGTGCCTTCAACACTATTTCATTTTTGGCTGCCTCTACCCCTTCAGGGTAACTTCTCAAATTGCTGTTCTCACTGATTATGGGTCGGCTGTTACAGCAGAACTCTCAAAGGAAATCTTATTTCCAAGTTCCTCAGGGTATCTTAGGATGCTTGTCCACTTGCTTCCTCTCCCCTGCCCCTTACTCTCCTACCCAGTTGGGGAAATTTATCTTAACAAAACAATCTGAAATTGTGCTATTATTTAAAATAATGCAGAAATAAAGCCCCAAGAGCAATGCAAATATTCAACAATAAGGAACTATCCAAGTAAAACTGACATGTGCTGATGATTGGTTCATGTTTAGAAAGGTGATGATTTTGGAGAATTTAGCAACATGGAACTTTTATATCCTGTAATGGTTAAGGAAAAATTAGGAAGGAGGGTATACAGTTGTAGTACTTTGACTATAATTATATAAAAATAATAACAAATACATTAAGATGTCGGGGTGAAAACAATTGCCAGTATGGTAACAATAACTTTGTTTCAATTATGAGATTAGGGTTGATTTTTTTTCTCTCTTACTATTCTCCAGTTTTTCTGGAATGTGGTTCATATAATGGAAACAATGCTCTCTCCCTCCCCTTCTGCAGGAATTAAATGAGGTAATGATTATAAAGTACTTTTTCCTTTGTTTCTCCCCTCCCCATAACCCCATTGTGTCCTGATGACCTTGTCCTGAAAAAGAGGGAGAATGGGGTTTGGTTGGATTCTCTTGTTCCCAGGGCAAGGCTTTCTCTAATTTTCTTCCTTGTCCTTGAACTGTGTCAACCTTGGGCCACAAATGAAATACCCTTGACAACCCCAGTGGACTTATCTTGGGGATCTCTTGCACCTGCAAACTGAAGGCCTCCGTATCCCTTCCACAAAAACTTCAACCCTGTCAAAAACAACTTTGTTATGTGAAGTTTTATTGGGAAAGGAAGTGTCCCAAGAATTTTCTATAGCTGAGCCTGTTACAAAAGTTCACTCCTTGTCTCCGACACTCACTCAGGTTTCTAGCCGCCTTGGTGGTCCCTGCTCTCTCTCTGCGTGTTGAGCTGTGATTCCCTGCTCAGGTCTGAAGCAATTCTGGATTTTGCCTCATCTCAACGTATGTTTTCCACTTCTTCAATTTTACTTTGTTTTTTCTAGACCACTTGTGAAGAGGAAAGTGATTCCTCTTAAAGATGAAACATCTTTCCACCCTAACTAATGAAAGCATCCCCAGTATGATCCGTCCCAGGCCAGTTCTGGAGAAATGAATGGCCCTCGGCAGTGCTGGGCGTGGGTCTGAGCTGGGGAGGGCCAGCATTCTGCTCTCGAGGGAATCCTGAACACAGCTCTCATATTTTCTTCCATGAGACAGCTCAACCCAGAAAACTGCCCTTAAAAACATTTCCTATGTCTTAGGTAAACCCCACATTGAGTATTCTAAAGAGACTTGGAAATACATCACTGATATTTATTTCAGCATCACTTGTTAATATTGGACTATTGGACATGTTCTGATGTCCATTAAGTGGGATCTGGCTTAATAAAATACGGTCCATCTAACAAGGCCCAGAGCAGTGTGTGCAGTGAGGCCTCATTTGTATTAAAATATACTTATATATGTATGTAACTAAATGTGCATAGAATATTTCTGCAAAGATAGAGAAGGAAGCAGTAACATTCTCCTCTGAGGAAGACAAAGAGAGGGGCTGAAAGGCAGAGGCAGGAAGACCAACTATTTTATTTTATTTTGTATTTCTTTGGTTTCTCTGAATTTTGTATTAATTTATATATATATATATAATATATATATATATAATATATATATGTCTATTTGTACTTACTAGGAAAAAATGGAAACCTGTAACTAGTGGGCACGCTAAGAGACCTTTCCATTTGGGTGAATTACCTCTTAGGATTACAATTTTCTCATTTTCATTTCTCTGCATTAAAAAGGGAAATAATTTCCATGCCTGTATCTTTGGCAAGCCCTTTTGCCCTACTTTATAAAATTGCTTCAGGCTGCTGCAAACATATTCAAAGTTTGCTTTCTTTATTTTTCAGCTCCTCACTCTCTTGGGAGCCACTTTAAAAATCTTCTGGCTTGGAATTCACCCCACCCCTCCTGGCCCCACCTGTAAAGTGTGGCAAGAAATCTAAAACATAAATACTGGAAAACTGATGTTTGATAAGAATGTAAGACGTAATATTTATATAAACTTTAGCTCTTGCAAGAGATGCCTTGAGTATGCTGGGTGTCAAACGATAAGGAGGGTGCAGCTTTCAGCAGCTGAGTGAAGTGATCTAAAATTGCTCACACACGGATGGATGAATTAATAAGTGGAGGGTGTAAATTATGAGTCGCTCCTCCACACTCAGGTGCAAGAAGCATCACATTTCTTTATTTTTCCAAATCAAATTATACCTGGCTCCGAGCATCTGCTCCCTAGGGTTAACGAGAAACATGATGCTCGCTGTTTTCAGGGTTCCTTCCTCTTCAATTAGATCATGCAGGGATCCTGGGGCCCAAGAGCCCTGGAAAAGGGCAGGAGCTGCTTCTCAGCCTGCAATCAGCATCACAGCTACTGCATGTCCTCTTGGCTTCGTGATCCCGCCATCTTTAGGGCTCTGCAGCTCAAGGGTCACAGAAATGCCACTCAGACCACATTATTCTCGGCCAGGAGGAGGGTTTGCTACTTGGCTCAGAAGCAGCAGAGGGTAGTTTCAAGCTTCCATGCAGCTGTGAAGGACTGGCTCCACACTCTCCAAAGCCCTAGCTGCCCGCAGACCTCGGTTTCAATGGGAACAGGTTCCCAGGCTCATGCCTGCCCGCCTGGGGCATCTACCCAGTTTTGAAAACACCATTCTCCCTCTTCTGCTTGTACACAAACACATAGACTTCTCTGAATGATTTAACTTTCCAGAGCAAAAGCTTGAGTCTTCAGGGCTGCGATCCATCTCTTGAAATTTGGGAATTGGGTGTTCAGAGTCTCAAGAAAACTGCCTGCTTCTCTGAGTGGCAAGTTGAAGTTTTCCCTGGTGAGCTGAGGATAGCAGCACCAACTGCATAAATGGCCATGCTGTGTCCACCCGAACCGCCTCCATACACTCATCTCTCTAAACACAAAGATTGCGGCTGCAGTTCTGTTCTCCAGCTCTCATCAGGAAAGGGAAAAACGGGCAGTCTCCAGCCTGCATTCATCTCCCTCTGCTGGGTCTCCAAGCTCAGCCACCTGAGCCTCGCAGTGACCATGGTTCCTAAGCTTCCACACTTGTAGGCTAGCCTGCAAACAGCAGGTTTGATGCCTTGCCCATGGGGCAGTGGCTCCCCTTAACTGGGCTTGTTCCTTCTGCCCCAGAGAACGTGGATGCAGGAGGACACTTTGGAAGCTTTCATTCAGTGCTTTGAAATATATGGTTCCACCCGAGGTTCGCAGTCTACAGAAAAGTGATTCTCAAACACTGTGTTACAAGATCCTCTATATGGGTTCCTTCAAAAACACACTGTCTGAGAGATTGAGACAGTTAGCTGCCTGAGAGAAACTGAGTGGACCCACAGTGGATTCCAACATAGCTGGTCCCTTGAGCTGTCATTGAGAAATAATCCTTCCAAAAAGATAAGTCCACCTGAGATTTACCCTGTCACTTGAAATCCACACTCACGTTTCCAATGGTATATTAGTTGTCAGTCAGGGGAAAGCAGGGCCTTGCTGTGCACTGATCAGCTCCAATACCCTAGGCTGTCATGGGGCGGTGGCGTGCCTGTTTGCTGCTGTCTATTTTGCTACCTGTGGTGGGATCACCAGCAGTTCCTCAGGAGGCTCTGATTTCCCAGCTCCTTGTAGAGAGGACGGGCAGAGGCACTAAATGCTTGCTTGATGGTGTGAGCGTGCGCTGAGGGCAGGTGGATGCATAGATAAAGGAATAACTGTAAGTTTAACCAAATATTGGAAAAACAAAAGGACAACAGAGTTCTGAAGTGTTCTGAGGAAAACTTTAAAGATCGTTGGCCTAGGTAGTTGTGATTTGCTTTCAAGTTTTAATTTTTTTAGATGACAGAGAGTGATACATATTCAAAGCATCAATTTTATGCAATAGAGAAATATATACATAAAAAATCATGTCCACCTGTCCATATGACTCAAAGCAATATACAGATTCAATGCAATCCTATACAAATTTTAATAATATTTTTCACAGAAATAAAAAAAAATCTAAATTTTTATGCAATGACAAAAGACTTTGAATAACCAAAACTATCTTGAGAAAGAAAAACAAAGTTGGAGGCATTACACTTCTGGATTGCAAATTATATTACAAAGCAGTAATATTCACATGGTATGGTATTGGCATAAAAATATTCATGCTGTATATACCAGTGGAACAGAAAAAAGCATCCAGAAATAAGCCTAAGTATACATTGTCAACTAATTTTTGACAAGGCCACCTGGAAGACATGATTGGGAAAAGATTATCTCTTCAATAAATGGTATTGGAAAGATTGGATGTTCACATGCCAAAGAAGGAAACTGGATCTTTATCTTATGTGATTTACAAAAATCAACTCAAAATTGATTAAAGACCTAAATATAAGGCGTGAAACCATAAAATTCCTAGAAGAAAACAAGGAGAAAATCATTTGACAATGATTTTTTTTTTTTTTTTTTTTTTTTTTTGTGGACATGACTCCAAAAAGCACAGGCAACAAAAGCAAAAACAAACAGGTAAAGGCTACATCAAACTAAAGGTCTTCTGCACAGCAAAGGAACCAATCAACAAACTGAAAAGGCAACCAGCGGAGTGGAAGAAAATATTCGTGAACCACAAATCAGGTAAGGGTTAAAATCACCATGGAGCTCATACAACTCAATAGCATAAAAAACAAATTAACTAGTTTAAAAAAGGGCAAATGGCCTGAAAAGATGTTACTCCAAAGAAGACATAAACATGGCCAACAGGTATGTGAAAAGGTACTTAACATCACCAATCACTGGAAAAATGCATATCAAAATCACCATGAGATATCATCCTACACCTGTTAGGATGGCTATTGTAAAAATGACAAAAAAAAAAAAGGTGTAGAGAAAAGGGCATCCTTGTACTCTGTTGGTTGGAATGTAGATTTGTGCAGCCATTATGGAAAACAGTATGGCGATTCATACACACACACACACACACACACACAAACAGAACTTCCATACAACCCAGCAATCCCTCTTTTGGGTATACTCAAATGAAATCTCCACCTTGTAAAGATATCTGTATTTATCTGTATTACCATGCTCACTGCACCATTATTCACAATAGTCAAGATATGGAATCAAGTCTTGTCTATCAACAGATAACTGGATAAAGAAAATGTGGTACATATACACAGTGGAATAATATTCAGCCTTAACAAAGAAGAAAATCCTGCCATTTATGGTAACATAGATGAAACTAGAGGATATTATGCTAAATGAAATAAGCCAGACAGGGAGAAAAAAATGGCATGATCTCACTTAGATGTGGCGTCCAAAAAACAAAAACCATTAATACATAACAACAGAGTAGAAAGGTGGTTTCCAGAGGTAGAAGCAGGGGTCGACGAAGTGGGGAGATATAGGTCAAAGGGCACAGACTAGCGGTTATGTGGCATGCTAAGATTAGAGACCTAACGTACAGAAAGTGGACTAGAGTTCATTCTGTTGTAATGTATATTGAAAATTTGCTGGAGTAGCTTTTAGGTGCTCTTGTCACATACATACACACAAAAGGAAATGTAACTATGGAGATGATTGGTGGATATGATTGGTGGATATTTGATTGTAGTAACCATTTAACTATGAATATATAATATCAAAGCATCACGTTGTATTCCTTAAATACATACAATTTATAAAATAAGGAAAAAACATAATGCCCGCTTCCCCAAACTCACACAACAGAGCTGTTTGTATGCATCCCTCCAATTTTTTTTTAGCGGTCATAAAACTTATATGAGCAAATGTAAAGGATGTTTTCTTTCCTTAAAAAAAAAACCCCACCAAAGCCAAAGTAAGGACTTATTATTTCATTTGCTTTACAGTTTGCCTCTGTCCCCCCAAATATACCCTGGACATCTCTGTAGGTCAATTTAAAAAGATCTAGTGTATTATTTTAAAATTATTTCATAAGATTCCATGATATGAATATTCTGTAACTTAGTCTTCCTGAGCCTCTTCCCTTCCTTCTTTCTCTTCTTCTACTTCCTCTACTTCTTTTTCTTCCCTTTTCTATCATTTTTCCTTCTTTTCCCTTCTTCTCCTCATTCTTCCGGTCTATACAAATAACTGTGTAATAAAATCCCTGCATCATTTGAACACCACTGCTAGTCCAAATGGTGACAGTTAGAAAAAGGCATCCCCCAAGACATTTTACTGCCAGAAACTGTTATAAAATATATACAAATTCATGATAACTAACAGGAAAATGATACACCTTAGAGTTCACAGTTACAAAACTTTATGCAGCAGTCCTCACATACTAAGACCATTATTTATAGAAGACCAGATTCTCAGTCAATGCAGATACATAGTTTAACTTTTAGTAGCTTCTGTCAAATTACATTCCAAAAAAGCTGTAATACTACAGTGTATGCAATACACTTCCCACACCCTTAATAACATGAATTTCTATCTGAAGATAAAAAATTTCAAAAATAGCTTTATTGTTTATTGTATAATGAAATAAGCTCATTGCCCCAAATCCCCAGAGTCCTAATAGCCCAAGATGGCCATTGTTAACTCTCAGATTAGCATTTGTGCAGGTATTTCTTTATGCCTGTTGAAATACATGCCAATACTTTTCCTGACTGGCATCTCACTGTTCTTTGACCTACTCTTTAAACTTAACGCTATTGGGAGCCCCTTTGAGGGCCAACAAATGGAGATGTGCACCATCATTTTTTGGGAACATGCATTATTTTCCACTCTCACCTTCTGGGTGTACATACATCATTATCTAGCCTCACTTTTGGGGGTTTATGTGTTAGGGCCCATTTTTACTTTCTTGGATTCTTGCGATATGTTGTGATGTGACTACTCTGAGTCCAGATATTACTAATTTGTGTCTGCTGTTCTTTTTTCCTGATCAGTCTGAATGGAAATGGATCAGTATAAATTTAATTGGACTTCTGAAAGATTCCACTTTTGACTTTATTAATTTCCTATATAGTTTTTCTTTTTTCTGTTTTATTGAAATCCACCCTGATCTTTATTATTACTCCTTATCTTCTGCTTATTTGGAGTTTCTTTTAAAAGTAACAACACTAAAAATATTGTCTTTAATATTTTCTCTAATTTAACATTTTTCTAATTTATTTAATATTTTTCTAAATTTATTTTTAAAAAGTTGACAAAAATTGTATATATTTATTTTATGCAACATGTATTTTGAAATATTTTTACTAGCTTCTTAAAGTGAAGCTGAGGTTATTGATTTGAGATCTTTCTTTTCTAATACAGGCATTTAGTGCTATAAAATTCTATGTTAGCTACATATCGCGAATTTCAGTATGTTGCATTTTCTAATTACTTCAAAATGCTTTCTAATTTCTGTTTTAATTCCTTCTTTGATCCCTGAGTTATTTAGAAGTGCGTTACTTATTTTTCTATGTAATGTGGGATTTTAAAGATATCTTTCATTTACTGATTTCTAAAGTAGTTTCATGAGGTCAGAGAACATGCTTTGTATGTCCTTGTATGCTTTTACCATTGAGACTTTATGGCTAAGAGAATGCCATATATGTTCCAGGTGCACCTGAAAAGGATGTGCATGCTTGTCAGGTAGAGTGTTCTATCAGTGCCAACTAGGTTAAAGCTGGTTGATAGTTTTGTTCAAATCTATATCCTGACTGATTTTCTACTTGTTATACTAGTTATTGAGATAGGAATATGCAAATCTTAGATTCTAACTGTGACTTTTTCCGTTTCTCTTTTCAGTTCTATTAGCAGTTTTTGCTTCATGTATTTTGAAGCTATGTTGTTAGTTATAGAGAATCTCTTGGTTGTTTGACCTCTTTGACATTATAAAATGATGCTCTTTATCATTGCTATTCTTTGCTCAAAATCTACTTTGTCTGATATTTATTTACATAGCTATTCTTAGTTTCTTTTGATTGATGTTAAGATTACATATCTTTTTCCAGTCTTTAGCTGTTCAACTCTTTGTATCATTTTATTTAAAGTGTTTTCTTATAGGCAGCATAGACTTAGGCCTGGTTTTTTTGTCCTATTTTATTAATACATCATTTGCCTTTTAATTGAGATCACTTGCTTTAAGTGTGATTATTGATATGATAGGTTTAAAACTATCATCTTGCTATTTGAGACCAGCCTGGGCAACATAGGGAGACCCTAGCTCTACCAAAAAAAAAATTAGTTGGGCATAGTGGCATGCACCTGTGGTCCCAGGTGACTGAGATGAGAGGATCACTTGAGCTGGGGCAGTTGAGTCTGCAGTGAAATGTGATTTTGCTACTGCACTCCAGCCTGGGTGGCAGAGAAAGGCCTTTTAAATAGGTTAAATGATCACTGTCAGGTATTTTACCCTTATGTTCCCAATTAAGACTGAATTTTGATTAATATGCTTTTGCTGGATTATATTTTCAAGAATAATTATCAGGAAGTGATGTGGTTCATCCACATTTGGATGACTTACCTATCTTAGAATATCTCTATTGCCATAGACACACGACAACTGAGGAGCAATAGAGCTGTTAGTCCGACTTTCCTCAAATCTCGATTGTTTCATTGCATTTTAGTAAGAAGAAAATGCTGAGGAAAGTATGATAGTCAGCTAATAATCTTCCTTTTAGGATACAGGCTTTTACTTTTTCAAACCACCTGTGATTCTTTGTTGGACAAATCTTGGTGTATTTAATCCTATATTCTTTTTATCAGGACACAGTGAACCATTGAATTGTATTTTTTTTTTTTTCATTGTAGAACAGATCTTATTTGAATTTTATGTCTTACAATATTTTCTAGTCTCTTCTTTAGGTATATAATTATTTTTATGTTAAATTTCCAATTTTCTTTTCTGTCTCTTTTATTTTCACCCTTGTCACTTTTATTCCTTTATTTGTATTCCTTTGTCTTTCTTGTCATTAATTTTATTTTCTTCTTTGTTTTCCTGGAGTCAATCTCCTACAGTGTTTGCTTCAACTATCTTTTGGAACTTGGGATGCTTTTCTTTTTCTTGCCCTCCCTTCTATTACTCCTCCTCCTCCCCTAATCATCCTATACTTCCTTCTCTTCTTCTCTCTATTCTTCTTCCTTCTTTAGTTCAAGTTTCACTTAATATTGAATGACATGATTTTACATATACTTTTGACCCATGAACAAATAGGTTTGAACTACAAGGGTCCACTTATATGTGGATTTTTTTTTAACCAAAGGCAGATCTTAAAATACAATATTTGCAGAATAGGAAACTCAAGTATATGGAGGGCCGACTTTTCCTAGAGGGAGGTTCTGCAGGGCTGGTAGTGGAGACCTGAGTGTGTGCTGATTTTTGTATACATGGTGGGTCCTGGAACCAGTTCTCTCCCACTGTGTATACTGAGGAATGTCTGTATTTGCTTTTGAATAGGGTCAGTTCTGTTTGCCTAACCATCATTCTGAGCATCTCCTTAGGACATAAGTTAAATGAATATGTTAGACCTCGTGTTTGGGCATAGAGCATGCTGAGCAAGGGAGGGAACCCAGAGTCTTGATTCTACTTCAGATGAGGACCAGGGAGGGAACACAAAGATGCTAGCTAAATGTTTGCTGACTGAGTGGGTGAACCACTGAATGCCTGCCTGACTGTCTCACAGGGAGGTGCAAGATTAGGTGAGATGACTAAAGCCACTTCGAGACATGGAATCAATCATGGTGCCCATCAAGGGTGGATTGGATGAAGAAAATGTGGTACACATACACCATGGAATACTACAGCCATAAAACAGAAGGAGATCATGTTTTCTGCAGCAACCTGGATGCAGCCAGAAACTGTTGTCCTAAGTGAATTAATGAAGAAGCAGAAAATCAAATGCTCACCAAAACCAAGTGCATTTCTCACTTATAAATGGGAGCTAAACATTGGCTACACATAGACACAAAGATGGGAACAATAAACACCAGGAATTCCCAAAGCGGGAAGAGTTGAAAAACTACCTGCTAGGTACTATGTTCACTACTTGGGCGGCTGGTTCATTAGAAACCCAAATCAACATCATGCAATATACCCATGTAACAAAACTGCACAGGTATTTCCCAATCTAATGTCAAATAAAATTAAAAATACAAATTTAACAACAGTAAAAAAGCCACTTGGAGCATTACCAACCACTCCACACAGCCTGGGCTGAGGTTCTCAGGGTTAGCGAAGGTGGTAGCTGCAGAGCATTGCTTTTTGGTAAAACATCTGACACCACAACTTTTTATCCAAAAGAAATTGTGCCATGTGCACTTGGGTCCTGTTGCATGGCTACAAAACAGTGACAGTTATTACAAATTAGAAGTCTGTGGTTGTGACTGAATTTCTGGGATGGGTGACTCCAGGACCCAGACAGACAATGTCTGCCCTTCAGAGTGCAGACTGGGGAGGGAAGTCCCCTGGCAGTGCTGCCACTGATGTAACACATCTGTGCTGGACACTCACTACCAAGTTCTGCTTTCCCAAACATTTCCTACGCTGCCGTGTGGGAGTAGATCCCATAATGTGCATTAAATTGTGCTCCACTGAGAGGCCCATGCCTCCCAGCAGCTTCCAGAGATGTGCAGTGTATGATTTGGGGAGGTCATCAGGTTCACTATTACTCTTGTTCCCTCTGCACTGTGACATTTTATGGAGAATTCACACTCAGACATGTCAGAGCTAAATGGCGACAGGCTGATCTGGTGTCACTGTGAATGCTCTGGATTCTTTACTGCTGCAGACTTGCACATGTGAGAGACAGGTCAGACTCCCAGGCTCTCAGCTTGGCCCTTTTCCATGCTGGACGGCAGACAGCAACCCCTTCCTTCATCAGCTTCTTTTGTAGCAAAATCTTCGCCTTTATCCTGTTTTCTTGTAACTGTTCTCAGAGCTTGGTTGAACCTCCAGTGTTAATACTCCTTTGCTACTGCTTGATCTGGCCCACAATCCTGTGTTTCTGAGGACTAAATACATCAACAGAAAAGGGACCCAGGCATTATTTGCATATAATAGATGTGAGATTTGCATCACTGAAATTGGACTTGAATTGGCTAAGCAAGCTTCACTTAAAACTTAAGACTTCTGGGATATGCAGAATACAGAAAGTGGTACGTTGTCCAGCTCACAACTTCTGCAGAGTGTGAGTGGTGCTCACCCACTCCACTCCAGCTATGGCTGATTGATTCTAGGGAGCGGAGCCTGAGCCAAACTCAGCCAATCACATTCTCACTCTCAGGAGTATGAAAACCTGAGTGGAGGCTGCAGCACAGTCATCCCAGGGAGGAAACCCAGACCTAAGGCCCCCTAGCCTCTATACTTGATGTTCTCAGCCTCTCCTCCAAGGTCCTCTCATTTCTGCTATGGCCCTTCACTCTTGCTCCTTAACATCTAGGCCTCTAGATTCAAGAGCCTCAAGACTGTTGTGGCCATGCCCTTGCTGCTGGCCACGCTTGTTGGACATGTCCTCACATCTTTTTTGTGATACAGCTCAGCCAACATGCTCAGAATCCAGGCCTCTAAACTCATTGTCTCAGGATACTCAGGCCCTACTTTCACCCTTTCTGTAGGCCACAAAACTCAAGTTATGGAAACAAAATGAAGATGAAGATATATGGGGTATCTGCCTTTTTGAAGTCCAACAAATTTGAGCGTAGAAACCTCTGGTCTGGTGTGCTTGAAAATACGTCTAAAGACTTTAGGATTATTATCTAGACCCAAGATGCATGCACTCAGTTGATCAATTCAATAATGATTATCATTTCAAGTTAATCCTTGGTGTTATGATGGGAAGTAATCAAAATGTGGAAATTGAGTCAGTCTCAAGGAGTTTAAACAATGATTGACTTATTCATTGATGGAGTAATTCTTTAATTTATTTAATGGTCATCTATTCATTCAACAAAAGTTTATTGAAAATAAGCTGATGGCAGAGCATGTTTTGGGTGAGTTCAGGGATAAGCAGTCAATCCTAATGACTCATGTCAAAATATGCTGATAAAAATGAGAAAAGGCTTGGCATGAGCCTAAAAAAGTACTTAAATTTAATACAGGCATTGCATTAGTCGGGATTCTCTACAGGGACAGAACTAATAGGATAGATGTATATATGAAGGGGAGTTTGTTAGAACTGATTCACAGGATCAGAAGGTGAAGTCCCACAATGACTATCTGCAAGCTGAGGAGCAAGAAAGCCAGTCCTCAAAAGTTGGGAAGCCGACAGTGCAGCCTTCAGTGTGTGGCCGAAGTTCCCAGAAGCTCCTGGCAAATCACTGATATAAGTGCAAGAATCTAAAGGCTGAGGAACTCGGAGTCTGATGTTTGAGAGCAGAAAGCATCCAGCACGGGAGAAAGATGGAGGCCGAAAGACTCAGCAAGTCAGTTTCTTCTACCTTCTTCTGCCTGCTTTATTCTAGCCACGCTGGTAGCTGATTAGATGGTGCCCACCCAGATTCAGGGTGGGTCTGCCTCTCCCAATCGACTGATTAAAATGTTAACCTCCTTTGGCAACACCCTCATGGATATCCCACCCCGCTGCCGCCAGAGGGAATAATATTTTGCATCCTTTAATCCAATCAAGTTGGCACCCAATATTAACCATCACAGCCATGTATGAAGGCAAGTGACTAACTAGAAGTTTGTTGTCGTCAGGCAGGGAGATGACAATGATCTAGACTATAGAAATGGTAGTGAGTGTGAACAGAAGATTAATTTTCAAAGATTTTTAAGAAGTAGGTGATTGAAAGGTAGGGAGATAGAGGGGAAGGTGAGGGAGAGTCAAAGGTGAGGTCATGTTGCTGACTTGTAGGGCTTGTTAGATGCGGATAGAGATAGAGAAGTGGTTTATGTGGGAAGATCATTCTGTTTTCTGATATGGGTTTCCTAGATGTGAATGAAAATGTTGAGTGAGTCTGAGTTTTAGAGAGACATATAGGTTGAACATCTAATTGGAGGATCATTTTCTTCCTTTTTGCTTTTGTTCTCCAGCTTTATTGACTTATCAGAGAATAATTTTCTTAAGAGATGGTAATGGAATCCATGCAATGAAATAAATCAACAGAAAAAAAATGATCCAGAAGAGAGGCGACTATCCTAAGAACCACGGTGATGTTATGAAATATACAGGGGTCTTCATCCTGTCCCCTGTCATACAACTCCTAAAACCCTTGGAATGTCTAAAGGCATACTTTTCATGTGCAAATGACTGACTGATGTCTTCAGGATGGAGCCAATCACCAGAAAATCAAAGCATAATTAGAGTGTTGGGACTTTCAGCCACAACCCACGTGATCTTTGGGGAGGAGAGAAGGGCTGAAGGTTAAACCTATCACCAATGGCTAGTGATGCCTATGCAATGAAGCGTCCATAAAAATCCCAAAGGACTGAGTTTGGAGAACTGGATTTCTGAGCACATGCAGGTTCCTGGAGGGTTGTGCTGGGGGAGGGCATGAAAGCATCTCATCCCTTCCCACATGCCTTGCTCTACGCATCTTTTCATCTGTATCCTTTAAAACATCTTTTGTAATAAACTGCTGAGTACCCTGATTTCTGTTAGCCATCCTAGCAAATTAAACTGATCATGGGAACTCCAATTTATAGCCAATCTGTCAGAAGCACAGGTGAAATAACCTGGGGCTTGTAATCAGCATCAGAAGTCGAGGGTGATCTTGTGGGACTGAGCCCTCACCCTGTGGGGTCTGATGCTACCTCTAGGAAGACGGTGTTAGAATCGAGTTGGAGGACACATAGCTGGTGTCCACTGCTGCAGGACTGGTTACTTGCCTGGTATGTGGGAAAAATCCCCTACACAACCTGGTGTCACAAATACTCTGCATTGTGAAAGTAAAGGAGAAACTAAGTTTTTTCCCCTCAATATTATTACATTCAAAATATAAAAGAAAGCATGAGCAGAAGGATAAGGGAGGTAACTGAAAGGGTGTCAAAGGGGCAGAAGAACAATTAATGGAGGATGGGGTTAAGGGAGCCAAAGAGAGACTTTGGATTTAAAGCAAAGAATCATCATTGAATGATAGTGAAATGTGAAGGAAGGTATCTGCCAAGTTCTCAATTAATGACTTCTATTTTCTCTGAGCTGCAGGAGAGAAAGCTTTCTGAGAATGCATTTCAGAGACTGGAGGGCAGGGTTTCTGGGCAGCTTTCCAGCAGGATGCAGGGCACAGGACGAGATAATCTATGTAATGAACTTTGAATAATGTCTGGTGGGGATTATGCTTTCAATAGATGCGGCGAGGTGAGCTATTATAATGGCCCCAAATTGTTCAGCTTTGTGGTTTTTCTCTAACAGTGATTAACACCTGGGATGTAAGCACAAAACAGTTGGCAGATGGTATGGTTTGGCTGTGTCCCCACCCAAATCTCAACTTGAATTACATCTCCCAGAATTCCCACATGTTGTCAGAGGGACCCAGGGGGAAGTAATTGACTTGTGGGGGCTGGTCTTTCCCGTGCTATTCCTGTGATAGTGAATACGTCTCAGGAGATCTGACGGGTGTGCCAGGGGTTTCTGCTTTTGCTTCTTCCTCATTTTCTCTTGCCGCTGTCATAGATGAAGTGCCTTTTGCCTCCTGCCATGATTCTGAGGCCCCCCCGACCAGGAGGAACTGTAGGTCCAATTAAACCTCTTTTTCTTCCCATTCTCCAGTGTGTCTTCATCGGCAGCATGAAAATGGACTAATACAGTATTAATTCTGAGGAGGTTTTGTCAAGAAATGAGATAGGAGAGTAAGAGAATTGTGGAAATTGGCAAGCATGATAGATATATTGTTCTCTGGAATCTTAACTTAAAAAACTTAAATAAACCAACAAACAAAAGACAAGAGGAGGCTGCTAGATAATGAGAAAGGAGATGGTTCCCAAGCCAGAAAGTGTCGATGATGCTAAAGTTTTGGTGCAGAGGGACTGACTGACTGAAAGGGACTGAGGGAAGGTTGAGGAAGAGAGAGGGATGTTGACATCTGGACTCATGAATATGGCAGTCATTGGCGATGACAGTGCTCTGGGAGGCACTAGAAGCAAGCTGATAAAGTGGAATGGAGGTAAAGGCACTGGAAACGAGCTGATCGAGGAACGGAGAACTCAAGGTGTAGGACTTGAATGTCACATTTGCTGGTAATTAGGAATGGGTAACATGACTTAGCCTGGTATAGTAGTTTCTCCAGAGAAACACAAGCAAACTGGAAGATATATGCACACATATTGGAAGAGTTATTATGGGAACTGGCTCACGTGACTGTGGAGGCTGAGAAGTCCCTTGATCTGCTGTCCCAAGATCAAGTCCCTTGATCTTGCATGCTGAAGAGCCAAGAAAGCCGATGGTGCAATTCAGTCTGAGCCCAGAGGGCCAGGAGATGGGAGCACTGATGTCTGAGGGTGGGAGAGGGTGGGAGTCCCAGCTTAAACAGGAAGCAAATGCCCTTCCTCCTCATTTCTGTCCCATTTGGGCCCTCAACAGAGAGGCTGGCTGGTGCCTGCCCATGCTGGTGAAGTGGCTCTGCTTACTCAGCCCACCAATTCAAATACTAATCTTCTCCAAACACTCAGCCTCACAGACACCCCCAGAAATAACATGTTACCAGCTACCTGGGCATCCTTTAGTCCAGTCAAGTTGACACCTAAAATTAAATGACTATACCTGGTTTCCCCAGAAAGCATGCCTGGAAACAGAGGCAGGAGTGAAAGCACTGTCCTGGAGCATGGTGTCCAGGGCACAGGAGCAAGGTGGGGACTTGAAGCAGGGAAAGAAGAAGAGTTGTGGAAATTCTGTCATTGTGTCAGTCACTGCCGCGGGCAAGTATGTGCTTGATCCCAGGGATAGCAAAGGAGCCATGTGACAGGGGTCTCAGGACTTCTCTATGGAAGAGAAAGAGGGAAATGTTTCCCCACCAGCTTCCATCCCTTATTGGTCAAAGAGCCCTGCATAGGGTGTAATCCCCCCAAACTCTGGGTTGTGCACCTGTGGGCACTAAGCAGGTTGACAGGGAAATTCTGGGGTGGAAGACCAGAGGCACACAGCATGGAGTTAAAGGTAGCTGTCTCCAGGTCATACCTGTGTTGGGTCGCCAGTTCCCATAGAGGACGGTTGGAATGAATGAGAGGTGCAGCTGAGGGCATTTGATGGGGTGCCCCAGAGATATTCTGCGCAGTCCACCCAGGGACAGTCACACCCACTCAAGCCATCTGTTGAGTCCAATCTGCCACAGCATCAGTCTCAAGGCAGTGGCTGGCTATAACCTCTGCAAACATTTAACTTAAAAGTATCAGTGAAACAAGCTCCTGTCTCCACTAGTGCAGCAGGCTGTGTGGCAATAATCTGTGTCACGGACTTCCCCTCCAGCGCTAGGCTGGCCTGGATGGCTTCCGGGTTTGGGACCTTTAACCTTCTTACAAGGAATATCTAAGGCCTTGGTTGTCTTGCCCTTGTCAGGGGTTGCAGTTGCCTGTCCACCATCCTCACTGGATGTGGAGGCCACAAGGGGTACCCCAGGAAATCACTGCACTCCATATAAGACTCCTCCTTGAGTCCATTAGTAAGCTGAAACTCTAGCTCCTCAGAGCCATTGGGATCCAGGCCCTTCACCAGTTCCCTCTTGCCTGTGGATTCAGTGGCATTTTTGGCCCAAAAGTGACTGGGTGAGAACCATGACTTCAAGCTGAGTAGACGCCCTGTTGTGCTCACTTAGTGGAAGCTTCTCTCTTGACCACCACCTCCACACCCTCCGCCACCCCTGACCCAGGACCTTTGATCAGCCCAAGCCTAAGGTTGCTGTAGCAGGAAGCACACATTCTCCGGGGGTCACAGGGGTGGCCCGAGGGCTGGGCTTACTTCCACCTTACTTAACCTGGAGCAGTCTTCCAGGCGGCTCCTCTCAGGCTCCTGCCCAGCCTGCCAGGCCCCTTGGCTCCTCCAGGAGTCTGTGCAGGGGCACATCTCAGGTGGCTTCTCCATAGAGATTGGTCAACCTTTAGGGCAGTCGTACCTCTGTCCAGGGGGAGGAATTTCCTTCACTTTTGTCCTCCAGGAACCCCTGAAGTGGCAGGCCTGGGCAGTCTACCTTTGCTGGTTGGTGCTGATGCACAGGGCTGCCATATGTGGCCCAGGCCCAGTTCTGTCCCCTTGGCAGCTGGTTGGAGAGAAGCCCTGGAGTCTGCTGATGTGAGCTGAGGGAGAGGTATCAGTGCGGCAGGCGGGGTGCAGGAGCCTGCGCCATCTGTGCACATCATTTTTTCTTCTCCTGGGTCTGCACGGGCTGGATCTTGAGCGTCCCAGCTCCTGTGTGCAAAGGATTGCTGCCATAACCACCCAAACTTATGGCACGGGGAGAGGGGGCATCCGACTTCATGCAGCCCCTGCCTGGGAGCTCCTGTGGACCAGGGCCCAGTGTTGTACCTGGAGCTGCTCTTCAAATGTGAGTAGTTCCCTGCCACAAAAGGGCAGCCCTGCCCAGATCCCTAGAGGCCCATGTGGCAGCTCTGCTACTGGGGCTTTCCGGAGACTGGAGCAGAGGCGTGCTCCAGCGGATGCCGTGTGGCCTAGGGGCAAACTGCACACAGCCGGAGCCTGCAGTGAGCCTTTTCTGGCTCTGAGCCCCATTCAGAGTTGGCAGCCGACTAGGTCATGTGATAAATAGATCAGATCAGTACTTTCAGGTGTGGTTTATGTGCATTGGAAATCCACGAGGTCTGGCAAAAGCCAGATGCTGTCTTAGTGGTAGGAGGTAGAAGATGCAACAATGTGCCTTTCACCCCAGAGGAAACATCCTGGCATCACCCAGACCATCAGACCTATGAACTTTGAAGTGGGCAAAACCACTTTGGGATCTGCCTCCACCTTCTGGGCTACAAGTGCTGGAAGAGTACATCACGCTTCCAAGTCAGAGAGGACCTTGCACTGGGTGCCTCTGAAAGGTCAATTGAATTGTGATTTCCAGCATTAGAGTTCTCAAGGGCCAATCCATTTATTTCCATCCGAAGAATGGGACTACTAATGTCTGCCCTATAACCCTCCCAGTGTTATTATGTGGGTCAAAAGAGGAAATACACAGGAAGCACTTTGTCAACTGTAAAGCATTGCGCAACTATCAAATGATTGATATTATTATCCTGTTCTAGGTGTCTCATTGCTTCTTTTTTTGGCACTATTGGAGGCTTGAAAAAGGAGGAACACATAATTTATAGTTGCCACAGAGCTCAGGGCCAGAAAATTCCTGAAAATGAAGCGAACAGGGCAAACAGGAGCATGTTTCCATCCAGGTGAGCCTGTCCTCAACCTTCCTCTACGTTTCGGCTGGTGACCTGGGATGGATGATTGAATGGTGAAATGGAGCATTTCCAAGCCCTAATTATTTGACTGGTAGTTCTCTTAGGTGGAGCTACACTTCCCCAAGCTGTAACCAAACTCACCTTGAATGGAAAGATGGCCAAGCACTTCCTGAGCTCCACGTACTGCATGAGTGACCTGCTCACTCCACGAAGCAGGCAGCCAGGTCCAGGCCCTTGAAGCAGATCTCTGATGTCGTCCAGACACTCTCAGCAGCAGTGCACTATTTTGGGCTGGGAGAGTGGTCTGGGATGGATCGGATTTTCCTGAGGTTTCATTTTCCCCTGAGTAGAAGGTGTGCCCCAGACAAGCAATTTGACCTGGACACAGATGACCAAGTGCATGGATTTCTGGGGAAGACAACTGGAGCATCACAACAGGTTAATGACAATGACACAGGAAGAAGCACCAGGAGCAAACCTTGGAGGGTTTGGCTTCAGGAGTGAGTTCTGTCTGGCCTCCCCAGCTGTGTTGCAGGGCTGCACCAGAGTTGAGGATGGTCAGGGGGCCAAACTGCTTCCCTGTGCACCTGGCTTTCTGCAGTAGAAGTATGCTGGAAAATCCAAGCCTTTCTCTTGGGGGTGATTGAAGGAAATCACTAGAAATACAGCAGTATCCCTGGACACCGAACAAGCGTGACTTATGGGATGCAATCTCAAATCAACTTTTATTGTCAGTGTGTGGATTTTTATTTTTTCTTGGTCCTGGATAAAAATTCAGCAGTCCCAGAACAAGAGTTATTTACTAAAAAGAAAACTTAGAAATTAGAAAAAAATGTCGAAGCACAATACTAGGATAATGTGAGATTACAAAAGCACACAGGGACATTCGTGCAGAACCTGAAGAGTGAGGGAAGACTGGGAGCAAAAGTGGAAACATTCTTCTGTCCAGGGCTGAGCCTCTGGTTTTGTGCAGCTAACATTAGACCTGGCCTGAATAAAAAAGGTAAGTCCTCATGGGCATTTATGTGTCTGCAACTCTAGTGTGGTATATCTGTGTATTTTCCCCAAAATTAATTTGCAGACTTGGAGAGAATAATGATAAAATGAAAATAACAAGAAAAAATACACTTGTAAAAGATTAGGAACAAATTTGATGGCCTATTACTGCCTTTTAAAATTAATGACAATTCTAAAGCTGGTATAAAATGGAGTTTATTTAAATAAACCCAATCACATTGTAATATTTTAAGAGGAAACAGTTTTCTCTGTATCATACTGCAATGTTAGTTTGCATGAAAAAGCTCTGTGGTACAATGGCAAACAGGGCTAAGGATGTTTGCCGATGTCTCAATGGAAATATTGTGTATTGCGTTGTAAGTAAAACACACACAATAAAAGCCGAATTTCACGTCTGTAAACTATCCCTATATTCTTCTAAATTTCATAGGTTTTCAACTGAACAAATGGGCTCTGAGCAGATGGGCTGGCTGAGATGCCCAAGGCCCTGTTTATTTGCCTTTGACCATGGAAAGTTTTATCCCCTTTCTAAACCTATATCTTCACCTGTGAAATGAGAATAAAAAATTAGTACCTATTTCAAAGAGCACCTGTAAGAAAGAAATGAACTAATACACATGATGTGCTTATTTGCACTGAGCCTAAAACCGAGGAGAGTTGATAAATGACACCTATTTCTATTTTTCTTCTTATGAGAAACTTTCATCAGAGGCTGAGTGAGTTGACTCAAATGACATTATAGAGCACCTGCTTTGTGTGAGACGTGGGGGGCTGGACCATCACAAGGACTTCAGAGGAGCAGAGAAATGGTAGAGGAGCAGCCATATCACTTTAGAAGTGTGACAAGAGCAGCACACACATGCAACACATGCACCCGCAGCCCATAAACACCCACACCCTCTCGCACATGAACACCAGAGCAGAGCTCTCAGCTCATCCATATTCCCTGTGCTCCCACATCTCCCAACCTCCCTTGCAGTCAGGTCAGATGTTACACCTAGTGGCCTGTGGGTGTCTGTGAGAAGAGTCACCTCCACGCTCAGCAGGTGGGGGCGCGTGACCTTCCTTTGTCTCTGCTGTTCGGACCTGGGAGGTCATGGACCTGGGTCACATAGAGCAAGGTGAAGGAAGCTGCCTGGCCCAAATCAAATATTGTGTGAGGAATAAACTTTTGTGTGTTGCAACTGTGATACAGGGGTTGGTTGTAAGAGCCAGTCGAGTGTCAGTTATTCTGAGATGTTCATCTATTACCTAAAAGGTCTCAGCTCTTGAATGAGGGAACAATATCCAAAAGCTGCCAGAGCAGACAGCTCAGATAGGGTTTCAATAAACGATGGACCCATTAAGAGGCACTGCTGGAAAGACTGTCCCGACAGTGAGCTCTTACTGCATCTGCCCAGCTTGTGTTTGGAGAAACCATCTTTTGCTTCCTACAGTGGCTTATGCCATGTTGGAGACTCTCGGAAACTGGATTCTTCCCTCATCACCTTCTGGCCCTTCTGATGATCGATCCTCAAGCCCCCACAATCCAGATGTCCAGAACATCGAACGTGGCTCCTTGGCAGGAGGTAGTGAGGGACGTGCAAAAGATTCAGATAAGTCCACGCCACAGGCAGAGGCTGTGACAAGGCAGCTGGGGACGGGCAGGGCTGTTGCCGGATTGTCTACACAAGCCCATTGGAAAATAGCAACTCGTGGGATTTAGGCTGTGAACCAGATCAAAGGGGGTCAAAGGCTCCTAATGGTGATTGAGAACAAGGAAGAGCCTAGAGGCTGGTGGTTACAACGTGGGCAAAGTGCAGGTCCACTCAGAACAGTAGCCAGCCCGTAGCCATGTCTGCTATGTGCTAAGTTTCTTACCTACATGATCTGTTTTGATCATCCTGATAACCTTATGGAGTAGGACCAATTACATGTTAATGATGAAAAAACACTGAGGTTCAAAGATGGTAAGCAATTTGCCCAAGAATTACAGAAATATTAAATCTTGAAGCCAAAATTCAAGATGAAATTCCTCAGACTCAAAGGCACTTACTCTCTTCACTTTAGCCTCCCAAGAAGGAAAAGACATGAAACAAAATGGATGGCTTAAGAAGCTGGCATGGCCATTACTTGTGTGACTTGGCAGGACATGGCGTTGGGTCTTCTGGAGCAGGCTGAGAGGAAGAGGAAGCCAGAAATAGGTGTGGCAGAAGCAGCTGGATCCAGGCCAGGGTCACTTTCCAAGGGGAAATCATCTGGGCAATGGCAGCAGTTTCCAGTACGTGCAGGTGGACTAGGAGGCAATGACATTCTTGTTCCACCTGATCTGTTTAGCACCTTGCTGGATGTGTAGGGCAGAGTCTCACCTCCTCAGAAGGGGTCTGGGCAGGACTGCACAGGACATCAGTCCTTCCACCTGGACCTTGGAGTAGGGGTCCAGGCCCTGAGGATGGGCTGGATGCAAATCAAAACACAGAGATGGACATGTTGCATTCTGACTAGGAGACGGCCAAGCTTAGCGGACTGACAGTGCAGAGACTGTGAGGGCATCAGCCTCGCCTCGGACTGCAGGATCCCCGCAAGCAGCAGCAGGGACTGCTTGCCAGATGGCAGGGCTAAGCCTGCAGATTCTGGGGCTGCCGAGCGCCTACAGCCTAGTGCTGTGGAGAAAGCAGCACCTGACACAGGTGCAGAGGAGACAACCTACCACTCTTCGAGTTACATGCTGGATTTCACTCCACTTGGGGGTCCGATTCTGGATGGAATTTAGGGCCATCAGAGGCAAGGACTGAGGGTTGCTAAGGCTGGGAGGTTGGTTGCAAGGTCAGCAATGTGGTTGTTGATGTGAATGAAGGTGAAGATGATGAACCATGTACCTGACATCCAGCAGTTTATAGACGGCAGATCCCTAAAAGGGTGGCGCAGGAGGTGAGGCAGCTGTCCCTCAGATACCTACCAGCTGTGACCAGAGTCCCCAGGACATGTCCCTCTCTTGGGAACCACAAGCTGATGACTCTTGGGCTCTGACAGGTTTTGCATGGCTTGCACTGGATTAAAAGGTGAATTTAAATGTCCTGGGTGGGGCCTGTGTTTTCCAGGCCCACAAGTCCCATCTGATACCCAGACAGCTTTACTCAGGTGCGCCGCCTCCCTGGGCTGTGGGCACTGGGAACCGTTGTGGGAGCACCCCCAGCCTGGTGTAGTTGTTCCATGCAGAGGCGGTGGTCCAGCTTCAGACTCTTAGCCTCAGGACTCACGGTGCAGTGAGCGTGGCCCTTCCCCTTCCCTGACTCCCCTCTGCAAACTGTTTCCCCAGGAGAGGACCCAGAAATGCCCCCGACATCCATACCACCATCCTGCTCAATCTGGAAAGGGAGAGCAGAGAGGAAAACAGGAGAGTGTGTGGAGAAACAGTGGTGAGACAAAGATTGGAAGGGTCAGGGAAGACCAAGGAAAAGATAAGGCCTTCTCCTAGGAGTCCATTGTGATTTTGATATGTCTGGGAGCTCCCACACATGTGTTTTCCAGGTCCTGCGATTTTAATCACAAATTTCTGCACGAACCAAGAGTGAGGTGGGCTGGTAGCACAGGCCTAAGAGTGATGGTTTACACGCCATTCAAGGAGCTGGTAGGGGGGCGCCTCCGAGAGGGTGAGCTTCGGGATGAGGGAAATACACCAGAGCAGAGCTGAGTGAGTTAGAACGGGGGAGGTTGTTCCTCCTCCTGCCCAGCCTGCCGGGTCCCAGCTGCCGGCACATGAGCTACTGAGACCCAGGCATGTGGCCAATCCACAGGAGGTGGCTGTGAGTGTGCAACGCATGGCACACACACGAGCCCAACGGCCTGGCCTAGGAGAAGAAAACAATCGATCCCATTAGTAAGTTGTGTGTAGGTTACATGCTGAACTGATAATATTTTGGATGTATTAGGTTAAATAAATTATATTAAATGATTTTACTGGTTTCTTTTTATTATTTTTTTAGTGTGGCTCCTAGAACATTTGAAACTACATGTGTGCTTTGTATCACACTCTATTGAACAATACTAATCTAGGCTCCTCTTAAAGCTCCAGGGGCAAAATATATGAACAGAGAAGAAAACATACATGTGCACATGTGCGCGTGTACACACACACACACACACACACACACACACAAGAGTAGAGTTTCAGGCAGCTCCAGCAGCGGGAAGATAAGACTGCTCTAGAGAAATCTCTTGAAACCATGAATTAAAAAACAATGCAGACCACCCCCAGCCCGTGGGGAGCTCCTGCTAGTGCTCAGTCCCCACTGCACCAGCGCGCTTGGCTCCTCTGTTCCTGTCCCTGCCTCCAGCCCAGTTCAGGCTGCTTCCACTTTCTAAACGCCACCACAGACTCAAGGTGTCAGATGTGCTGGGGGAAAACAAGCACTTACATTTTGGGAATAAGAAATCTTTTTCTCAGGCTTTGGGGTTAACAGTATGAGGATTTCTGCATTCCAGCTGCCACGCTGGGTCTCTGGCAGGCCAACTGTTCTCTGCGCTAATGGAAAACATAGCGCAGTAGTCATTTCAATGTGTAAAAAGTTCAGCAGAATTGTTGGAGCTATCACCATAAATCAGAAACGACTTTCTTTAGGGACTTGATTGCCACTCGATCAAGCATTTCCTGGCACCTTGCCTATCACAGAATGAAGCCACGATTGCTTCCTACACAAAATGTTATCATGAAAACATCTCACCAGAAGCCCACAGAACACTGACCAGCCTGCAAGTTTTGATAATCTATGGCTGGCCTTGGTATTGAGAATAAATTTGACAATGGGACCTATTGTTAAATTGGACAATATATTCCTTGGAATAGCTTCCAAATGAAAATGGGGCTCACACAGGTTTTACATATCATTTCTTCCAGAAAAAGGAGAAGTGGACTCGTTTCAAATGAGAAAATTCAGCAAAATATTCATACTGTGAAATCTGAGAAATTATCCTAAGCAATCTCCACGCTGACGTGTTCTGTTACCGCATGACCCGAGAAATGTGAATTGGCTGAGGGAAGGGCAGGGTGACAGCCGCATGATGGAAATGTCGAGAGCCCCCTTAGCTTAGTTCCTTACATGTAAAGGAGGAACACTGTAGTTGGGAAGGACACGGGGAAGGTCTAGATGACTCTCTCCAATGCCGAGTATATTTTCTTGGCATGTGCGCCGTTGGGGAAAGAGGCTGGGAGGGGAAGAGGGAGGCTGTAGAATTTGTAAGTAGAAATTCTGCCTTTCACAAAGCCAGGGAGGCACTAGCCTCAGCTGACACTTGTCATGGGCTGTGAACCATGAACAGGCCAAGAACCGGAGTGACCATCGCTGGTACTCAGCAGAGAACAACGCACTTCCGGGAAACTCCTGATGTCTTCCAAACTGACCAAGAACCAAGGGCAGAGATGCTCCGTGCAGGCCTTCTCAGAACGGCTGGCTCCCCGGCTCCCCCGGCCGCTGAATCAGCACAGAGAATTCTGTAAGTCTAAGCCTTTCTCTTCTTCCCTGTCCCTTCCCTTGGGTCGGAATAACTCGGACCGGGATCTCAACTACTGATTCTGGATAAACATTGCACTCCCTCTATAATGATGAGCACACAGAGGAAAAGCACCAGGAGAATGAGGAGATAACACAGTTCAAAAGGAGGAAGCACTCTGAGGAATCAAGGAAAATATTTTCCTATAAAATATAGTTTTTGCAAGAGACGGGAACATTTTGAGAACACTTCTGATTTGTGTTTCCAATAAACTTCAAATGGACATTTCTTCTATGAAATTTGAGTAGAGAAGCATAAAGAAAAAACAAATAGGGTCGGGAAGGCTGTGAGGAGATTTAAAAAGTGTTCATTTCAGAAATGGAAATGGGAAGTGGAGAGCAAAATGGACCTTTCAGTAAAAAGAGTTTATAAGAGAGAAGTCAAATTTGACATCACAGAAGTCAGAGGAAGAGGATAAGAGAACATTAATGAGAGAAAATATAGGAAAGGCATGGACTGAGATGATTTAATTTATAAATATTAGGCATTTCAGAAAAAGAACCACTGAAAGTGGCGCTCTCATTAAAGAACTATTTGGTGGAAATTTTCCAAAGCTAAACACAGACTTGAGTTTTTGAAAATGTAGACATAATTAATGAGGGCTTTTTATTGCCTAGACTTACCCTGATATCGTATTTGAATTTTAAGAATAAAAAACAAATTCAGTGAGGTTCAGGCAATAAAACTTGGTTCTTGCTTCTTTGTAACACGAAGACAGTGATCAACAGCTGTGGAACTGTGACCAGGAAAAGCATGGTGATCCACATGAGGTTTCCAGATAAAATGCATGATGCTCAGGCAATCTTGGGGGCATTCTTATACAGAAGAGTTATTTCATGTTTATCAGAAATTTAAATTGAATTGTCCCATTTTGGCTCCTGTAGCTGCCATGTGGACATTGAGATCCCAGTGCAGAAGAGCTGTGTTCTCTTGTGTACATGAGCTCAGAAGTTCAGACCCCACCTGACAGTCTGGAAAGACAACACCCTCAAAAAAACACAAAGAAGAAACATCTTAATGAGTCATTTTTTTTAAGCCAATTGACTCAGGAATCAAAATATCAAATTCAAAAATGGAGAATTCATAATATAAAATGTTAATAAAAAATGACATCTTCCCCCAAAACAAACATAAACTATAGAACAAAATTAATGTAATTGTCAATATGACATTAGAACACAACGAGAATGCCAGAAACAACTTCCAAAAGAGGACACATGGTTCAAAATGTTAATTAAGTAATAGTGATCTAGTCCAAATTACCTACTATGTCCTAAAAATTGGGAACTGAATGGCCAGAAGAAAGAAGTAAAAGCAGAATATATTACTCATATCACACAAAGAAAGATAAATTTATATTGCCTTTTTTTTTCTGAAGCAGGGTCTTGCTCTGTTGCCCAAGCTAAAGAGTAGTGGTACAATCACAGCTTATTGTAGCCTTGAACTCCTGGACTCAAGTGATCCTCCTGCCTCAGTTTCCCAAAGTGCTGGGATTGCAGGTGTGAGCCACTATGCTGGGCCTATTTTGATAATGAAGAGTAGAGAAAATAGATTCCAATGCATACTTATTAAATGCCATTACTAATAGAATGAAAATAGTAGATATAATTTCTAAATCACAAGGGAAAAGTCAGGTTAAAAAAGTAACCTCAATATAAAAGGCCTGTTAAGAGAACCATAGAACAAAATAGCAGAAATAAAACTATGCGTATAAATAATGTTAATAAAATAATCAGCATGAACTCTTATTTTGAATCACAGACTCACATTTGGTTAAGAGCAAAATTTAAATACTGTGTTAGTGTACCTAGTTAATCCAAAAATATTAAAAATAAAGCAATGGGCAATGATATAGTGGATGAATCCAAACAAAAAGAGACAGCAGTATGAATATGAACAGGAGACAAGGTGGAACTCAAGGCTAAAACAGCTAAAAGAAAAAATACACAATGAAAGTATGATTTGCACACTTCTATGGTGATAAAAAAGCATCAAATGTAATTAGCAAAAGTTCTAGCAATAAAAAAGAAAATGAGGAAAGCACCAAAATTTAAATTGTGACAAATCACCTGGACAACAGCCAATAAGTGAGTAGAGGATTCAAACCGTGTCACACATTTGTACTGCACAAATGGAGAATGTACTTTTCCAAATATACTTAGAATATTGATTACAAATTGATTATAAAAATCAACACATTTTCCAACTAGCAATTAAAATTTGCACTAGTGCCCAGTTTTTGGTTGTGTTGTAAAACACCCAGTGCTGTTGGGGAATCCTCACAATGACAGCTATTGTTATCATAAAATATTGACCAAGAGCCTGCGATTGCACGTGTGCCCCTGCAGTGTGCCACAGACAGGTAGCCCAGGGGAGGCCATTGCCATGCATTCAAGAGAAAGGAAAAGAAGCCAGGCTTTGGCCAGTTGTTAATACAACATCTCCTGACTCCCAACCATTGGTTCATCATCCAGCTGGCAATTGTTGAGCCTTAACCAATGGTGGAACCAAACTCTAGTGTCTCTGGAGTTATTTCCATTTTCAACAGAAAGTGAGTGACTTTCACTGACTCTCTCCATTTGGATTTGAGGCATATGTGCTTCATGGTGGAATGAGAATGACTCGCCCTGGAAGGGTCGTGTTTTAGAAGGAGTGATCTTCATTGTGAAGTCTAAACTGTTCTGGAAATAATAAGCTTTGAAACCAAGGTAGGTAGTTTTCACTTTAAGCAACATTTCAGGCCCACAGGGTAATTAATTGTTTATAAGATGAATCTTCACTGTACAAATTAACTCAAGGGATCTTAAATACTGAACATGCTGGTGTGTTGCAAATTAGGTTTTTCCATGACTTCTCTAGAATGTATTTATGTGTACCTCTGAGGAAAAATCATTGACTCTCTTACCAGGGGTGTCAACAGGGTATAAAATGAGACCACATGCCCCTCCCTGGCAGGAGTGGCGTGCTTAAACACAAAGCCACCTGCAAGGTTAGTAGATTGTTTTTAATAAGTAGATAATGGAGAAAAAGCATGAAAATGTTTCCTTCAATGTATGGCATGGGCTCCATTCTACTCTGACTCAGTGGCGACTCTGTAATTTTAATTTTAAGAAACTAAGCCCACGGCGAGCCACAAAGAGCCAGAACTTGCTCTCTTGAAAAGCTTCCCCGGATCTGGATTACCCCGGAGGAGAGAGACACCCCAGGCCATTGCTATAGCACTGCTAGCACCATGGCTTTCTGAAGTACCAGGTGGACACTGTTGAGTCCTTTAAGAAACAAGATTGATTCTTTCCCCTAAATGATGATATGAAGATTAATGAATGGGACTCCTCAAAATGACCTGAGGGAAGCTGAGCGGCATCTCACTCAGGTGGACAAAAGTTTCAGTCCTCCAGCCTAGAAACTCCCAAGGTTGAGGGGCATGGCGGAGATGAAGAGGTGTTCTGGGCCCCGCCTGAGTTTCTGGGGTCCTCCAGGCCTACACTGGGCTCCCTGGTGGGCTACCATCTGACCAGATGTGCAGAGATGAAGGCTCGTGCCCTGGAGGACCGGTCTCAACCAATGCTCACATTGCTGGACTGAGGGGGCTGCATCAGTGCTATTCCCTTCCCCATTCTGTGGGAAGCCAAGGGGATTGGCGTCTACCTCTCTGGGGGGCCACAGATAAAAGAGCCTTTGATAAAGCTGCATTGTTCACAGAAACAGTCACAGACCCCTCAGTCTTTATTGTCTTCCTTACACTGGTAGCAGAAGATTTTCCAGATGTCCTCTGCTCTATGCAGGGCTTTGTGACAAACCTCTACCCGGGTTCCATTTCTGCCCCTCAGTGTAGTGTGTTTAAAGGTGTGCTGTTTCATCTCTGTGAGTCCCCTCACTCTGGCTGAGAAGTGGGGCCCCACCAGTTTCCCACTCTGCAGAGAGGGGCCTGGACACGGGAGAACTCAGACGCCCACATGCCTGGGCAATGTGGGGCTGGACATCAAACCCAGGTTCTGAGGCCCAGTCCATCATGTTTAGATACCATCCTCTAGGTGGCAGGATTACTCACGTCTCTTTTGGTGAATTTTCTTCATGCTTTGTGTATTTTCCAGTTTTCTACATAAAGACACTTTACACTAATAATAAAAAAGTTTGAAAACAGTGCTATACAGACATGAATCGAGCCTACTTCAGACAGTAGACTTGTTTCACCTGTTGTGCACGGGGTCCCCACCTGGGAACTGGGAGCTTTCTGTTCATGGCAGCCAGAACACTGAGATGCTGTGGTTTTGGCTGGCTTCTGTGATATTGCAGTGTCTTCTCTAATCCTGCTGCTTTAATCCAAATACCACCTGTCTACTGGTCTCCTCCCTAAAACAAGCCAGCTCCAAACACTCAACAGTGTCTCTGACAACTGGATGAGAAGTTGGCTCCCTCAGCCTCCTTTCACACTGGGAAGCTGCACTTTCTGTGCCTCCCTTGTTTCTGAGCTCCAGCTGATCCGTTGAAGAGAAGTAGTTTGAAGAACCTGAGTAGCCAGGATCAGCCAACTAAAGGTATCAGTTCTAAAGACCTCAAGGGCCATGTAGTCTGCAAGCCACGTGGGCTTGGGAGACCCATCAGGGTCAGGCCCGGAGACACAGCTATGTGATTCAATGGATCAAAGAATTGCACTTATTTTTGGGAGGTGTGACCTTGTCTTTTGTTGTACTGCTGTAATAAAATGTCTTTGGGTAATTTATAAAGAACAAAAATTTATTTTTTATAGTTCCGGAGACTGGGAAGTCCAAGAGCAAGTTGCTGGCATTGGTGTCTGCTTAGGGCTGCTCTCCACTTCCAAAATGGTGCCCTGTTGCTGCATCTTCATGTGGAGGAAGGCGGAAAGGCAAGGCACTGCTCTCTTTAATCTCAAGCCCTTTGGTTAGGGTAAGAGGCGTTAAAAGAAAAAAACTCAGACTAATTAAATTTAACAGAGTTTATTTGAGCAATGAAAAACAAAACAAAGCAAAATGAAACAAGAAAGATTCACAAATTAGGCAGCCCCCAAAAGTGAAACAGGTTCAGAAGACTCCAGGCAGCAACATGATCAGACAACATTCCTAGATGCAACACTAAAGTGAGGTACAGAGACAACTTAGTTGGTTGCAGCTTAATTGGTTAATTGATTATGGCCCAACAGTTTACATCATTTGAATCAGCCAGCCTTCTGTGATTAACTGAAGCTTAGCTGCCCGAAACTGACCAAAGCTCAGCCATTCACAAGAGTATATTTCTAAGTTAATTAGTTTCATTTAGCACGAATTATTTCATATTGACTTGGTCTGTTGGGCCCAGTACAGAAGCTTAGTTCAAAGCAATGGCCTCCTACAAATTTTATTTAATAGTGTTAATCTCATTAATGAGGGTAGAGCCCTCATGACTTAATCACCTCCCAAAGGCCACATCTCTTAATGCTCCTGCACTGGGGATTAAGTTTCAAAGATGAATTTTGGAGCAATACAAACATTCAAACCATAGCAGGCCCTTTGTGAACTCTGTACTCTCCTGGTGTCTCAGTCCGTTCAGGCTGCTATAAAAGAATATCATAGCCTGGGTGGCTTATAAACAACAGGATGTATTTCTCACAGTTCTGGGGGCTGGGAAGTCTCAGATCAATGCACCAGCAGTTTTGTGTCTGGTAAGAGCCTGCTTCCGGGTTCATAGCACCATCTCCTGTGGCCTCACATGGGAGGAAAAGCATGTGAGAGCTCTCTGGGATCTCTCAAGGCACTAATCTCATCATGAGGTGCCACTGTCAAGACCTCATCTAAACCTGATTACTTCCCATAGATCCCATCTGCAAATACCATCACACGGGGGTTAGGTTTCAACATATGGATGCTTTGGGGGGGCGGCAAACAGTCCGTGGCACTGTCCTCTAGCCCCTGAGTCAGCACTCTCTGCCCTGGGCATTTCTCCCCTAAGGTCCGCATCACCTGGCACACTTTATCAGCAAGAGCCTGCCCTGTGTTTCCTGAGGATCTGCTACCTGCTTGGGTTGTCACTGCCCCTACCTGTCATTCTCCTCTTTTGGCTGTTCCAGAACTCAGAGGTGCATTATTACCATGGGGCTATTGTTACATCTTCCTGGCTGGCCTCTCCTCTCTCCCAGCTCCTCCTGCTTCTCCCTCTGCTGGAACAGTGACTTTCCTGGGTGTGAATTTAATCACCCCAGCCCCACTTAGCATACTTGGCTGACTCCCAGCTACCCAAGGTTGCAGCCCAGGTTCTGACCCTGGCCTTTATCTGCCTTTCCTGCCTTGACCTCATCTCTCTCTCTGTGCTCACCCTCCCACCCCTCATTGCTTCCCCAGTGGTGGTTCCTTCAAGCTGCTTGCTTGATGCTCCAGTTCTTCCTTCTCCTTCCTCTCGGCCTGGCAAACCTCTCGTATCTTTCAAGGTCAGGATGAGAGGCTCTGCCTCAAAAGGCAGCAGTGCTTCTGCCTCCTTAAACATTAATTCCTTTTTCTTGGGATTCTAAGTGTTTCTTGGCCATTTCTCTATAGAAACAAATCCTGGATTTGAGTTCCAGTTCTGTCCCATATCTGCTGGTGACTCTGGGTAAGTCATGACAGGCTCTGGGCAATTTGGCCTGTCAGAATCTGTGTCTTCATGCAGAAAGTCAGAACAGTAATGGTTTCCTCTGTGCTGTGGATGGAATTGTGTTTCCCCAATTCCTATGTGAGGCTCTTACCCCAGTGTGACAGTATTTGGAGATGGGGCCTTTGGGAGAGTGATTAGGTTTAGGTGAAGACTTGAGGGTGGGTCCTCATGATGGGGTTAGTGTCCTTATATGAAGAGACACCAGAGAGCTTACTCGCTCTCTCTGGCATGTGAATACATAGCACATAGGCAGCTGTCTACAAGCTGATGAGAGGGGTTTTACCAGGAGCCAACCCTGCTGGAACCTTGATTTTACACTTTCAGCCTCCAGAATCATGAGAAAACAAATCATCCTTGTTGAAGCCCCCAGTCTGTGGTATTTTGTTATGGCAGCCTGAGCTGCTAAGACACCTGGCAATCATCATGAGGTTTAAATATGCCATAGGCCAGGCGTGGTGGCTCCAGCTGGGTAATCCCAGCACTTTGGGAGACCGAGGTGGGTGGATCATGAGGTCAAGAGATCAAGAGCATCCTGGCCAATATGGTGAAACCCCGTCTCTACTAAAAATACAAAAATTAGTCGGGTGTGGTGGCAGCACCTGCATTCTGAAGCAGACACAAACTGTAGTCATATCTGCAGCTGGGATTGGTTTGGGGAGAGGGGGTGGGGATCTGTCCCAGCTACTTGGGAGACTGAGGCATGAGAATTGCTTGAACCTGGGAGGTGGAGGTTGCAGTGAGCCAGGATTGTACCACTGAACTCCAGCCTGGCAACAGAGTGAGACTCTAAAAAAAAAAAAAAAAAAAAAAAAAAAAGTAAATAAATATGATTCCCTAAGCTGTATTCTGTGGGACAACCCTGGCAATCCATAGCCCACACACCAATGGAACTGGCACATACTGGGGGTCTCAAGTTATTACTGTTGTTGTTCTGATTATTATTTTAGGCAATTGCATGCCTCTATTTTCTCTCCCATCTTGCTAGCTTTTTGAAGATAGGACCTAGTCTTATCCACTTTTCTGTAACCCAGAACTAGTCTAGAGTTTGATCCATAATAGTTGCCTAGTGAATATCTGCTACATGATATATATATACACACACATATATATATATATATATATATTTTTTTTTTTTTTGAGACAGAGTCTCGCTTTGTCACCAGGTGCCAGGCTGGAGTGCAGTGGCACGATCTTGGCTCACTGCAATCCTCACCTCCCAGGTTCAAGCAATTCTCCTGCCTCAGCTTCCCGAGTAGCTGGGACTACAGCTGTACGTCACCAAGCCCAGCTGGTTTTTGTATATTTTAGTAGAGACAGGTTTCACCATGTTGGCCAGGATGGTCTCAATCTCTTGACCTCGTGATCCGCCCGCCTCTGCTTCCCAAAGTGCTGGGATTACAGGAGTGAGCCACTGTGCCCAGCCTAAGCTTATATTTTAATACAAAATGCTGTTCATTACAGAAAGACCATCAGTGTAATGAAGTAGCTTAGAGGTAATAAAAATAATGAGCAATAATTAATTATATCCTTTGAGCCACTTTTTATGTAGTACTGAATTCTCATAGGAAGTCTTAGACGAAGACACTGCTAACTCCACTTTCAGAGAGAAACACTAAGGCTCAGAGCTAAACTAACTTGCCTCAAAGCCTATGTCCTGGGCTTGACCCTCAGGTCAAGTCTTGACCCACCAAAGCCTGTCCTCTTCTCCCCAGCTTCCTGGGCATTGGGCAGATCCACAGTGTCAGATGTGTTGGTGGGAATGGCCCCCATTCCAAGCCACTTCCTGACCTGAGGGTAGCACCCTGCTAGTCCTCATGTGGAGCCCTGGAGAAGCAGGGTTCCTTAACCCAGGTTTGTATCAATAGTCTCACATCTGGTATGCACATCCAGGCCAAGTGTGGCTGAATGGGGAGCATCTGTTCTGGAGATGGCCACCGTCATGGGCTCCTCTGCTTCCTGTCCCTTTGGGCACTGATTTATGGCACACAGCAGGGAAGGGTCTGAGCTTGAGCCTTGACAGTCGTCATCATCACCATCCTTGTTCCAGTGCAGTGAAGAACATTCTGAAGGTAGAGATGAAGGTCTTTCTGAGTGAAGCTCCTTGCATGGGTCAGGGGTCTTACTCTTGAAGACACCAATCATTTTAACTTAAATATATACACTCTAACTTATTTCTGGTGATCTCTCCTGGAAATACATGGAAAAATGAAAAACAGGCTAATTGGGAAGATTCCTTAAATACCAGTTTGTACAGTTGTGTTAACGTGAATGATTAAATACAGAATTGTTTTAAGTTACACATTGTAGGTTTCTGTTTTCCTCATTAATATCAATTGGTTCATTGATTTCTGCTTGCTCTGAAGCCACAGAGTTCCACAGAACTGCCTGTGTATTTGCTGCATCTACTAAACTGCCATGATCTTACTGAATGTATTTCTTAATATCCTTTTTGTATATGTCATTTTTGTTAAGTTCTATGAACCAGAACTGAAAAAAAAATGAAAACTTCATCTATTTACAAAATATTTCTTTGATGTTTTGGTAACAAAACAATTTTGCACTTAGAGCTCCCACTTCAGATGTTATTCTTTCTATTTTTACACAAAGCTTTTTATCCATCCCACCTGCCTTTAGGGGACACATAGCCTATAGATACATTTGCTAAGGTGGTAGGCTTACAACTGCTCAATGCTGCTGGTGCAGGCAACGCACAAAGGAATAAGCATGTCCCAGCAAAACTTAATTTACACATCAAACAGTAAACATGTGGGACCTCAGGCCAGAGTTTGCCAACCCCTGTTCCACAGAGTCAAACATCTCAGTTCAAGCCCTGACTCTATCACTAACTGGTTTTGTGGGTGGGCGCCAATGTGAGCCCCGGTTTTCACATCTGTAAAATGGGCATTACAGCCCCCTAGTCACATTAGAAGGAGCTCACTTCCTAATACTAGCACATTGGCAGCACCTGCATTCTGAAGCAGACACATTCAAACTGTAGTCATTTCTGCAGCTGGGGTTGGTCTGGAGAGGGGTGGGGATCTGAGCCTGAGGCCCGCAGGCATGTGCACCAGCAAAGGGCCTGGAATGTGTAACAGGATGTTACCCTCTCATATCCCAGAGAGATGCCAGACTCCCCTCACAGAAGCAGTGGGTTAAAAAGGCGAACAGAGATTACGAAGATTCAGAAAACACCGGCAAGCAGTTGCATCGCCCCTCCCTCATCATGTCCGCGTCTTCCTCAAGCCAGGGATGGACATTCCAGTAGATTAATCAGCGGTCCTGACTCTGAGTCTTCTACAGTCTATGGTTCTGAAGGCAGGTCCACACCTGGCTGCCTCAGCAATGGCCTGGAGTTCTAGATGTTGTCATGATAAAGGGCATGAGTGTGGCACAGGAGCCTAGCCTGGAGACACCAGGCTTCAAGGGACTTTGCCCAGGAGGCAAATGGCAAGAGCAGGAGTACCTCAGCAGAAGGTGTCTGTGTCGGTGGCTGCCAAAGCCTGAAGTGGTCCAGGGGCCAGAGAGAGGGTCCCCGTAGTCAGGGTCTTGTGGGGTGCTCACAAATCACCACACAAGACCACGGACAGAAGCATCGCAGACGGCAGGATCCATCAAGGGAGAACTCGGTGGCCCTCACTCTTCCTCCCTTCCTCCCCAAACACAGAGGAGTGAAGACCTAGCAAGCAGAGGAGGGGAGGGAGTGGAAGAACCCGTGGGGCACTCTCAGGACAGGCCTCAGCCAGGGACATTCTCAGTGGTGGCTGTGGGAGCTGATGGGCTCTTCACGCCCGGAAGGGGGCTGTGTTAGTAGGAGCAGGGATCAGAGAACTTCCTCATGACCCGAGAGGGCATGACAGGCACTGAGACTTCCTCCAGGGGCCGCCAGGAAGTGGCAGGCGGGAAGAATGTCTGGGAGGCGACCCTGGCCCTTTGTGAGGGCACTGATGCGAGTGGACCCTCCCCACCCAGCTGGCTGTGGTGAGGAGGCGGGGGCCGCAAAGACCCGAGGCAGGGGCTCAGGGTGCAGACGGAGGCTGGGGCAGGGTCGGGGCTATGACAGCATGGGAGGGGGCTATGGGCTGAACTGGGTCCCCTGTACCCCACAATTCCTACATTGAAGCCCTAGCCCCCAGCATCTCAGAATTTGGCTGTATTTGGAGATAGGGCCTTAGATTAGATAATTAAGCTAAAATGAAGCTATTAAGGTTGGCCACGATCCAATCCATGTTGTCCACATACGAAGAGGAGATGAAGACACGGATGCACACTGGGGTGAGGCTACGTGAAGACGCAGGGGAACGCAGGCATCTGTAAGCCCAGGAGAGAGGCTCCGGAGAAACCAGCCTGGCCACACCTCCACCTCAGACTTCCAGCCTCCAGACTGTGAGGAAACCCTTTCTGCTATTCAAGCCGCCCAGTCTGTGACACTCGTCATGGCAGCCTGAGCACATGGATTCAGGAGGGCTGGAAAATCACTTCCCTCCCACCCTTTCCCAGCCCCACCAAACCGCTGCTTCCTTCTCCCCTGTCTCCCTGACTTCCAGGATGGAGACTCAGTTGCCAGTTCCTGCACCTCTTTGTTGAACCCTCCTTCCCCATCTCATTTCACCAACTGCTACGAATTCCTGCCGATCCTGGATCTTAAATATCACTGGGAATAGAATGACCCCATAATTTACTATCAAATAGGGACAGTTTAGAAGTGAAAGTAATTGCGAATTATGTAGGACTACAAGCAGACAGTAGGCCCGCCCTGGCAATGGCATGGCAAAGATAGTCCTGAAGAACACCCCCTCTCTTCTTCCTTACTCCCATAGCTTATTTCAGGTCCTCATCTTTCACCCCCTGAATGACTGACAAGCCTTTCACTTCTCTCTTTGCCTTTTCATTCAGTAGCATCCTTCAGTGGATACTTGCTAAAATGCAAATCAAATCACATTACTGCTCAGCCAATACAATAACCACCACCACAAAATCAAGAAGTGGAAGACACACACAGACTTAACGTCAGAGTTTCTCTATTGCCTTTCAGCATGAGGAGAGCCAAGTCCTTTACCAATGCACCCAGTTCCTCCCTGGCCTGTTCCTTCCAATCCTAACCTCCCATCCTAAGGGACTAAGCTTCATTACTCCATGGTTCAGGGCTGCCTCTTGTTTCTCTGAACATCGATGCTGTTTGCTTAGGACACTGTCTCATTCCTTACCTGCCACCTTATACTCAAGATTCAGGCCAGTCATTCATTGGGGAGTATGTGTGAAAGATTACTAGCCAGAAGGTTATTTGCTGGTGCCAGCAAACAGCAGAGGCCAGTTAGGGGAGTGAGGACTGTGATCATGAAGATAAGTCAGGTCCAAGTGCTAAGTGAGTAAGGAGGAGAGGCCTCATCCAGACTGAGGGGTCAGAAGACCTTCTAGAAGGCTGGTTTGGGAGATCTGTTCCATTGAAGGAGAAAGGAAGAATCAGGTTCATCAGTAGGGATGGGAAAATATTCCAACCAATGGGGCAGGATGGCTCCAGAGAGGGGAGTGGGCTGGACCTTTAGGAGAACATAAAGGAGGTTCAATGTGGATACAGCACAACATTTCCAGCCCCCAAGGTGTCCCCTGCCTCCCCCTCCCAGGTGCCCCCTCATGGGGAACCACTGACTGCTGATGCCAGCCATCTGGCTTGTGCACTTTTGAACTTGCATAAATAAAATTGCATAGTCTTTAGTCTTTTTACTTGTCTTCTGTCCCCAGTAGACACTGAGCTTGTTGAGGGCAGAGATTGGGTCTTTTGTCTCCTTGTCCTCAGTGGAAGTTCAATAAATGGTACTGGCCAATGAACGAAAGAAGGGGTGGGCATGGCTTCATGGGGGCCTGGAAGCCTGGGGATGAGCCAGGATCCTGGCCCATGGGCTGCTCTGTTCTCACACAGGCATTGAGATGATCAAAGTGCATTGACTGTGGGTCTTTGAAGGGACCCTTGACTCAGGGGAAACTTTGGGACTGTGTCCAGATGACTTTTGTTTTAGTTTGAGGGCACTGTAAATTAGCAATGTGATGTTCATGTTGGGCTCTGTCTTCCCAAGTATGAAATGAAATATAATCTGTGTCAGATCAGGGAGGGTACACTGCAGCTCTCCAGAAAAGACAAATTATCAACAGCAAGTACAAAGACTTCTTACATTTCCTGCAAAGTGATTCTTGACCAGGGCCTGGGTGTCACAGCCTGCGGTGAGACATTCTTCTGCTCTCAGAGAGCAGGGCAGGTGAAACACAGCCGATGGCCATTGTCACTTGTCCAAATAAACGCAGAAGCCTTTTTCCACCCAGAGGGGGATTTTTGTGTGTGGGCCTTTGGTTTCATCCTTAGGGAGAAATACTGCAGCCACCACGAGTCCCTCCTGCTGCTCCTGCCAAAGCTCCTCCAGCCTCTGGCTGTGCTGCTTTCCTGGTCCTTGGCACTTGGGGTTTGCTTTTCAGGTGTGCTCCCCTTAGGAGTTAAATTGCAAGTGACCTGAGGCTGGTCCATGTCAGATTCTTCATTTCCAAATGTCAGTCTGTCCTGCCTCTCTCCTGCTGGGCTTTCTCTCCGTTGGGTGCTCAGGGAATACTTGAATAAAATGTTTTTATAGAGAGAAGAATTGGAATCAGAGAGGCCCAGCACAGAGAATGGGGTCTGAGCCCTGGCAGGCAGAGGCGTGTGGATTCATAACAGGGCTTGGGGACATCACACTTTAGCTCTTTTGGCAACTGTCCCTCAAGCTGGATCTGCTGATGGGCAGCTTTTGGGAATGCACATCTTTGGTCCCTGAGATGGTGGTCTCTGCACACGAAGGCAGGCTGTCAGGGAAGCTGAGCTTTGACAAAGGTAGTCTCAGCCAGCTGTTAACCAATGACCACAGACAGATAGATGGCTGTCTTCTAGCTATGACCTCACATGGTAGAAAGAGAGAGGGATCCACTCTCATGATTTCTTTACCTCCCAAAGGCCCCACCGCCCAGCACCATCACACTGGGGGTTAGGATTTTGACACAAGACTTTGGTGTGTTTGGGGGGCACAATATTCAGTGCATGGTGAGGCTTTTAATACCCAAGCTGGCCTTGTACTGATACAGTGGGTCCTCCTGCTGCTCCGAGGATTCAGCACCAGGAAGCACGGTTTTCTCAGATGCAATACAGGATATAGACCTGTGCTTTGCACCCCTGCAGCTGGGGCACACCATGGACTTGCTGGTTTCCCTCTTTATCTTCTTCCTCATCCTAGATGGCCTTTTGCCTCAGGGAGGGCTTCTGATCATACCAAGACCCTAAGAAACTGTACTTTCACCTACACCAGAAATTTGGAGGGGGCTTGGGTATTGGATACTGATTGCAGTTGTTCCAAATGTTTTCTTTGTAATTTGTTTACTGGTATTGGGTTCTGGCCAAACCGAACCAACTTCGGTAGTCAGTGGGCTACATGTCAATGACCAGAATAAAGCTCTCATGGGAATGCTGTCCTGGCTTAGGACAGAGCATGTGGGAGTACTTCACATTCCAAATCAAACTCCTGACGCCGTCTCTTTTGCTGCCTTTCTGAAAGGAGCAGAAATCCAACCTTCTCAAATAGATATTGATGGACCTGACCATCAGAAATTTCAGTGCTGAGTCCTTGAAAAACATATGTCTATATATATTTGCTGTTTGTGCCACTCTTAGAGTAGTCAAAGGCAACCAAAAAATAAAAGGCATATACTTGACCTCTGACGTCAAGAACAAACAGACAGCATGGGTGGCCCTGCACTCCCTCCTTTTCTTACCCCCACCAGAGTGTGGGGGGGGAGGGAAAGAGGTAGAGTCAGCTGCTGCAAAGAGGGCACAGGACCTGCTAGGAGGCATGAACTTTTCCCTCCACTGGGGCACAGAGACCACAGGGGTATTTTGGACCAGATGAAGCCTGAAAATAATCCAATTTTTTAATAGATGAGGTATCCATTATTTTCTGCTTGTCTGCAGTGTTACAACGTAATTCCTAAAGCCCTAAAATGGAGAAAGATTAAAAAAGCCTGTTGTGGACACCCTGTGGGGAAGTCACTCATAGTTAAGTCACTGAAATAGGAGGTTGGAGTGGACCATGGCCAGGACTGAAGAAGGCAGGCAGGAGGTGCGGACCCTTAGGACACCTTCCCTGTCCCTGCCCTCTGGAGGTGTGCTGTGGTGCTCCCAGAGGAATGGCTCTCCTGCACTGAAAATAGGGCCACACCTCTTGCTCCATGTTTCTCATCCATGTTTTGGCTGCTGCAAGCTCCTGAATGTCCACCTGACACTCCATCACCAGTGAGCACCTGCATCCCCATCAGATGGATGCTGCTCTGTCTGCAGGGCGCTCCCCATGTCTCAGCCCATAGGACTCACTCCAGGGCCATCTCCTGGGTCTTTCACTTGCCCAGCCCCTGCCCCTGAGTCTTCTCTTGGATCCACAGCACCCCTCCATCAGAGCACCCTCCTCCTGAGCTGGGTTTCTCTCCCACTGGGCTGGGAGCAGCTCAGGTGAGGCTGTGTCCTCCCAGCCTGTCTCCCCAACAGCAGAGTGAGACAGTCCCCATTCCTAGATGTAGGGACTATCCGGTGAGGAATTGAGACAAAAACGGGACTGTTTTCTTAAACTTCTTTTTAACTTGATCCTTATTTCCTTCTCCAACTCAAGTGTGGTTGCCAGGGGAGCTACTGCAGTGGGTGAAATAGGAGCACTGCAAGTGTGGAAACAAACTCAGTCTGATCTCATTGCTGGGCATGCCTTGCCCTTTGGCAACCCCATCCTTTTCCTTCTGTCTTCCTGTGTCTCCTGCCAAGCCAGTGTGGAGCCTCACGATGCCACGGACTCTGGTTTCCAGGACATGGCTGCTCTGGAAAATCACTTCACCTTTTCTACTTAACATGCCCAACCCTCAGCTTCCCCATCTGTAAAGTCATGACAATGGTACTTATCTAACAGAGTTCTTGTGATCATTAAGTGAGGTAGCAGCAGTAATGGGTCTGCTCCGAGCCAGCTCAAGGGAGCACATACACTGTGCCATGTGTCCTGCAGTAACTTCTCTCTCCTCACAGATGCATGAACTCCATTTAGAAACCTCTCCTCTTTCTGTAGCTGAAGGCATCCATTTCCAGCATCAATTTTGGGAGAGGGGAAGACTTTCCCTCTACCCTCTGAGTTTTGGTAACTGGGTCTATGAAATAAATGGATAGCATGGAGATTAACAGAAGACACAGCTTCACTTACTGTGTGCACAGAGGCATCAGAGGGGGGAAACACGGGGACCCGAAAGAGTGGTGAGATTAGGAGCTTATGCACCATCTTCACAGGGGAAAGGGAAGAGGAGCTGCAGGTCGCTTAGGGGATATAATGAATTTTAGGAAGGATGAAGGGTGCTTAGAAGAGCAGAAGGGCGACGTGAGACGAAGCTTCTCTGGGTGTGGCACTAGCTTCTGGTCTTCACTCTTGTGATGGGAGTCAGTCTTCCCGGCTGATAAAACTCCTAAGGAGGGGGACTCGTGACTGGAGTTGCTTTTGGAAGATCTCTCTTTAGGCAGATAAGAAGAGTTCAGAGAGAGCTTCTTCTTGTATTTGCTGTTTTTCAAGTGCCTTTAGCTCAAAATAATCAGTATATCAAAGTGGCATATTTTGGGGTGGCACATCCTGAACTCCTTCACATGCTTTTATCTCAGCTCTGCCCATGGCTAATCATCCATAAAAAGTCACATGGCCTCTCTAAATCTCAACATTCTTGCCTGTAGAGTGGTAATAATAACATTACACACTTCACAAGGTTATTGCAATGGCTTCAACAGTGTCTGCTCCGAATGACAGTTCCACAGATATGCCAGGGGTGGAATGTGTGATGCCTACGCTCCCCACAGGCTTGTCCCGGAGGCGCTTGGACCTGAAGCATAACGAATGGCATCTTTACCCAGCGTTTGCTGGAATATACTCCAGACAGATCCTCATACGCTATTTTTGGACATGGCTTGTCATCACATTGGCCACACTTTCCTTGAACATGAGGACACCAGGATCTGAAGTGAAGCTGTGCCCATAACTCCTGGGCCCCTGCCCTCCTCTGAGCTCCTTGGTAGAGTCACGGCCCATTTCCTTCAGAGGTCTTTGTGCGCTGATAACACTGGACTCACGAGACTATGAGAATGGAGGAATGAGGTCTTGCGTTTCTTTGGCATCTTTCCTCAGAAGCTAGAGCACTGTGGACACTCACCGCCCCCCTCATGGCTCCATTGTGAGCCCCAGAGATCAGGTGAAGGGGCTTACTCTTTCCTGCCTTCCAGCCCCATTGCCAGCAGGTGATTTGGAAACTGTTAGTGGGACAGCAAAGAGAAAAATGATTCCAAAAGAAAACCATGTCAGATGGCTCTAGATCCCCTTAAACATGTAGTTTAAAAGGCAAGAGGAGTAAAATGGGACTACTGCCTGGGCCCTGGAAAGCTGGGCTGGACAGACCCTCCAGAATTGTCCTGCAGTGTCCTGGGGGCTCTGACCCTCCAGAATTATCCTGCAGTGTCCTGGGGGCTCTGACCCTCCGGGATTGTCCTGCAGTGTCCTGGGGGCTCTGACCCTCTGGGATTGTCCTGCAGTGTCCTGGGGTCTCTGACCCTCCGGGATTGTCCTGCAGTGTCCTGGGGTCTCTGACCCTCTGGGATTGTCCTGCAGTGTCCTGGGGTCTTTGACCCTCCAGAATTGTCCTGCAGTGTTCTGGGGGCTCTGGGCTCCATGCTCCTTGGTCCTGCCCCAGGGGGATGTGTCATGGCATCCAGCTGAGGTTCTGAGGCATAGAGGTAGCATCGGTGTCACTGGAGCCACAATCCCAGAGTGCACATCACAGACCCAAGGGCCTGGGTCCGTGGGAAACTGAGGGTTGAGCATGTTAAGTAGGAAAGGTGAAATGATTTTCCAAAGCAGCCATGTCCTGGAAATCAGGGTCTGTGGCATCGTGAGACTCCACAGTGGCTTGGCAGGAGATGAATACAAAAGGAAAAGGATGGAGTTGCCAAAGGGCAAGGTGTGCCCAGCAAAGGGATCAGGCTGAGTTTGTTTCCACATTTGCAGTACTCCTCTCTGTTTCACACACTGCTGGCTTCATGGGTCTGTGCTCAGAACAACCCTGGGCTTGGCTTAACATTCTGGTGTCACAGTCTTGAAATTCTTAATAATTTTTGAACAACAGGCCCACATTTTAATTGTGTACTGGGCCTTGCGCAGTGTGTAGCCAGTCCTGCTCATTCTTAGCCCAGGCCTATCAGCGTCTCCAGAGGAGGCCCCTGGTGGGCATCCATGGAAAGGAGCCGACAGATGACCCAGCTGCTGGCCAGTCTTGGTAAAGAACCCCTGGCACAGACTCAGGGTGGAGACTCCTTTTAGCCGCTGAGTCTTCCCGAGGGAGCCCCACCCGCGGAGGCGTTCCTGCAGGTACTTGCTCCTCTGTGGGAACTCAGGATGAGCAAGACCAGCACTCCTCTGAATGACATCTCCCACTGACTTAGAAAGCAGCTGCTAAGACATTCCGTCTCTTCTGGGAGTCCACTTATAGCCTTGAGTCAGCAGGCCACCGTGTGACTTGGTTGGCCTTAGTTTCCAAACATTCTGCAGCTCTTTATAATTTCCTGATGATTTTGAAAAATACAATCCTCTAGTGATTCTGACCATGTGTAAAGCACGGTGCCTTTGATAGAGATGTTTGGACATCAGAAGAGTCCCTGCTCTCTTCCTGTAAAGAGGGTGGAGCCCGCTGTGGAGAGTGTGGAGCCGTGAGAGGATAGAGAGTGTCCACCGTCCTCTAGCCTCTGAGGGAAGATGAAGAAGAAATGCAAGACCTCGTTCCTCTAGTCTCATAGTCTCCTGAGTCCAGCGTTATCAGTGCACAAAGACCTCTGAAGGAAGCTCAGAGGAAAGGAGGGCCAAGGAGTCATCGGCACAGCTTCGACTGAGTCCAGCATCCTCACGTTCTCTGACAGGACTGTGCGTCCGATAAGGTCAAGGCAAGTGTGCACCTGGGAGGGGTAAGCACAGAGTTACCTAGGGGGAGATGGGTGGTGCCTCAGCTGGCTGGGTGCTTGGCAGGGGAGGGTTAAAGTGAGTATCAGAGGTGGGTAGAATTCAGACGCAGGAACAGGGCCACCGCTGAGAAAGCGGGATACGTGGAGGCCTGGAGGAGCTGCTTCTGAGCAAGTCCGATGCATAGGGTTTGCTGGGAAACTTGGGGGTAGGAAGCTGAGAGAGGTGCAGAGACTGCAACCTGGGGAGGAGCTTGCTCTAGATTAAGATGTTGTCTGAGAGAAAGCTACTGAAAGGCAGAGAAGTGGCACGATCGGATCCACGCTGTGGCTGTAGAGTGGAGAGTGGACTCCATGTTGGGAGGGAGTGGGGGGATGTGGGGAGGGTAAGGGAAGTGGACACCTGGGTTTCAGAAGTTCGGTGTTTGCAATTTATCTATAAGGTGGTTTGATCCTGGGCAGTGGCAGGAGAGTGAGAGCTGACAGGGAGTTCCACATGTTTGGAACCAGGCTTCAGTGGCTGAGGTTAGGGAAGGGTGAGAGAGCAGAGAAGGAGGAGTGGTGGTCAGCTCCCTCCTTGGGGCTGTGTGGAGGGCCTGGCCATCTTAGGTCAGCATCCCTCCAGGAGAGCATGCCTGCAGGTAGGGGAAAAGGCATGAGTTCCACGTTAAAGAGACAGAGTCTGTGGTCCCTGTGAGATACCCCCGAGCGTCCCATAGACAGTGCGGTAGCTCAGAGAGTGTCTGTGTTGTGGAAGCAGTCAGCTCCCACAGGTGTGCATTGCACCTGGGCTGCTGGTGCATCTGCCCAGGGAGAGCAAGGGAGTGGGAGAGGGAGGCCAGGTCAGCTCCCAAAGGAGCACCACACTGCAGATGGGCCACGAAGGAGAGTCCGGGAGTTTCCCAGCACATCCTAAGCTTCCACAAAAGCTTCCAGTTCCCTCTTTTTAGGAATGTCTGTGGAAGTCCTTTTGTGCTCTTGTCTCCTCTTGCCTGGACCTCCTGTCTCAAATGTCTAAACTGATCCCAGTACCTTCTGAAAAGGGGGACACTGGACTCAATGGTCCTGGACACAGTCCCCTTAGCACACGAATTTTCCCAAATGTGAAATAACATGAGCAAAGACAAGTAATAAGCATTGCTACACTTATGGTTAGAACCATCCCTCACACAGAGTAGTAACCCAATAAATATTTGTTGAGTGAATGAATACATGACTGGCAATTTTAGACATTCCTCGGCAAAACTGACTCATCCTTGAATACGATCTGGGCAATCAGTTCCTTCCTCAGGGGCTGGGAATAGCTGATGCGGTCCCAGCCATCAGTTTCCTGTCTTGGGTGGATGTTTCTCAGAGGGGCTCAGTCTGGTTGCTGTTTCCCCCTGGGGGATCAGTAGGGCCCTAGGGACAGACATGGCTGAATGGTAGCACGGGAAGCAATGGCCAGCAGGGTGCCTGGAATGCACTCCAGCTCCAGTACAGAAAGTGAAGCCCAGAGCACCAACCTGACCCAGACAAATGTATCTGAAGCAAGGGCTTTTAAATTTTTTTCCAATCCTTTTTATTGTGGTAAAGTGCACATAAAATTTGTAGTTCAGTGGCACCAAATATGTTTGCATTTTCTGTAGTTGTCACCACCATGCATCCCCAGAACTCTTTTCACCTGTAAAAATGAAGCTGTATACCTCAAACAACTCTCCATTTCTCCCTCCCCCCGCCCCGAGTTCCTGGCACCCACTGTCCTACTTTATGTCTCTCTGATCTTGACTACTATAGGTACCTCATATAAGAAGAATCATACACTATCTTTCTGTGATGAGCTTATTTTGCTGAGCATAAAGTCCTTAAGGTTCATCTGTGTTGCATCACCTGTCAGAATTTCCTTCCTTTTTAAGGCTGATTAATATTCCATTGCATGTATAGACAGCAATTTCCTTATCCATTCATCCACTGATGGACACCTGGGTGGCTTCCTCATTTTAGCTATTGTGAATAATGCTTCTATGAGCATGGTGTGCAAATATCTCTTGGATACCTTGCTTTCAATTCTTTTGGATATATACTCAGAAGTGAAATTGCTAGAGCATAAAATCATTCTATTGTTAATTTTTTTAAGAAACTGACATGTCATTTTCCACAGTAGCTGCATCATTTTAAATTCCCATCAACAGCGCACAAGACTTCCAATTTCTCCACGCCCTTGCTAACATTTGTTACTTTTCACTACAAAAATGTATGTGAAATAGTAGCTCTCTTAATGGTGTGAGGTGGTATCTTGTTTCGATTTGCATTTCCTTGATAATTAGTGTAAGGCCGGCTGCCTCACAGAGGGTTAAACGGACACATCCATCTCTCTCCGTGCCTGATAACTGCGTTATCACCCAAGCTAGTTATCTGGCCTTGCCTCACGGCTTCCCCGCACCCGCCTCCGCATACCAGACCCAAGCCCACGTTCAGCACTAAATTATGCATTCAACCCCCGGCCCACTGTTGATAAACCCTACAGGAAAATTTTTTAAAAGAAGCCCCATCAGACCCTGCCCAGTAGCAGTCTGCTCTGTATGCCCCCGGAAGGCCTGCTTACCCAAGGTCCCGCCCACCTACCCATAACCACTAGCTCCAGGCATTTCCTGCTTCTTTAGAGCCAATAGGATTGCCTTCACTTTGTTTCCCCAACAGCCAATCAAGACCCACTTACCCAAAGTTCCACCTGCCTACCAATAGCAACTAGTTTCAGGCACTTCCTGCTTCCTGACAGCCAATAAAATTGTCTTCACTTTGTTTCCCCAATAGCCAATCAATCGCCTTCCCTTCCCATAATACCCCATGACCTAAACAGCCGGGCGCGACTTGTTTGGCCCCTTCCTGGACCACAGAACCTCGCCCTGGAGCTGAATAAATAGGCTTCTCATTTTCTCATATTTGCTTCAGTTTCCTCATTTTACATCGGCAATTTGGTGCCGGAAACCTGGATGGAGTTGTAAGACCCCTCCTGAGGGGGGAAACTGACTCCTCCACCCGAGGCCGGACCAGAAGCCACTCTGCCATGAGGTAAGACTTCTGTTGCCCATAACTTTCCCGCTGCCTGCTCTGTGGACTCCCTGCTTGTAACCGCGGCCGTGTCGGGGACTCCTTCTTGTCTCTCACTGTGGGCCCAGGGCACTGGGCTCGTTCTGAGGACCTGAGCACAGCAGAGACGTCCCTATACTCTTGTCTTCTCTCCGTAAGGGGTCACTCAGGGACAGGAATCTGAGGGAGATGTCCCCACCTTCCTGAGCCCTCTCATAGTCTCCAGTGTTTGGGGGATGGCCTGGGATGCTGAACCGCCCTTCCGATCATCTCCACAGCAGCAGCTAAGGTTTGGATAATCAGAAGCCCTGTTCACAAGCCTGGGCTCTGCCCAGGACTAAAATCATACCTCTGGCTCTCAATCTCAAACTTGCTTTTTGGCAGGCCAGCTCCCACATAGGTGCATTTGGTTTTTTTTTCCTCTCTCTCTCTCTTCCTCTCTCTCTCTCTCTATTCTCGAGTGAGTGTATGGGTGAGTGAGTTTATGTGTAGTCCCATGGCTTAACGGCTATGGGGCTTGTGTGGGCCTCCACCCGTGGTTCCACGGGGACGTCATAAGGCATAATGGTGATTCACCACAGGGCTAACAGTTCTGAGGTGACCAGGCCTGGGGGGTTATACGGGTACACCTTAGCCAAGATGCCCCTGAAACATTCCTTTGGGGACATGGCTGGGAAGGCATCAGCTGGTCTCCCACCTGGTGGGCACCCACCCTTTGTCTGTCAATTCTATATGTGGTCTTGTCTCTACTGTAGATTTGCCAGCTTTGTTAGACTCTTACTAGCTGATATACAGTGGTTCAAGCCTGCTTCCCTTGAGGTAACAGATATTCTACAGTGGGTAACAAACCACTGGCTTCAGGAGACCTTCATTGAGTTCCAACCTCTAAAGATAACTCTGTTCTCCTTTTTCCTTCTACTTTTCTTCTACCACTGAAACCCCACTTCCCAGTTCCACTCCTTTCACTTTCCCTAATTCTGCCATGTGGCAAATAGCTCTAGCCCTGTCCGTCTTTATTTTTTTTCTCATTATTGTCGTTGCAGCCTGTAGGTTCTCTCAGCCACCCCCTCTGGGAAAAAAGCTCTTCTGCCCATGTTGGGTATAATTTCTTTTCATGTCCACTTCTCGCCCTTAGGCCACTGAAAACATAAAATATGGGTATTCAGAAATCCTGCCCAGACCCCAAGTCACCGCTAGGATGCCTAGTCCAAAATCTACCCAAACTGGGTCTTTCTATAAAAAAGAAAAGGTTACTCTTCCTCTCCTCTGTAGCTTGGCCACAGTATCCTCTAGACAACCAGTCCAGGTGGCCTCCTAGGGGCACCCTCAACTTCAACGTTTTAACAGATTTAGACAACTTTTGCCAAAAGAATGGCAAGTGGGCGGAGCTTCCCTATATTCAAGCTTTCTGGCATCTCCGTTCCCACCCCAGCCTCTGCTCATCCTGCAGTACTGCCCAAGTACTCCTGGACAAAAACGTCCCTGCACTGCCCTCGGCCCCTTCGCCAACCTCCTCTTCTTTTTCTGACCCCAATCTGCCTAAGAAACTCTCCCTACCCCCCACTCGACCCTCTAATCCCCCACCATACCCGGACCCCCAACCCCCTACTGCTCCTCCCCCTCCAAGTTCTGACATGGCCTCTCCTGTTTGTTAGTGCTCACACTCGCTCACACAGCACTCCCAGCAACGAAAACTCCCTCCTTTGTCCTCTCCGTGAGGTAGCCGGAGCAGAGGGTGTGGTCCGAGTACACGTTCCTTATTGATCTGTCCACCATTGAAAAACGCTTAGGGTCATTCTCAGCCAATCCTACTGCTTACATCAAGGAATTTCGTTATCTCACTGGGGCATATGACCTTACCTGGCATGACACTTATGTAATCCTGTCCTCTACCCTTACTCCTAATAACCGTAACTGCATCCTTATGGCAGCCAGGGCACACACTAATCAGGTACATCTCACTGATCCTCAGATGCCAGTGAGTGCAGTGGAGGTCCCTGAGGCTGATCCTAACTGGGACTATCAAACTGGCCAAAATGGCTGCTGCCACCGAGACCAGATGCTACAGTGCCTCCTGGCGGGTATGGAAAATGCAGCCCAAAAGGCAGTTAATTATGATAAACTGTGGGAAATAACTCAGGGTCCTACTGAAAATCCAGCTGCTTTCCTAGACCGACTAACTAAAACTATGGTCCTTCATACTAGAGTAGATCCAGACTCTTTGGCTGGGGCTACCCTCCTAGCAGCCCATTTTATCTCCCAGTCAGCACCAGATATTAGGAAAAAACTAAAGAAGGCAGAGGAGGGCCCCCAAACTCCCATATGAGACCTGGTAAACCTGGCATTTAAAATTTTTAATGGCCAAGAGGAAAAGGCTAAGGCCACCTGCCAGGCCCATTTACAGCAACAGGTAAGCCTCCAAACCCAAGCTCTTATAGCGGCTCTAAGGCCAGCAACTCACCAAGCATCTGTTACAAAGGGCCTATCAAAGCCCCTCCAAGAGGATCCCTTAGGACCCTCTGGACCTGCCCAGACTGCTTGAAAGGCCCCGCTCGGGCCCGGTTTCAAATGCGGCCAGGAGGGACACTGGGCCCAACAGTGCCCCTGTCCGTGTCCGGCCCCTGGACCCTGCCCTACCTGCAAACAGATTGGACATTGGAAGGTAGACTGCCCATTCCGGACTACAGGCTTACCCCCCGCACCTCCATGTGAGGGGCAAGCCAGTCCAAAGGATGCAGTCCCTTCGTTTAAACTTCTCAGCCTCCTGGACGACTAATGTGGCCCGGACTTGGAGACCCCTATCACCCTTGACAAGCCCAAGGTAACACTATAAGTAGCAGGTAAGTCCATTTACTTCTTGGTAAATATGGGTGCTACCTGTTCTGTATTGCTTTCCTACTCAGAACCTAGCATACCTTCCCAGGTGTCAGTTATGGGAATTAATGGAAAGCCCTCCTGCCCCAACCAGACTCCTTCCTTAGCCTGTAACCTCGAGGGGCACCCATTCTCTCACTCCTTCACCCCTCTCCCACACAGGGGTTGTAAAACAAGCTTTTAAAACCCCACATATCGTCCTGTAGCCTATTTGTCCAGTTTAACCCCATAGTCAGGGGGTGGCAGCCTTGCCTGCAACCCCTAAAAATTACCTTAAGGCAGTCCATTTCAGTGTTCTCACCTCATCAGCTAACTGACCTTCTCTCACACAAATCTCTCGCTCACCTAGGACCCTCTCGTCTACAAAAGTTTCATCTACCCTTTATTAAAAATCCGTCAGTCAGCCTCCATCCTACTTCTCCACTCAACCCGGCTACTCGGCTTCCTCTTCTGCTCCACTCTCCCTCCCCAGCCCATTCCTGTCCTAAACTCATAAATACACTTACTAAACCTCGGGAGGGCTTAACTAATCTTCCTCCCAATAATTGTCGGCCTCTCCCTAGCTTCCTCTCTACCAGCTGTAGGAGTAGGGAGCGGCGCTCTAAGTTACAGCATCACTTCAGCCCCTCAACTAGACAACAAACTCTGGGTAGCCATTAAAGCATCAGCTGTCTCTCTAGTATCCCTGCAACACCAAATCAGTCACTGGCTCAAGTAACTCTCCAAAATCGGTGGACCCTAAACCTGTTAACAGCAAAAAAAGGAGGTACCTGCTTATTTCTCCAGAAACAATGTTGTTATTACATTAATAAAACCGGTCTAGGGGAAGAAAATGTCAACACTCTCTGTCATCTTCAAGAAGACCTCCAAAAAAGACAAAGTGTACCAGCCTCTTCTCTTAACTGGTAGCAGTCCCCCATACTTACCTGGCTAACCCCTATCATCACTCCCATTATCGTAATTTGTCTTTTGCTAATACTAGCCCCTTTCTTTCTCAGGTTTTTACAAGCTCGCATGAGGGAAATTTCCAGGGTAGCTGTAAATCAAATGCTGCTTCACCCCTATGTCCAACTCACAACCGAGGCACCGGCCAATTGATCACCCCCCCAATTCCGCCCCTGTTCGGCAGGAAGTAGCCAGAAAGAAGCAGCGTCCTATATCATACAAAAGGTTGGAATGTAAGGCTGGCTGCCACACAGAGGGTTAAATGGACACATCCATCTCTCTCTGCACCTGATAACTGCATCATCACCCAAGCTAGTTATCTGGCCTTGCCTCACGGCTTCCCCGCACCCGCCTCCGCATACCAGACCCAAGCCCACGTTCAGCACTAAATTATGCATTCAACCCCTGGCCCACTGTTGATAAACCCTACAGGAAAGTTTTTTAAAAGAAGCCCCATCAGACCCTGCCCGGTAGCAGTCTGCTCTGTATGGCCCCGGAAGGCCCGCTTACCCAAGGTCCCGCCCACCTACCCATAACCACTAGCTCCAGGCATTTCCTGCTTCTTTAGAGCCAATAGGATTGCCTTCACTTTGTTTCCCCAACAGCCAATCAAGACCCACTTACCCAAAGTTCCACCTGCCTACCAATAACAACTAGTTTCAGGCACTTCCTGCTTCCTGACAGCCAATAAAATTGCCTTTGCTTTGTTTCCCCAATAGCCAATCAATCACCTTCCCTTCCCATAAAACCCCATGACCTAAACAGCTGGGCACGACTTCTTTGGCCCCTTCCTGGACCACAGAACCTCGCCCAGGAGTTGAATAAATTGGCTTCTCATTTTCTCATACTTGCCTCGGTTTCCTCATTTTACATCAGCAATAAACCTTACAATTAGTAATGGTGAGTATCTTTTCATTTGCTTCTTCATAGCAATCTGTGTATTTTCTTTGGAGAAATATTTTCTCAAGTCCTTTGCCCTTTTTTGAATTGAGTTATTAGTTTTTGTTGTTGAGTTTTAGGATTTCTATATACATTCTAGATATTAATCTCTTATGAAATAAATGACTTGCAAATATATTCTTCCATTCTGTGACTTGTTTTCACTCTGCCAATAGTGTCTTCTAATGCACAAAAATTTTAAATGTTCATGAAGTTCAATTTGTCCATTTTTTTCCTTTTGTTGCCTGTTCCTATTCAAATCAATAACTACATTAAATGTAAATCGATTACACACCTCAATTTAAAAGAAGATGTTATCAGGTGTGCCAAATTTATAATGTAAATTTAAAAGAAGTAAGGCCAGGTCCAGTGGCTGACACCTGGAATCCCAGCTACTCGGATGGCTGAGGCATGAGAATTGCTTGTGCCACTGCACACTAGCCAGGGCAACAGAGTGAGACCCTGTCTCAAAAAAAGACTGAGCATATGCTGCGTAAGTAAAGGTGTAAGAATTAAAAAAAAAATTCTAACTCTGATCAAAAGAAACCTGGAGTGGCTATTTCAAATACAAGGCAAGGTAGAGTTCAGAGCAACAAATGCCACCAGAAATGAAGAAGTTCATTTCAAAATAACAAAGGCATTAATTTATCAAGATGACACAACAATTCTAAATTTTTATGCACGTAATAAGAGAACTTCAAAATAAATGAAGCAAAACCTGGGAGAACTTGAAGGGGAAATAGACAAATCTATAGGTATAATCAGAGGTTTCATTAGCCCTTTCTCGATAATTGATATGTATGTAACTGAAAATCGATAATATAGAAGGTTTGAACAGCACTATCAACCAGCTTGAAATAATTGACACATCTGACAATAGCAGAACACATATTCTCTTCAAGTGCACTCAAGACATTTACCAAATTATACTATATTGTTGCCATGAATTAAAGGCCCTATTGATACAGAACCACTGGGCTCCTGGCTAAACCCCACCCTTAAGCCTAGAACGGTGGCCCTAAGTAAAAACAGCTGACTTTGTTTTTCTGTCCAAATGTTACCTTTTTGGCCTGCCATGCCCCTATCCTGTGCCCATAAAAAGAGTTCAGCTGGCAGAGCAATACAAGTTGCTAAGCGGTGAGCAGAGAAGCAGCAAGTGAGCTTTGGCGACTAAGGATAGACATGGCTAACTTCAGATGGGGTGGCTTCAGGGAAAGATCACCTTCTTCCCGCACAATCCCCTTTCCAATTCCCCATCCCACTGAAAGCCACCTTTATCACCCAATAAAATCCTCTGCATATGCTACTTTTCAATTTGTGTGACCCGATTCCTCCTGGATGCCAGACAAGAACCCTGGTGCTGAGAAGGCAGGGGCTTGGACACCACCACGGGGCCCACACAGAGCCTGCTCCTGCCAAAGAGGAGTGACTGGCTGGATCTAGCACTTCTGGTTCCTGCGCTTGCTTGCTCATGTGCTCCCATTCTCAAGGAGTGGCCAACAGCAGGTTGAGTGAAACAAACCACTCCAGTTCCTGCCCACAAAAAGGGTCAAGGGAACTATCCTGTCTCACTATCTCCCAATATAGTCACATTGGGAGTTAAGGCTTCAACATATAAATTTGGGGCATAGAATTCAATCCATCATAGAGGGAAATATTCTTAAAAACATTTTTTTTTAGCAAACTGAATTCAACAATACATAAAATGAATCACCACTGAGTAGACTTATTGCAGGGATGCAATGTTTATTTAACATTTAAAAATCAGTCAATGCATTTCACCACATTAACCAATTGAAAAAAAAAACTCACATTTTTCAATAAACAAAAGAAACAAAAAACAAACAACATAACTCAACAAACAAAGAAAAAGTACTTGACAAAACTCAATATGTATTTCTGATAAAAACTCTCTGAAAACTAGGAATAGAGAGAACTTTCCTGAGCTGATAAAAGACATTTAGGAAAAAACCGTATAATTAACAGTTCTGCTTCAAGCCAAGAGACTGAAGCCTCCCATTAGGATCAGAAATGAAACAAAGTGTCTGCCTTCACTTCTAGTCAGCATGGTACTGGGTGTTCTTGTCAGGGCAATTAGGCAAGAAAGAGGAAAAAAAAGTCATCTAGAGTGGAAAGGAAGAATTAAAGCTATCTTTACTCTCAGAGGGCATGATAGTCCATTAAGATGTGATGGATTCTACAAAACCTAGTAAAAGACATAACAGAGAATTTACTTCAGTAAGGAGACTTTGAAATCAGAAGGCAGATTTACCAAGAGAAAGAAGTTTATAAGAAAAAAAAGTAAAATTTTCAGCCATTTAAAATATGCTAATACTGAGGATTTTTGTTTTTCAAAGACTTATTTTTATTTTTTAATTTGATTTAATTTTGTTCTTTTTCTTTTTTACTTCTATTTTAGGTTCAGGGTACAGGTGATGGTTTGTTACATAGGTAAACAGGTGTTATAGGGGTTTATTGTATAGATTATTTGGACACCCAGGCACCACCCCTAGTACCCAATAATTGTCTTTTCTGCTTCTCTCCCTCTTCCACCCTTCCCCCTAAAGCAGACTCCAATGTCTGTTGTTTCCTTCTTTGTGTTCGTAAATTCGCATTATTTAGATCCCACTTATAAGTGAGAACATGTGGTATTTGGTTTTCTCTTCCTGCGTTAGTTTGCTAAGGATAATGGCCTTCAACTCCATCCATGTTCCCACAAAAGACACGATCTTGTTCTTTTTTGATGGCTTCATATTCCGTAGTACATATGTACCAGTTTTTCTTTATCCAATCTGTCACTGATGGGCACCTAGGTGGATTCCATGTCTTTGCTATTGTAAACAGTGCTGCAGTGACCATTCACATGTATGGTCATTCACATTTATGACAGAATAATGTCTTATTTTAAAAAAATTATACTTTAAGTTCTGGGATACACGTGCAGAATATGCATGTTTGTTACATAGGTATACTCGTGCCATGGTGGTTTGCTGCACCCATCAACCTGTCATCTACATTAGGTATTTCTTCCAATGCTATCCTTCCCATAGCCCCTGACCCTCCAACAGGCCCCAGTGTGTAACCTTCCCCTCTCTGTGTCTAGATGTTCTCATTGTTCAACTTCCTTTTATGAGTCAGAACATGAGGTTCTTGGCTTTCTGTACCTGTGTTAGTTTGCTGAGAATGATGGTTTCCAGTTTCATCCATGTTCCTGCAAAGGACATGAACTCATCTTTTTTATGGCTGCATAGTATTCCATGGTGTATATGGCCCACATTTTCTTTATCCAATCTATCATTGATGGGTATTTGGGTTGGTTTCAAGTCTTTGCTACTGTGAACAGTGCTGCAATAAACATACATGTGCATTTGTCTTTAGAGTAGAATGACTTGTAATCCTTTGGGTATATACCCATTAATGGGATTGCTGGTCAAATGGTATTTCTGGTTCTAGATCCTTGAGGAATTGCCACACCGTCTTTCACAATGGTTGAACCAATTTACAGTCCCACCAACGTGTAACAGTGTTCCTATGTCTCCACATCCTCTCCAGCATCTGTTGTTTCCTGACTTTTTAATGATCATCATTCTAACTGATGTGAGATGGTATCTCATTGTGGTTTTGATTTGTGTTTCTCTAATGACCAGTGATAATGAGCTTTCTTTTATATTTTTGTTGGCTGCATAAATGTCTTCTTTTGAGAAGTGTCTGTTCATATTCTTTTCTCACTTTTTGATGCTTTTGTTTATTTTCTTGTAAATTTGTTTAAATTATTTGAAGATTCTAGATAGTAGTCCTTTGTCAGAGGGATAGATTGCAAAATTTTTCTCTCATTCTGTAGGTTACCTGTTCCCTCCGATGATAGTTTCTTTTGCTGTGCAGAAGCTCTTTAGTTTAATTAGATCTCATTTGTCAATTTTGGCTTTCGTTGCCATTGCTTTTGGTGTTTTAGTCATGAAGCCTTTGCCCATGCCTATGTCCTGAATGGTATTGTCTAGATTCTTTTCTAGGGTTTTTATGGTTTTAGGTCTTATGTTTAGGTCTTTAATCCATATTGAGTTAATTTTTGTATAATGTGTAGAGAAGGGGTCCAGTTTAAGCTTTCTGCATATGGCTGGCCAGTTTCACTGACACCATTTAATAAACAGGGAATCTTTTCCACATTGCTTGTTATTGTCAGGTTTGTCAAAGATCAAATGATTGTAGATGTGTGGCATTATTTCTGAGGCCTCTGTTCTGTTCCATTATTCTATATGTCTCTTTTGGTACCAGTACCATGCTGTTTTGGTTACTGTAGCTTTGTAGCATAGTTTCAAGTCAGGTAGCATGGTGTCTCTGGCTTTGTTCTTTTTGCTTAGGATTGTCTTGGCTATGAGGGCTCTTTTTTGGTTCCATGTGAAATATAAAGTTGTTTTTTCTAACTCTGTGAAGAAAGTCAGTGGTAACTTGATGGGGATAGCACTGAATCTATACATTACTTTGGGCAGTATGGCCATTTTCATGATATTGATTCTTCCTATCCATGAGCAGAATGTTTTTCCATTTGTTTATGTCCTCTCTTATTTCCTTGACCAGTGGTTTATAGTTCTGCTTGAGGAGATCCTACACATCCCTTGTAAGTTGTATTTCTAGGTATTTTATTCTCTTTGTGGCAATTGTGAATGGTAGTTCACTCATGATTTGGCTCTCTGTTTGTCTATTATTGGTATATAGGAATGCTTGTGATTTTTGCACATTGGTTTTGTATCCCTAGACTTTGCTGAAGTTGCTTATCAGCTTAAGGAAATTTTGGGCTGGGACAATGGGATTTTCTAAATATACAGTCATGTCATCTGCAACAGAGACAATTTGACTTCCTCTTTTTTTATTTGAATATCATTTTTTTCTTTCTCTTGCCTGATTGCCCTAGCCAGAACTTCCAATACTATGTTGAATAGGAGTGATGAGAGAGGGCATCCTTGTCTTGTGCCGATTTTCAGACGGAATGCTTCCAGCTTTTGCCCATTCAGTATGATATTGGTAGTGGGTTTGTCTTAAATAGCACTTATTATTTTGAGATATGTTCCATCAATACCTTGTTTATTGAGAGGTTTTAGCATGAAGGGGTGTTGAATTTTATTGAAGGTCTTTTCTGAATCTATTGAGATAATCATGTGATTTTTGTCATTGGTTCTGTTTATGTGATGGATTTAATTTATTGATTTGCATATGTTGAACCAGACTTGCATCCCAGGGATGAAGCCAAATTGATTGTGGTAGATAAGCTTTTTGCTGAGCTGCTAGATTTGGTTTACCAGTATTTTATTGAGGATTTTTGCATGGATGTTCATCAGGGATATTGGCCTGAAATTTTCTGTTTCTTGTGTCTCTGCCAAGTTTTGGTATCAGGATCATGGCCTCATAAAATGAGTTAGGAAGAATTCCCTCTTTTTCTATTGGTTGGAATAGTTTCAGAAGGGAAGGTACCAGCTCCTCTTTGTATCTCTGGTAGAATTCAGCTGTGAATCTGTCTGGTCTTGCTTTTTTTTTTTTTTGGTTGGTAGGCTATTAATTACTGCTTTGGAGGGTGCATATGTCCAGGGATTTTTCCATTTCGTTTAGATTTTCTAGTTTATTTGCATAGAGTTGTTTACAGTATTCTCTGATGGCAGTTTGTATTTCTGTGGGATCAGTGGTGCCATCTCCTTTATCATTTTTTATTGTGTTTATTTGATTCATCTCTCTTGTCTTCTGTATTAGTCTGGCTAGCAGTCTACCTATTTTGTTAATCTTTTCTATAAACCAGCTCCTGGTTGAAGGGTTTTTCATGTCCATATCTCCTTCAGTTCTGCTCTGATGTTAGTTATTTCTTGTCTTCTGATAGCCTTTGAATTTGTTTCCTCTTGCTTCTCTGGTTCTTTTAATTGTAATTTTAGGGTGTCGATTTTTTATCTTTCCTGCTTTCTCCTGTAGGCATTTAGTGCTATAAATTTCCCTCTAAACACTGCTTTAGCTGTATCCCAGACATTCTGGCTCATTGCATCTTTGTTCTCATTGGTTTTAAAGAACTTATTTATTTTTGCCTTAATTTCATTATTTACCCAGTAGTCATTCAGGAGCAGGTTGTTCAGTTTCCATGTAGTTGTGCGGTTTTGAGTGAGTTTCTTAATCTTGAGTTCGAATTTGATTGCACTGTGGTCTGAGAGACTATTTCTTACAGATTTCCATTGTTTTGCATTTGCCGAGGAGTGTTTTACTTCCAATTATGTGGTCAGTTTTAGAATAAGTGCGATGTGGTGCTGAGAATAATGTATATTCTGTTGATTTGAGGTTGAGACTTCTGTAGATGTATATCAGAGCTCAGTTCAAGTCCTGAATATCCTTGTTAATGCTCTGTCTTGTTGATCTGTCTAATATTGACAGTGGGGTGTTGAAGTCTCCCATTATTATAGTGTGGGAGTCTAAGTCTCTTTGTAGGTCTCTAAGAACATGTTTTATAAATCTGGGTGTTCCCATGTTGGGTGCATATATATTTAGGATAGTTAGCTCTTCTTGTTGTTTGATCCCTTTCCCATTATGTAATGCCCTTCATTGTCTTTTTTGATCTTTGTTGGTTTGAGGTCTGTTTTATCAGAGACTAGTATTGCAACCCCTGCTTTTATTTTTTTCCTTTCTAATTTCTTGGTAAGTATTCCTCCATCCCTTTATTTTGAGCCTATGTGTGTCTTGGCACTTGAGATGCATCTCCTGAATACAGCACATCGCTGAGTCTTGACTCTTTTTCTAATTTGTCAGTCTGTGTCTTTTAATTGTGGAATTTAGCATGTTTACATTTAAGGTTAATATTGTTATGTGTAAATTTGATCTGGTCATCATGATGCTACCTGGTTATTTTGCCCATTAGTTGATGCAGTTTATTCATAGTGTCAAAGGTCATTACAATTTGGTATGTTTTTGCAGTGGATGATACTGATTTTTCCTTTCCATATTTAGTGCTTCCTTCAGGAGATCTTGTAAGGCAGGCGTGGTGGTGACAAAATCTCTCAACATTTGCTTGTCTGTAAAGGATTTTATTTCTCCTTCACTTATGAAGCTTAATTTGACTAAATATGAGATTCTGGGTTGAAAATTCTTTAAGAATGTTGAATATTGGCCCCTACTCTCTTCTGGCATGCAGGGTTTCTGCAGAGATCCACTGTTAGTCTGATGGGCTTCCCTTTGTGGGTAACCCAACTTTTCTCTCTGGCTGCCCTTAACATTTTTTCCTTCATTTCAACCTTGGTGAATCTCACGATTATGTGTTTTGGGGTTGCTCTTCTCAAGGAGTATGTTTGTGGTGTTCTCTGTATTTCCTGAATTTGAATGTTGGCCTGTCTTGCTAGGTTGGAGAAGGTCTCCTGGATAATATCCTGAAGAGTGTTTTCTAACTTGGTTCAATTCTCCCTGTCACTTGCAGGTACACCAATCAAACACAGGTTTGGTCTTTTCACATAGTCCCATATTTCTGGGAGACTTTGTTTGTTCCTTTTCATTCTTTTTTATCTAACCTTGTCTTCACACTTTATTTCATTAAGTTGATCTTCAATCTCTGATATCCTTTCTTTGCTGGATCAATACAGCTATTGATACTTGTGTATGCTTCACAAAGTTCTCGTGCTGTGTTTTTCAGCTCCATTAGGTCATTTATGTTCTCTAAACTCGTTATTCTAGTTAGCAATTCCTCTAACCTTTTCTCAAGGTTCTTAGCTTCCTTGCATTGAGTTAGAACATGCTCCTTTAGCTTGGAAGTGTTGGTTATTACCCACCTTCTGAAGCCTACTTCTGTCAATTTGTCAAACTCATTCTCCATTCAGTTTTATTCCTTGCAGTGAGGAGTTGTAATCGTTTGGAGAGAAGAGATGTTCTGGATTTTGGAATTTTCAGCCTTTTGCGCTGGTTTTTCCTAATCTTTGTGGATTTATCTACCTTTGGTCTTTTATGTTGGTGACCTTTGGGTGGGGTTTCTGTATGGAAATCCTTTTTGTTGATGTTGATGCTATTCCTTTCTGTTTGTTAGTTTTCCTTCTAACAGTCAGGCCCCTCTGCTGCAGGTTTATTGGAGTTTGCTGGAGTTCCACTATAGACACTGTTGGCCTGGATATCACCAGTGAAGACTGCAGAACAGAAGTTGCTGCCTGTTCCTTCTTCTGGAAACTTCATCTCAGAGGGGCACCTGCCAGATGCCAACTGGTGCTCTTCTGTGTAAGGTGTCTGTTGATCCCTGCTGAGTGGTGTCTCCCAGTCAGGAGGCATAGAGGTCAGAGACCCATTTGAGGAAGCAGTGTGTCTCTTAGCAGAGCTTGAGTGCTGTGCTGGGAGATCCACTGCTCTTGTCAGAGCCAGCAGGTAGGAATGTTTATGCATGCTGAAGCTGCACCCACAGCTGCCCTTTTCCTCAGGTGCTCTGTTCCAGGGAGATGGGAGTTTTATCTATAAGCCCCTGACTGGGGTTGCTGCCTTTCTTTCAGAGTTTCCCTGCCCAGGGAAGAGGAATCTAGAGAGGCAGTCTGGCTACAGCTGCTTTGCTGAGCTGTTGTGGGCTCCATTCAGTTCGAACATCCTGGCAGCTTTGTTTAAACTGTGAGGGGGAAACTGCCTACTCAAGCCTCAGTGATGTGGATGCTCCTCCCCTGATCAAGCTGGAGACACCGAGGTTGACTTCAGACTGCTGTGCTGGCAGCGAGAATTTCAAGCCAGTGGATCTTAACTTGCTGGGCTCCATGGGGGTGGGATCCACTGAGCAAGACAACTTGGCTCCCTGGCTTCAGCCCCTTTTCCAGGGGAGTGAACAGTTCTGTCTTGCTGGCATTCCAGGTGCCACTAGGATATGAAAAACACTCCTGCAGCTAGCTCCATGTCTGCCCAAACAGCCACCCAATTTTGTGATTGAAATCCAGGGTCCTGGTGGTATAGGCACCCGAAGGAATCTCCTGGTCTGCAGGTTGCAAAGATGGTGAGAAAAGCATATTACCTGGGCTGGAATGCACCATTTTTCCTGGCACAGTCCCTCAAGGCTTCCCTTGGCTAGGTGAGCAAGTTCCCTGATCCCTTGCACTTCCTGGATGAGGTGATGCCCCACTCTGCTTCAGTTCACTCTCCATGGTCTGCACCCACTATCTAACAAGTCCCAATGAGATGAGCCCAGTACCTGAGCTGGAAATTCAGAAATCACCTGCCCTCTGCATTGATCTCGCTGGGAGCTGCAGATTGCTGCTGTTCCTATTCAGTCATATTGCCAGCCACCCATTTTTTTTTTTTTTTTTTGAGGCAGAGTCTTGCTGTCACCCAGACTGGAGTGCAATGGTGTGATCTCAGCTCACTGCAACTTCCTCCTCCCGGGTTCAAGTGATTGTACTGCTTCAGCCTCCTGAGTAGCTGGGACTACAGACATGCACCACCACACCTGGCTACATTTTCTTTTTTTTTTGTATTTTTAGTGGAGACAGAATTTCACCATGTTGACCAGGCTGGTCTTGAACTCCTGACCTCAGGGGATCCAACTGCCTCAGCCTCCCACAGTAGAACTAAAACACTAGGCAACATGATAAGTTGGCAGATGAGTGGAGATGTACTTAGGGTAAAAATCATTCTAAAATTCTTGTATTGTCTGGGAAGAAATTAAACTATTAACTTTACACTTTGTAAAGTCTAGTATGAGTGTTAAAATGTAATGGTAGCTAATAAAAATAACAGGAATAGAAAGTGTAATTCTGAGCTAATAGAGAGCAAGGGAGGAGGATGAATTAAACCTGGATACATACAATGACAAGTAAAAAAGAAGACATAAAGAAAGAAAAGGTACAATAAATTCAAGATAAAAAATGGAATGACAAAATAGGTCCAAATATATCAACATTTACGATAAAGTTAAAGTGATTCTTTCTAGAGAAAACAACTTTTTTCAAATTAGATTTTTAAATCTAATTATATTGCTTTTACAAGATGATCACCTAAACATAAAGCATAGAATGAAAGTAAAGAGAAGTATGTTTTCATCATAATTATTAATAAAGCAATACTCATATTAGACAAAATATATTGTTAAGCCTGAAAGCACTAATAGGAATAAAAAGCATAATTACTCAATAAGAAAAAGAAAATATTGAGTAGGAAGGCAAAACAATAAAATAATAGATAATATTTCTCAAAACCAAAAAACATAGTATCGAATAGATAAAATGGAATCTGGTCAAATTTGATGCAATTTTTCACAGAGTTTGATAAACCTGTAATACAGCAGGAGATCTTCATGGACCTCTGTCACAACTGATGAGCTAAGTTAACTGAATAAGCTTAATCTAATAGCTGTACAGAGAGAGCGCTGCATCAAACCAGGAAACAGTCATGATTTTCGACCACTTGGGAAATGTATAAAGATAGAAATGTCAGCAAATACCAATGCATCATTATCATATAGACCATATTTTCTGATCACAGTGGAAAAAAATTAGATATCAATATGTAGAAGGCAAAAAACCCCTAAGCAAACATCAAAAATAACAAAGCATAGCAAACTAAAAAGAACCCTTTAAAAATTTTATGGGTCCAAATAAGTTATCATGAATATTACCAAAGACTTAGAATTTTGTAACAATATAAGTATTGCCTATCAAAAGCCATGGAATAGAGCTGGAGCCATACTTAGGGGAATACCGGTAACTTTAAGTGTGTACGCTGTTTTAAAAAGTTAACAACAGAAAAACAGAATAATCCCAAAGTAAGAAGAAAATAAATAATTAAAAGAGAAAGTTAATGAAGTTATGTGTATCACACACACAACTACACACATATCACACCCACACATACATTTATACCAAAAGCTAGGTTTTGAAAAGACAAGTTATAGAATGGTACATTCTACCAATGAGCTTGATGATGCAAGGAGAGAAAGCAGAGATCGCCAATGTTAGAGAAGGAGAAGGATGTTGAGGTTGGAACAGGCTGGGAAAGGTCAGATTTAGAGGAACTTGTACATTATGTCAAAGATTTGGGGCTTTATTTCAGAGCAATGGGAAACCTTAAAAGTTTTTAATTAGATAGTAAATATATGGATGGGGGAGGGGATGGTGGGTTGGGAAGGAGTGAGTTGGACTAATGGGAGGCACCAGTTACAGACAGGACTGCAGAGACCCAAGCAGAAAATGATGGCGGCATTCATAAGGGAAGAAGCAGATAGAATGAAGAACTTGGAGGCTCAACAGAAATGTGGATTGTAGAACAAATGAGATTTGGTGTTTGATAATGCATCAGGTCTGATGGGGAGGCAGAAGTCACACAATAATTTGGACTGAAAAAGTTTAACATAAAGAATTCTTGCCAGGCATGGTGGCTCATGCTTGTAATCCCAGCATATTGGGAGGCCAATGCGGGTGGGTCACCTGAGGTCAGGAGTTTGAGACCAGCCTGGTCAATCTGGTGAAACTCTGTGTCTACTAAAAACACAAAAAATTAGCCTGTATGGTGGTGTCTACCTGTAATCCCAGGTAGTTGGGGAGGCCGAAGCATGTGAATTCCTGGACCCGGAAGGCGGAGGTTGCAGTGAGTCAGGATTGTGTCATTGCACTACAGTCTGGGCAACAAAAGCGAAACTTTGTCTTAAAACAAAACAAAAAAATTCTTATCTGTAAGAAGGGAATAACTACAAAGGACAAAACTAACTTTAAAGAATACTCTGGGGATGAGTAAAAATACCCAAGGAAGGTGGAAACTTGGAGTGCCCTTCACCAAGGCTGGGATTCAGACCCAGTTGGAGAGGGCATGGCTACTGCCCATTACACATCACAAAGAAGTGGCCAGGCATTGCTGGGCTGTCCAATGCTATGAGTTGCACAAATATGGCACTCCCCAGAAGTGCGACTGGCCAGAGCCCTGCTGGGCACCCCCATCCCCACCTCTCCATGTCATTTCTGAAGCTGTGCCACTCAGTAGCAGGAGGAACGGACCAGCACCAGCAAGACAGCCCCTTCCTGCTGCTTCGTCCCTCCAGCATCCTCTGTTGACAGTTGAAAGAGGTGCAAGTTGCAGACAAGAAATGCTTACAGCTCGTGTTTTGCTGAACAAGAAATGAAAGATAGGTTTGGAGCTGAGAGGCATTCAACTGCTAACTGGTACAGATGGGATGCAGGAAACCCATGATGACTCCCAGGAAACTGGTCAAGTTCCTGAGAGGACAGTTGGTGGCGTTCTAGGAGATGGGACCCTTGAGGAAAAACTCTAGAGAAAGCAGAGGAATGGTGTTGGCATTTAAAAAATGCTGAGTTGAATGGGCATTTGAGAAATGCCCAGTGAAATGACAAATGGGCAGATAGTTTCTCAGGGGCCTGGGGCCTGGGGCCTGGAGTGGGCCTGGGCTGGAGTGAGAGAGAGGCAGGTCCCCAGCTGTGCTATGCACACCTCAGGTTGGAGATGCTGCATAGGTAAAAGCGCTGATCGTTCCCCATGATTATCAAGGTATGGGGGACTGCATTTAGACTGAGGCCGGTGTTTTGAATTTCGATGGACAAAAATATCGCTGTCACAGCCAATTTGGGGCTCATTCATTGCACATACAATGAAGGCAGCTGTGTGGCAGTGAAGCCACAGGGGAGGGAGCATGGATAAAGAGATAATCCTGAGTAACTTTGACTCCACAGGTTTTTCATAAGGAAAGTCTGAACTAAGACAGCCAAGGGGGACAGAGAAAGAGAAAGGAGAGAGTGTGAGATCAGAGGAGATGGGCAAGTTCCAGTGAAGATGCAACTGCACGTGGTGTCACAGAAGACAAGACTGCAAAGAGGCCCTTAGCGTCAGTGACCCAGAGACCTGTGCTCGGGCCCGTGCTGACTTGTGGCTGGAGAAGTTTCAGTGGAGGTGGAGGCAGAGAGTACTGTGGGCCAAGGGATGGGGGCAGGAGAGGCAATGTGTGTTCATGTTTGCCTGTGAATGAGAGGAGAAAGGATGAGAGTAACTGCAGAGAGTGTGAGGCTGAGGCAGGGTTTCACTCTGACTGGGCGAAGTAGCATATTGATGGCAATGAGACTGCAAAGGGTGGCACATGGAAGTTACATGCTATCACAAGTGTGAGTGAGGGAGGGAAGACTGCACGGGGCTCGCCTAGAGCCGGCAGTCAGAAATGGCTTAGGACGTTCACCAGCTGGGAGGCCTATAAATGTCATTTGGATGCCTTCCAGGAATGAGCCAGGGGACACAGATGGATTTAGTGAGGATGATAACAGATAGTTCTCTTTTTAAGCAAGGTCACATGGAAGAGCACAGTGTGTGTGTGGTGTGCATGTGTGTGTGTTAGTAGTTGCCAGAGCCCAGGTTACAAACTGAAATCACTTTCAAAAAGGTGAATGTGGCTGTGGGGGCTGGAATCAGATAATGGAAGGCTAAACATTGACTACGACCTTCAGTTCTGGCCTGTGAGCAATAAGAAGATATCATTAGCGTAGTCTGGCTTTCTCTTTTTCTATTTCCATCTGCAGTGACTTCTCAACATGTCCCCAGCAGGCCGCCTTGACTTTCAGCACTAGTCGCCAGCTTCTATTGGCACATAAAACGCATCTTCCGACTCCCAGCTCTCCAGAGCACCTCCTGATGCTCCCAGCTCCCTTTGGATTGTGGATTTGTTTTGCATTTATAGTTTTGCCAAGTTTTTGGCATTTTTTTGTTGATTTATATCTCACTTTATCAGTCTGTTCAGGCTTTCCTTCCCTAGCTTGTTCTCAGATGTGGCCAAGCCTCGCTTTTCACCAGGAAATGAGTGGCTCTGTCCTGGCTGTGGGAACACGAGCAAGGCTGTGCTACCTCCCTTCACCCAAGACTGACACCCTCTCCTGCAGTTTGGGGTGTCTGAACAGTGACTCTCCTCCCTCCAGAATCTCTCAGAGGTGAGGCAATAAAGGACGTGTGAAGATATTGTACTTACAAAGCTATGCACACCTCAGGTTGAAGATGCTGCATAGGTAAAGGCGTGGATGGTTCAGCATTAACAAGGTATTGAGGACTGCATTTAGACTGCAGCTGGTGTTTTGCATTGCAATGGACAAGAATATTGCTGTCACAGCCGACTTGGGGCTCATTGATTGCATGTTTTTGTGTAAATGTGTATGAGCCAGAGCAGAGCAGGATGCTGAGGTCCTGCCTTTCTGGGTGTCTCTGGAGGCAAATCACACCGTTGGGCTTCCAGGTGTCTGGGTGAGATTGTCCTGCAGGCTGCCTCTCCATTCCAGGAGCTTCTTAATGTTTGACTTCCAGAAGAGACCAAAGCCAGCTGACATTAGGAGCCCCAGCCCCACTGCGTGCCCTGCTGGCACATTCAGCCAGACCTTGCATGTCTGTATTACTCTGATAACGCTGGGGGAATCTGGCAGCGCTAACTGGAACGCGCACTCCATTAACTAACTCAGATCCTAGAAGGTGCCAGGGACTTTCCTAGGAGTTGGGGTGCAAAGACGGAGTCGATGTGGCTCTTGCCCTTGAATGGCTCTTGGTTCATGGGGGAGACAATCCACAAAGCATTGCAAACAGTACCTGAGAGAGGCATGTGCACAATGCCATGGACACACAGATGAAAGAGCAGCTGATCTGTCACGGATGAGACAGAATGATGGGATGGGAGGGAAGCCAGGGAAGGCAGACTGGGCCTGGAAGGATGATGAGAAGCTCATTATATGGGGACAAAAAAGAGAAACAGCCTTCCAGGCAAAGGTGAAAATGGGTAACAATGCAGAGGGGGACTATGCATGGAGTTGGCAGAGATGAGGTAGCATCCTATGAGATGGAAATGGAGGGATGGAGTGAAGGAGGCGGATGGCAATTAAAACCAAAGGGAACGCCTGTAATCCCAGCACTTTGGGAGGCCAAGGCAGGTGGATCACGAGGCCAAGAGATCGAGACCATCCTGGTCAACATGGTGAAACCCCGTCTCTACTAAAAATACAAAAATCAGCTGGGTGTGGTGGCACATGCCTGTAATCCCAGCTACTCAGGAGGCTGGGGCAGGAGAATTGCCTGAACCCAGGAGGCGGAGGTTGCGGTGAGCCAAGATCGCGCCATTGCACTCCAGCCTGGGTAACAAGAGCGAAACTCCGTCTCAAAAAAACAAACAAACAAACAAACAAACAAAAAAACCAAAGGGAGTGTTTGATGCCCAGTTCGAAGAGAACCTAATGGCTGAGTTCCCTCTTCAGCAGCAGAAGCTGTAGAAGGATTCTGATTAGTGGAGTGACCATGGGAAGCTGTGGATGCCAGCGGATTAGAGAAGGTGAAACTTCGGGAAGCAGGGTGTAGCCGCAGGGGTCCTGGCTCACCTATCTGTGGGTGAGCTAACGGGGGCTGCAGCACCATCACCATGGAGCTCCATGAGGCCCTGCATTTCTGAAAGCTGCTCTGCTCTGCATCTTTCTGGGAGAGCTCAGCATGCCCGGGAGAGTCCTGTGGGCCTGGGCAGCTCTGAGAGGCCCTGCAGTTCAGGGTGCCTGCTGGAAGCTGGGACTTCAACAGAGCAGTGCCTTTTACCAGGGAGTGGCCTGGGCTAGGCATGAGGGGCCGTGAACACTCAAGTAGCCGGGGGTTCTGGCCATGTCCTCCTTAGCACACCTAGGTAAGCACGTGATTTAAGGAGAATCATCTTCAGTTTCATGGAAAGAATAAGGCTATCACCTTTAAGACAGGAGCCAATTTCAAAGCTGCTTTCAAGTGCTGATTTCATCAGCTTCTCATAGAAGAGTGTTTGCTGTAGACTCTTGTAACCAATTCAAATCAGCAGCTGCAGGACAGTCTTTTAGTGCACACACATTTTTCTTAATTAAAGCAAGGAAAGATCATAACCCTTTCCCACCAAATGGTGTTTCTTTTGGGATCCCTTCAGGCAGAAACATCCTACTGTCTTCCATTTATGATGCTTCCGAGCAAACTCAAAATAAAACTAAAAAACCTGATGGCTGTAAGGGGAACCCCAAGACACCAGGTGGCCCCACATCATGGAGGGTGGATTCCGAGTAGGGTCAGTTAGGGGCAGTTATGCTGGCTGCTCTGTGTTTGAAAATCATTGTTTTGTGGAAAGGCTCTGTGACAACTATATGCTAACAAGAATATTAGCCCAAGTGCCACCCAGCAGAGGGTGGCGTCATCCTGTGTCCTCCCATAGCCTAGTGCCACCCTTGATGGGGGAATGGGGACGAGTAACTGTTCTGTTATGAGATAGGTGAGAACACAGACCTAGCTCTGTTCCTAATGGAGGAAAAATCACCTATTTTTTCCAGCCAGTATATACCATGGCAAACTGGAGACACGAAAGTAAAAGAACTGTCAGCACAAGTGTCATGTTATAGCAGGAGCTGGCACAGCCTCACCAACCCATGCCCGACCAGTCTAGGTGTGCTGCTGAGTCTGGTTTGGGGAAAGGGCATGGGGGTAGCGAGTGGGGAAGCGTGGGTGGCGGGTGTGGGAATGGCAGGGTGGGGAAGCATGGGTGTGGCCAGGTAGGGGAAGCATGGGTGGGGGATGTGGGTGTGGCTGGGTGGGAAAGCATGGGTGGGGGGTGTGGGTGTGGATGGGTGGGAAGCATGGGTGGGGGGTGTGGGGTGCTGTGGGGGTGGCCGGGTGGGGAAGCGTGGGTGTGAACCTGGGGATAGCTGAACGGAGAAGCATGGGTGGGAGGTTGGGAGTGTGGGGATGAAGAAGTGTGGGTGTGGGGCATGGGGGTGGCCTGGTAGGGAAGTGAGGGCAGGAAGGTAGCGGGTGTGGGGTTGGGGAGGATGGCAGGACCTGGGGAGGGGGTCCCCCCACAGCTGAGCCACCATTCCTGGCTCTGTGGAGCATGGCAAGCTCTGCCTGTGCAGAAGCGCATTGAATAAATTAAGCCCCAGTCAATCAAGAAGGTTCTGGTTGAATTCTGGTGCCTTTGGAGGCACTCTCTTTAGGAAAGGATGCTGCTTCTCTTTTTTCACCAGTCAGCATGATTTGGGCCCTGAGGTGCCCAGAGGGGAACTGACAGCTTGTCCCACTCCTGTCCAACAGGAAACATCGGACGCATTTGAAGAGTCCTGGGCCTGAAAGCAACTCATGGTCCAGGAAGATGCCCGGGCCTTGGGTGACGCTCTGAGTCAGTAAATGGCCCTGGCTGGCAGGCAGCGGGAGGGACCCAGGTGGGGCCCTGTGCCTGCCTTTGTGCTCCTTAAATCCCCTTGTCTAGGGTCAGCCTGGAGTCTGGTGTGGGGTAGGGACAGGAGTGCCCACATCTGCCAGGGAAATGCCCTGTGGTGGAGGGGGCAACTGGCCTCCCAGGCCACACTGCATGCCCCACCCTCTAAGCCACAGGGTGCATGTGCATCAATAGAGCACAGAGGCAGGGTCCCAGGCTCCCCTCCACTCTAAAATGCCTGGGAACCCAACCCTTCACAGATGAGATCCTGCCTTATTAGGAAGTGCACGTGACTTCTCTAGCGGCTTATTCCCACTTCCTTTGTCCTCAGTAAGGATGGAGGATGGCTGGAGGATGGCTGGCCTCCTCCCACAGGAACAGTGCTCATCATTAGCCGTGGCAGCTTCGATACTCAAAACGCCTTTGCAAAACAGGTACCAGACAAATTACACTGTGTTTCCAGCCACACACATTTGCTTCTCTATTTGTCTCAACATCTTGGCTCCTTCCTTAGAGATAAGCACAGGGAACCCAGAGAGACACATAAATTATCTGGCTCTTTTATTACCCCGGTTCTCATAATAGGCTACATTGTGCGACCCAACCATATCTTTTCTAGATAATTTATGTTGTGGCAGTAATAATTCCTCCTAACAGAAACAGCCCTTAACAGGGTATGTTTATTAGGAGAAATTTATGGCTAATCAAGCTGCCACAGACACTCCTGGGTGCCAGGGAGCAGACCCTATGGGGGATGATGGGCATGGGAGAGAGCATGTGTTTCTGAGGGCAGGAGACCCTCCTGTGCCCGGTCGTGGACTCACGCCCAGCAGTGTTGAAACAACAGACTGAGACACTTCCCTTCTCTGGACTGAATTTGTGTCAGCTGAAAAGTGGATGGGCTGAATTAGGTGACCTTCATGCCCTGTGATTGTGAAACTGAGGGCACGCTGTGTGCACAGAGACGGGCATGGGTGAAGGATCCCAGCTCTCAGAGGCCTCAGCCTCCACCCACCAGTCGTGAAGGTGACAGATACTTTAACCTAGTCCAGCAGCCAAATTGGAAAGTAAAAGTAAATTAGACAACCCAAAGTATCATGTTGTGTGTGTGTGTGTATGTGTCTGTGTGTGTGTGTGTGTGTGTGTGTGTGAGACAGAGAGAGAGAGACAGCTCTCAGCGTCTGTCCCTGACCCACACTGAGAAAGCCATTAGGGAAAAACACACTAACAGGAGGCCATCTGTGAACCAGAAAGTGCCCGTCATTCAACACCTCCCCTAAGTGTGTCTGCTTCCACTCTGGGGAGACTAACAACAGTCTTCCCACTCAGGGATCCTGTCCATCTCCCAGCCACAAATCCCTAGGCAAATACAGCTGGGAAGAAATTATTCTCACAGTTAGCAGTGACACATCCTTCTTGGAAACTGTTTTAGCACAGTTCCGCCTGCCCCCTTGCTGAGGTGCTGGGTCAGTCTGGACCCCAGGGAAGTCAACTCCAACTAACCTGGCCCTCCCCACCCCTGCATGTACTGGGAGAAGGAACTGCAGCTCTTGCTTTCTCAGTAGGTGGCCGCTCATGTCCAGCGACGTTCTGACATCACTCCCCAGAGGAGCTGGGGTTCATGCTGTCCCACCAATTAGGGGCAGACAGGATTAAGTGTGCGGCCACTTCAACGAAATCAGAAATAGTGACTTACCTTTGGTCAGTGATGGCTTCACCACCATCACCGCAAAGATGCAGGGTTTGTGTCCCCCACCGGAAGGTAGTTCTTGGTGACTGACTGTGGAATTATTTAAGATACAGTGCTGAGGTCTGCTTCTTCCTTCATTTCCTGTTTAAACACAGCATTTATATCCAAAACCCCAGCATCAGCCAGTACGCCCATGTAACAGACTTGCACATATACTCCCTATCTCTAAAATAAAAGTTGAAATTATATAAAATTTTAAGACGTGAAATTTTAAAAAATTAGCTTGGAGACCCCTGCATATAATTGATAACTTGAAAGGGAATAGTTCCAAGTGAAATTCTGAACTAGTAAAACAAAAAGGAAGAAATGAGGGATAGCAAGAAAATATTCTTGTTTCCAACAATCAAAAAAATTATGTGGAAGAAAACTAATAAAGGCTTGGGACATGGATACAAACTACTTCTGTGGCCGAGGGGAAAAAGATTAAAAACGTAAAGCAGACCTGGACGATAAGGGCCTAAGATACCTTGCGGAAACTAAGACAAATCTTCTCTGGGAAATTATCTCACAACCAAGACCTTAAAGAAATCCCTCAGATAAAGTCTCAATGAATATAATCTCAAAATCAAAAACACCACAAAGACATGGTAAAGCAAATGGAATCATCAGAAATTAGAAACCAAAGTTAATACACAAACATTCTTGTGATATTGGAATTACCATATAAGAATATAAAATAGTATCTCATAGGTTTAGAGAAATAAAAAGTGAATTAAAATTATGAGTAACATAAAAAAGCTAACACACATCTCCACATCTTTAATGGCTTTATCGACATATAAACCACATGCTACACAGCTCACCCATTTAAAGCGTACATTAAATGACTTGGTATAGTCACAATTATGCAACCATCATCACAATCTAATTTTAGAACATTTCAAGATCCCCAAAAGAAACCCTATAGTTATTATCAGTCACTCCTGATCTTTCCTAACCCCCAAGTGCTGGACATTATTAATTCTGTCTCCATAGATTTATCTCTTCTGGATAATTCATGTGAAGGAATAATAGATTACGTGGTCTTTTGTGACTGGCTTCTTTTACTTGGCATTATGTTTTCAAGGTTCACTTATTTTATAGCATATATCACTACTTGGTTCTTTTTTAATTGCCAAATAATATTCCATTCTATGGATACATCACATATTATTAGTCTACTCAGTAGTTGATGGACATTGGGACTGTTCTAATTTTGACTATTATGAATAGTGCTGCTATGAACATTCATGTATAAGACTTTATGTTGTGTGTTTCCACTTCTTTTGGATATATACCTAGAATTAGTATTGCTGGATCAGATGGTAACTGTGTTTCCTATTTGAGGAAGTGTCAAAAGTTTGCTGCAACATTTTACATTAGAATTCATTGAGTAAATTCTTTATTCAGCAGTCATTTTACACTAGAATACATCGAGTAAATTTTTTATTCAGCAATATGTGAGACTTTCAGTTTTTCCATTTCCTTGCCAACACTTGCTATTTGTTGTCTTTTTTGTTGTAACTATTCCAATTGGTGCAAAGTGGCATCTCATTGTGGTTTTGGTTTGTATTTCTCTAATGATTAATTACATTGAGTAATTTTTCATGTGGCCATTTGCACATTTTCATTGTAGAAGTGTCTCTTTAGATCCTTTGTCCATCTTTAATTTGTCTTTTTATTATTGATTTGCAAGAGCATATTATATATTCTAGATATAACTCTCTTATCCAAATATATGATTTGCAAACATTTTCTCTCATTCTGAGGTCTTTTCACATTTTTAGTCATGCCCATTGAATTGCAAAGACATTTTAATATTGATGAAGTCCAATTTATCTATTTTACTTTCTTACTTGTGCTTTTGATGTCATATTTAACATACCATTGCTTAACCCAAGATTATAAAGATTTGTTCCTAAGTTTTCTTCTAAGAGTTTTATAATTTTTGCTCTTACACTTAAATTTATGATCAACTTGAGGTTTACTTTTGGTATGGTGTACAGTAGAGTCTCTGGTTCATTCTTTTGCATTGAACATCCAGTTGTCTAAGCATCATTCATTAAAAGGACTAATCTTTGGGGGATGATCCAAGATGGCTGTTTAGGAACACCTTGGAGTTGCAGCTCCCAGTGAAAGTGCAGAGGGTGAGTGGATGCCACATTTTTGTTGCCAACAGACTAGGAGATTCCCAGGCGGAGGAGCCCCACGGGTTGCCAGAGCAGCTGTTTTGGCCGGTGAGGTTCTTTTGGTCATCGTGGCTGCTTTGCCCTGCGTGGCTGCTTTGCCCTGCGTGGCTGCTTTGTCGGCGCCCAGGCCGGCGGTCCTCCATACAAAATACACTGGTCTCGGTGCCCTTTTGGCTGGCGATTGGAGCCCCAGGAAGTCGCCCATTCATCTGATTAAAGAGGGGACTGAACAGGGAGCTAGGCCAGGAGATTCCTGGGCAAAAAAAGTGCCACGAATCTCAGCGCCGCTGTTTAAGCTGATGCAGTGAGTCGCCACATGGGAAATCACACAGGTCCCGGTGCCTTTTCAACAGGTGACTGGAACACGTGGAATAGAGTCAACTGTTCAACTAAAAAAGAAAAAAAGGCTCTGAGGCAGGGAGTCAGGTGATCAGGCTCGGCTGGTCCCAACCCCACAAAAGAACAGCAATCAGAAACTCTCTGGATTGAGAGTTTCACAGCAAGCGCAGCTGAACCCAGGACAGTCCAGCTCTGTGGGGGAGGGGTGTCTGCCATTACCAAGGCACTCAGCCACTATGGAGGTAGTCTGCCATTGCTGAGACAGCCTGCTGTTGCCAAGGCAACCCACCATTGCTGAGGCTGCCTGCTGTTGCCAAGCCAACCTGCCATTACAGAGAGAATCCGCCAATACAGAGGTGGGCCACCATTGCAGAGGCAGTTCTAACTACACCTATATAAACAGGACTGCAGGAAAGTTCACACAGCAGCTGGGTGGAGCCCACAGCAGCTCAGCAAAGCCTCTGCAGGCAGACAGTGACTAGGCTGCCTCCTTGCTGGGCAGGGCAGCCCTGAAAAAAAAAGGCAGTAACACAATGGAAACTCATAAATAAAGCCCTAACTCCCTGGGACAGATAACCTGGTAACAAAAAGTGGTTTATGAGTTCTGCTGCAGCAGACCTAAGTGTTCCTGCCCAGCAGCTCTGAATGAACAATGGAGCTCACAGCTCAGCACTTGAGCTCCTATAAAGGACAGACTGTCTCCTCAAGCAGCAGCTCCCTGAACCCTATATATCCAAAGAGTCACCTCATAAAGGAGAGATCAGACTGACATTTGGCAGGCATCCTTCTGGGACAAAGATAGCAGAAGGAGAAACTGGTAGCAACGCTTACTGTTCTGCAGCTGCTTCAGGTGATCCCCAGCCAAGCAGGGCCTGGAGCGGACCTCAGCAGTCCTACAGCAGAGGGGCCAGACTATTAGAAGGAAAACTAAGAAACAGAAATAACTTCATCATCAACAAACAGAACGTCCACTCAGGGACCCAATCTGAAAGCCAGCAACTACAAAGACAACAGGTAGATAAATCCATAAAGATGGGAAGAAACCACTGCAAAAAGGATGAAAACACCCCAAACCTGAACACTTCTCTTCCTACAAGGTATCACAACTCCTCACCAGCAAGGGAACAAGGTTGGATGAAGAATGAGTGTGATGAAATGACAGAATCAGGCTTCAGAAGGTGGGTAATAAGAAACTCTGTGAGCTAAAAGAACATATTCTAACCCAATGCAAAGAAACTAAGAACCTTGAAAAAAGATTTGACGAAATGCTAACGAGAATGGACAACTTAGAAAGGAATATAAGTGAATTGGTGGAGCTGAAAAACACAACGTGAGAACTTCACGAAGCATACACAAGTTTCAACAGCTGAACTGACCAAGCAGAAGAAAGGATATCAGAGGTTGAAGATCAACTCAATGAAATAAAATGAGAAGGCATGATTAGAGAAAAAAAGGGCAAAAAGGAATGAACAAAGTCTCCAAGAAATGTGGGACTATGTGAAAA
>NW_022437107.1:1097580-1102175 GCF_009761245.1 Sapajus apella
GATGTTGAATATTGGCCCCCACTCTCTTCTGGCTTGTAGGGTTTCTGCTGAGAGATCTGCTGTGAGTCTGATGGGCTTCCCTTTGTGGGTAAGCTGAACTTTCTCTCTGGCTGCCCTTAGTATTTTCTCCGTCATTTCAACCCTGGTGAATCTGAGGATTATGTGCCTTGGGGTTGCTCTTCTTGACAAATATCTTTGTGGTGTTCTCTGTATTTCCTGGACTTCAATATTGGCCTGCCTTGCTAGGTTGGGGAAGTTTTCCTGGATAATATCCTGAAGAGTATTTTCCAGCTTGGATTCATTCTCTTCGTTGCATTCGGTTACACCTATCAAACGTAGATTAGGTCTTTTCACATAGTCCCACATTTCTTGGAGACTTTGTTCATTCCTTTTTACCCTTTTTTCTCTATTCTTGCCTTCCCGTTTTATTTCATTGAGTTGATCTTCAACCTCTGATATTCTTTCTTCTGCTTGGTCAATTCGGCTGTTGATACTTGTGTATGCTTCATGAAGTTCTCGTGTTGCGTTTTTCAGTTCCCTCAATTCACTTATATTCCTTTCTATTTTGTCCATTCTCATTAGCATTTCCTCAAATCTTTTTTCAAGGTTCTTAGTTTCTTTGCATTGGGTTAGAACATATTCTTTTAGTTCACAGAAATTTCTTACTACCGACCTTCTGAAGTCTGATTCTGTCATTTCATCACACTCGTTCTCCATCCAACCTTGTTCCCTTGCTGGTGAGGAGTTGTGATCCCTTTTAGGAGGAGAGGTGTTCTCGTGTCGGGTGTTTTCATCCTTTTTGCAGTGGTTTCTTCCCATCTTTATGGATTTATCCGCCTGTCATCTTTGTAGTTGCTGGCTTTCAGATTGTGTCTCTGAGTGGACGTTCTGTTTGTTGTTGATGAGGTTATTTCTGTTTCTTGGTTTTCCTTCTGACAGTCTGGCCCCTCTGCTATAGGTCTGCTGAGGTCCACTCCAGGTGCTGCTTGCCTGGGGATCACCTGCAGCAGCTGCTGAACAGTAAGAGTTGTTACCAGTTTTCTTCTTCTGCTATATTTGTCCCAGAAGGATACCCACCAAGTGTCAATCTGATCTCTCCTTTATGAGGTGGCTCTTTGGATATACAGGGGTCAGGGAGCTGCTTGAGGAGATGGTCTCTTCTTTATAGGAGCTCAAATGCTGAGCTGTGAGCTCTGTTGTTCATTGAGAGCTGCTGGGCGAGTACGTTTGGGTCTGCTGCAGCAGAACTCATAAACTGCTTTTTGTTCCCAGGTGCTCTGTCCCAGGGATTTAGGGCTTTATGAGTTTCTGTTATGCTGCTGCCTTCTTTTTTTTTCCTTCAGAGCTGCCCTGCCCAGCAAGGAGGCACCCTATTCACTGTCTGCCTGTAGAGGCTTTGCTGAGCTGCTGTGGGCTCCGCCCAGCTGCCGAATGAACTTCCCTGCAGTCCTGTTTATATGGGTGTATTTAGAACTTCCTTGGCAATAGTGGCCCGCCTCTGTTGAGGTGGAGTCTCTCTGCAGTGGTGTGTTGCCTTGGCAACGGGGGGCTGCCTCAGCATTGGTTGACTACCTCCGTAGTGGCGGGCTGCCTCAGCAATGGCAGACGCCCCTCGCCCACAGAGCTGGACCATCCTGGGTTCAGCTGCACTTGCTGTGAAACTCTCACTCCAGAGAGTTTCTGATTGCTGTTCTTTTGTGGGGGTTTGACCAGCTGAGCCTGATCCCTGGATCCCTGCCTCAGAGCCTTTTTTTTTTTTTTTTTTTTTTTTAATTTGGTGCTCCAGTCGCCTGTTGAAGAGGCACCGGGTCTGAGTGTTTTCCCCTTTGGCAAGTCACTGCGCTGGCTTAAAAAGCAGCACTGAGATTCATGGCATTTTTTTTGCCCTGGAATCTACTGTCCTGATTCCTTGCTAAGTCTCCTTTTTAAACAGACAAATGGGTGACTTACCATGGCTGCAATCGCCAGCCAAAGGGACCAGTGTATTTTGTATGGAGAACCGCTGCTCCTGGGTGCCGGCAAAGCAGCCGCGCGGGGCAAAGCAGCAGCGCTGGCCAGCACAGCCGCGCTGGCCGAAACAGCCGCTCTGGCGACCTGTGGTGGTCCTCCGCCTGGGAATTTCCTAGTCTGTGGGCAATAAAAATGCGGTGTCCACTCAACCTCTGCGCTTTCACTGGGAGCTGCAACCCTGAGCTGTTCCTAAATGGCCATCTTGGATTGAGATCCAAAATAGACTTTAAAGCAACAAAGATCAAAAGAGACAAAGAAGGACATTACATAATGGTAAAAGGATCAATCCAAGAAGAAGAGCTAATGGTCCTAAATATATACGCACCCAATACAGGAGCACCCAGATACATAAGCCAAGTTCTTAATGACTTACAAAGAGACTTAGACTCCCACACAATAATAGTGGGAGACTTTAACACCCCATTGTCAATATTAGACAGATCAACCAGACAGAAAATTAACAAGGATATCCAGGACTTGAACTCAGACCTGGATCAAGCAAACCTAATAGACATTTACAGAACTCCACACCGCAAATCCACAGAATATACATTCTTCTCAGCACCACATCACACGTACTCTAAAATTGACCACATAATTGGAAGCAAATCACTCCTCAGTAAATGCAAAAGAACAGAAATCATAACAAACAGTCTCTCAGACCACAGTGCAATCAAGTTAGAACTCAGAATGCAGAAACTAACTCAGAACCGCACAGCTTCATGGTAACTGAACAACTGGCTCTTGAACATTGACTGGATAAACAATGAAATGAAGGAAGAAATAAAAATGTTCTTTGAAACCAACGAGAACGAAGACACAACATACCGGAATCTCTGGGGCACATTTAAAGCAGTCTCTAGCGGAAAATATATAGCAATAAGTGCCCACATGAGAAGAAACAAGAGATCGAAAATTCACACCCTAGCATCAAAATTGAAAGAGCTAGAGGAGCAAGATCAAAAAAACTCAAAAGCTAGCAGAAGGCAAGAAATAACTAAGATCAGAACAGAACTGAAGGAGATAGAGACCCAAAAAGCCTTCAAAAAAATCAATAAATCCAGGAGCTGGTTTTTCGAAAAGATCAACAAAATAGACAGACCACTAGCCAGATTAATAAAAAAGAAAAGAGAGAATAACCAAATCAATGCAATAAAAACGATGAAGGGGAAATCACCACAGATTCCACAGAAATTCAAATCATCATCAGAGATTATTACAAACAACTCTATGCACATAAACTAGTAAACCTGGAAGAAATGGGTAAATTCCTGGACACTGGCCTCCTCCCAAGCCTAAACCAGGAAGAAGCCGAAACCTTAAACAGATGCATGACAAGACCTGAAGTTGAGGCAGCAGTTAAGAGCCTACCACCCAATAAAAGCCCAGGTCCAGGTGGGTTCACAGCCAAATTATACCAGACATACAAAGAGGAGCTCGTACCATTCCTTCTGAAACTATTCCAAATAATCTAAAAAGAGGTAATCCTTTCCACATCATTTTATGAGACCAACATCATTCTGATACCAAAACCCAGCGGAGACTCAACAAGAAAAGAAAACTTCAGGCCAATACCCATGATGATCATAGGTGCAAAAATCTTCAATAAAATACTGGCAAGCCGATTGCAACAGCACATCAAAAAGCTTATCCACCATGATCGAGTAGGCTTCATCCCAGGGATGCAAGGTTGGTTCAACATACACAAGTCTATAAACATAATTCACCACATAAATGGAAACAAAGACAAAAACCACATGATTATCTCAATTGATACAAAGAAGGCCTTTGACAAAATTCAACAGCCCTTAATGCTAAAAACCCTCAATAAACTAGGTATTGACGGAATGTATCTCAAAATAATAAAAGCTATTAATGACAAAGCAACAGCCAATATCATACTGAATGGGCAAAAACTGGAAGTATTCCTTTGAAATCTGGCACTAGACAAGGATGCCCTCTCTCAGCACTCCTATTCAATATAGTACTGGAAGTTCTAGCCAGAGCAATCAGGCAAGAAAAAGAAATAAAGGGTATTCAAATAGGAAAGGAGGAAGTCAAATTGTCTCTATTTGCAGACAACATGATTGTATATCTAGAAGACCCCATCATCTCAGCCCAAAATCTCCTGAAACTGATAAGCAACTTCAGGAAGCCTGAGGATACAAAATCAATATGAAAAAATCACAAGCATTCCTATACACCAATAACAGACTTAAAGAGAGCCAAATCAAGAATTAACTGCTATTCACAATTGCCACAAAGAGAATAAAATACCTAGGAATACAACTAACAAGGAAGGTAAAGGACCTCTTCAAGGAGAACTGCAAGCCACTGCTCAACGTAATAAGAGAGGGCACAAACAGGTGGAGGACCATTCCATGTTCATGGTTAGGAAGAATCAATATTGTGAAAATGGCCATACTGCCCAAAGTAATTTACAGATTCAATGCTATCCCCATCTAGCTACCAATGACCTTCTTCACAGAACTGGAAAAAACCACCTTAAACTTCATATGGAACCAAAAGAGAGCCTGCATAGCCAAGTCAATTCTAAGCAAAAAGAACAAAGCGGGAGGCATCAT
>NW_022437107.1:1102275-1466807 GCF_009761245.1 Sapajus apella
ATAGCCAAGTCAATTCTAAGCAAAAAGAACAAAGCGGGAGGCATCATGCTACCTGACCTCAAACTATACTACAAGGCTACAGTAATCAAAACAGCATGGTACTGGTACCAAAACAGAGACATAGACCAATGGAACAGAAAAGAGGTCTCGGAGGCAACACAATATATCTACAACCATCCGATCTTTGACAAGCCTGACAAAACAAGCAATGGGGAAAGGATTCCCTGTTCAATAAATGGTGTTGGGAAAGCTGGCTAGCCATGTGCAGAAAGCAGAAACTGGACCCCTTCCTGACACCTTACACTAAAATTAACTCCAGATGGATTAAAGATTTAAACATAAGACCTAACATCATAAAAACCCTAGAAGACAATCTAGGCAAAACCATTCAGGACGTAGGTGTAGGCAAGGACTTCATGACCAAAACACCAAAAGCATTGACAACAAAAGCCAAAATAGACAAATGGGACCTAATCAAACTCCACAGCTTCTGCACAGCAAAAGAAACAATCATTAGAGTGAATCGGCAACCAACAGATTGGGAAAAAATTTTTGCAGTTTACCCATCTGACAAAGGGCTGATATCCAGAATTTACAAAGAACTAAAACAGATTTACAAGAAAAAAAAAAAAAACAAGTCCATTTGAAAGTGGGCAAAGGATAAGAACAGATACTTTACAAAAGAAGACATACATGAGGCCAACAAGCATATGAAAAAATGCTCATCATCACTGGTCATTAGAGAAATGCAAATCAAAACTACATTGAGATACCATCTCACCCCAGTTAGAATGGCAATCATTAAAAAATCTGGAGACAACAGATGCTGGAGAGGATGTGGAGAAATAGGAACACTTTTACACTGTTGGTGGGAGCGTAAATTAGTTCAACCATTGTGTAAGACAGTTTGGTGATTCCTTGAGGACCTAGAAATAGAAATACCATTTGAGCCCCAGCAATCCCATTACTGGGTATATATCCAAAGGATTATAAATCGTTCTACTATAAGGACACGTGCACACGAATGTTCATTGCAGCACTGTTTACAATAGCAAAGACCTGGAACCAACCCAAATGCCCATCGATGATAGACTGGACAGGGAAAATGTGGCACATATACACTATGGAATATTATGCTGCCATAAAAAACAATGAGTTCGCGTCCTTTGTAGGGACATGGATGAACCTGGAAACCATCTTTCTCAGCAAACTGACACCAGAGCAGAAAATCAAACACCGCATGTTCTCACTCACAGGCAGGTGTTGAACAATGAGAACACATGGACACAGGGAGGGGAGCACTACAGACTGGGGTATGCTGTGGATCAATAGGGGAGGGACAGCGGAGGGTGGGGAGTTGGGGAGAGATAGCATGGGGAGAAATGCCAGATATGGTTGATGGGGAGGAAGGCAGCAAATCACACTGCTGTGTGTGTACCTATGCAACGATCTTGCATGTTCTTCACATGTTCCCCAAAACCTAAAATGCAATAAAATAATAATAATAAAAAAGACTAATCTTTCTCTCATTAAATTGTCTTGCTTGCTTTCCTTGTTGGGAATTAATTGACCATAAATGTAGGGGTTTATTTTTGGACTCCCAGATCTATTCCATTGATCTGTTCTTAAAAGAGTACTACATTGACTTGATTAATGTAGTGTTGTAGTAAGACTCAAAATCAAGAATTATGAATCTTCCATGTTTATTTTTCTTTTTCAAGATTATTTTAGGTTTTCCAGGTCACTGCCATTTCCATGCAAATTTCAGTATTATTTTATCATTTCTAGAAAAAAGCCAGTAGGTAGTTTGATAGAGATAGCCTTGAATCTGTGGGTGATAGGTTCAGTATTCTAAATTAATATTAACTAATATTGGTTAATATTGACTTATATATTAGTTAATATTGAATTAATATTGATAATGTGACAATACTAATTATAGAATTAATCAATATTAACTCAAGGCATTTATCAATTTATTTTTGTCTTCTATTTCTTTCAGTAATGTTTTGCAGATTTTAAGTTCAAAATATGCACCTCTTTTGTTTGCTTTATTCCGAAGTACTTCTTTAATGTTATTGTAGATGGAATTATTTTTTTAAATTTTGTTTTTGTATGGCTCAATGTTTGTATATATTGCATTCTGCGAATTTGATCAACTTGTCTATTAAATCTAATCTTTTTTGAGTGTATGTAGAATTTTCTATATACAAGATATGTCATCCGTAAATATAGTTTCACTTACTTTATTTCAGTGTGAGCATCTTTTCACTCACTCATTCATTCATTCATTTCTTTTTTTCTCATTGTCTTGGCAAGAATCTAGTACAATGCTGAACAGAAGTGGTCAGAATGCACATCTCTGTCTTGTTTCCTGAACTTGGAATAAAAGCATTTACTTTCTCATCATTAACTGTGAAGTTAGTTGTGAGTTTTTCATAGATAAACTTTATCAGGTTGAGAAAATTCCCTGCTTTTCTAATTTATTGAGTCTTTTAATGAAAAATTTAGAATTTTTCAAGTGCTTTTTCTTTCTTTATTAAGATAATCACATGGTTTTTGTCTTTATTAATATGAATTACTATTTGAATTGATTTTCAGATGTTAAATCTTGCATTCCTTGAATAAACACTACTTAGTCATGCTATATGATTGTTTTTATATATTTTCTGGATTTCATTTACTATTAATTTGTTGAGGGTTTTTATATGTATATTTGTAAATGCTTTGTCTATAGTTTTCTTTTTGTGTGTGATGTTTTTTGTCTGGTTTTGGTGTCAAGATAATACGGAACTTGTAAAATATGTTGGAGTGTTTTCTTCTCTTCCATTTGTTTGAAAGAGTTTGTGAAGAATTGGTGTTGATTCTTCATTAAATTCTTTGATAGAATTCACCATTGAAGCCATCTAAACTTCAGCTTTTCTTGTGGATAGTTCTGAATTACTAATTAAATATCTTTACTTTTATAGGTCTATTCACATTTTATTTTTATTTTTCAACTTTTATATTTAAAATCAGGGGTACATGTGCAGGTTTGTTATAAAGGTATATTGTGTGACACTGAGGTTTGAAGTATGACTGAACCTGTCACCCAGGTAGTAAGCATCGTGCTCAATAGTAGTTTTTTGGGCCTTTCCTCCCCGCATCCCCTTCAGTAGTCCCCAGTGTTTATCCTTCCATCTATATGTCTACGTATACCCAATGTTTAGCTATTACTTATTAGTGAGAACATGTAGTATTTAGTTTTCTGTTTCTGCATTAGTTCACTTAGGATTATGGCCTTCAGCTGCATTCATGTTGCTGCACAGGACACAATTTCATTGTTTTTATGGCTGCATAGTACTCCATAAAGTATATGTACCACATTTAAAAAATCCAGTACACAGCAAACCACCATGGCATGTGTGTACCTATGCAACAATCCTGCAGGATGTGCACGTGTACCCCAGAGCTTAAAGTACAATTAAATAAGTAAATAAATAAATAAATAATTAAAAAAAAATCCAGTCCACCAGTGATGGGTGCCTGGGTTGATTCCATGTTTTTGCTATTGTGTCTATTCATATTTTCTATTTTTTCTTGAGTCAGTCCTAGTAGTTTGTGTGTTTCTAGGTATTTGGCCATTTTATCTAAGTTATTTAATTTGTTGCCATACAATTGTACAAAGAATTCCTCTATAATCTTTTTTATTTCTCCAATAGTAGTGATGCCCTCAATTATTTTTGATTTCAGTAGTTTGAATCTTCTTTATTTATTGGTCAGTCTAGCAAAAAGTTTGTCAACTTTGTTGGTGCTTTCAAAGAACCAACTTTTGGGTTTAGTGATTTTTTTTGTTTTTTCTCCTTTCTCTATTTTATTTATTTCTTTTCTAATGTTTTAATTTCTTTTTTCTATTTTCTTTGGGTTTAGTGTATCTTCTTTCTAGTTTCTAAGATGGAATGTTAGTTTAATGGTTTGAGAACACTGAATCCTAACTACTAGACCACCAGGGGTGCTTGGTTTAATAAATGGTTTGAGATCTTCTTTTTCAATTTACAAGCATTTAGAATTATAAATCCCCCTTTTCCCCAAGTACTGCTTCAGCTGCAGCCCAGAAGTTTTTTTCTATGTTATGTTTTTATTTTCATTTATCTAAAGTATTTTCTAATTTCCCTTGTAATTTCTCCTTTGGTCTATTGCTTATTTAATAATTTCCACATATTTGTGAATTTCCTAAATTTCTTTATTTCTATTGATTTCCTATATCATTGTGATTAGAGAAATACTTTGTATAGATTTAAATCTCTTTACATTTATTGATCCTTGCTTAGGGTGTAGGAAATCCTGAAGAATGTTCCGTGTGCACTTGAGAAGAATGTGTATTCTGTTATTTTGGTTGGATTGTTTTATAGATGTCTCTTAAGTCTAGTTGGTTTGTAGTGATTTCTAGTCTTCTATATGCTTTTGATCTGTCTAATTATCCTATCTTTACTGAAAATGAGGTATGTAAGTCTTCAGCTGATATTAGCAAGTTATCACTATCTTTCTGCAGTTCTGTCAGCTTTTGATTTATCGATGTTGGGGTTCTGTTATTAGGTGACTGTGCTTATAATTGCTGCAGTATTCTGATGGATTGACCTTATTTATCATAATAGAATTTCTCTCTTATCTCTAGGAAGTTTTTTTGCCGTAAAGTCTGTATTATCTGATATCTGTATAGCCATTCCAGCTGACTTACTGTTGCTGTTTCTGTGGCATGACTTTTTTTTTTTCATGTATTCTGATATTTTTATTCTAATGTATGCTGAGAAAGAAAATAGTTGGAATGAAATTAATATTAAACATATTACCAAAATAGGCCTGGAAAGTACCTTAGAGATGATAGTCAAAATTCCTTACTTTATAAATTGGAAAACCTTGCAAAGTGCCTAATTTCTGGGATTTTGCAGATATGGGCACTTAAATGTAGACCTGTTACATTAGTCTTTTTTATTTTATTTTATTATGATTATTATTTTTTTATTGCATTTTAGGTTTTGGGATACATGTGAAGAACATGCAGGATTGTTGCATAGGTACACACATGGCAGTGTGATTTGCTGCCTTCCTCCCCATCACCTACATCTGGCATCTCTCCCCTTGCTCTCTCTCCCCAACTCCCCACCCCCCAACATCCCTCCCTTATTTCCCCCCAACTGACCCCAGTGTGTAGTGCTCCCCTCATACTGAATGGGCAAAAACTGGAAGCATTCCCCTTGAAACCTGGCACTAGACAAGGATGCCCTCTCTCACCACTCCTATTCAATATAGTACTGGAAGTTCTAGCCAGAGCAATCAGGCAAGAAAAAGAAATAAAGGGTATTCAAATAGGAAAGGAGGAAGTCAAATTGTCTCTATTTGCAGATGACATGATTGTATATCTAGAAGACCCCATCGTCTTAGCCCAAAATCTCCTGAAACTGATAAGCAAGTTCAGCAAAGTCTCAGGATACAAAATCAATGTGCAAAAATCACATGCATTCCTATACACCAATAACAGACTTAAAGAGAGCCAAATCAAGAACGAACTTCCATTCACAATTGCCACAAAGAGAATAAAATACCTAGGAATACAACTAACAAGGAATGTAAAGGACCTCTTCAAGGAGAACTACAAGCCACTGCTTAACAAAATAAGAGAGGACACAAACAGATGGAGAAACATTCCATGTTCATGGTTAGGAAGAATCAATATCGTGAAAATGGCCACACTGCCCAAAGTAATTTACAGATTCAATGCTATCCCCATCTAGCTACCAATGACCTTCTTCACAGAACTGGAAAAAACCACCTTAAACTTCATATGGAACCAAAAGAGAGCCCGCATAGCCAAGTCAATTCTAAGCAAAAAGAACAAAGTGGGAGGCATCACACTACCAGACTTCAAACTATACTACAAGGCTACAGTAATCAAAACAGCATGGTACTGGTACCAAAACAGAGTTATAGACCAATGGAACAGAACAGAGGTCTCAGAGGCAACACAACATATTTACAACCATCTGATATTTGACAAACCAGACAAAAACAAGCAATGGGGACAGGATTCCCTGTTTAATAAATGGTGTTGGGAAAACTGGCTAGGCATGATTTTTTACATTCTTTCACTTTCAACTTGTTTGTGTCTTTGAATCTAAAGTGACTCCTATAGGATTTCGTGGATCCCATGGATTTTGTTTGTCATCTGGTCTTAAAATATCTGCCTTTCAATTGGATTGTTTAAAGTATTTTCATTTAATGTTTTTATTGACATAGTTGAATTTATGCCTGCCATTTCACTTTTTGTTTTTTATGTCTCATTTGTTTTTCTCTTCCTCTATTCCTCCTTTACCATTTTCTTTCTTATTAAATGAATATTTTCTACTTAATATTTTAATTCCTTTAACAAGTTTTGAAACTACTTTTGAATTATTTTCTCAGTGGTTGTTCTGGTACTTACAATATACATCTTAACTTATCTAATCTAATTTATATTTGAATTAGATTAATTTCAGTAAGATATAGAAGCTTTACTTCTATATAGCTTTTTCCCTTCCTCCTGTCATTTCTTGTATTATTGTTGCATATATTATAACATCTATATAAGTTATTAATAGAAACACAAGGATACATTGTTACATTTATTATTTTACATTTTTTGTGTTTTAAAGAAGCTGAGAAAAGAAAATGAAGCAAGTATATATTTACAGAGTTTCCTAATTGTCATTGCTGGTTGTCTTTGTTTCTTTCTGTGCATCTGAGTTACTATCTGGTGTCTTCTCCTTTCCCATATAGCTTTTTCCCCATTTTTTCCTTTGTTTTGGTATTTTCAAATACAATATATTTGTATGTGTTATAGATCCAATGATACGATTATACCCTTTTATGTAATTGTTTTTTAAAAATATATCAAGAGAAGAAAGGAGAAAAATATGCAGTTATACTCCCTTTTATAATTATCTACATAATTACCTTTACTGGTAATATTTGTTTTATTGTGTGGATCTGAAATACTTCCTGAAGTCATCTGCTTTTAGCCTGAGAGATTCCTTTAGGATTTCTTTCAAGGAAGATCTAACATTGAATATTCTCATTTTTAAATTTATTTAGGATTTCTTTATTTAGCCTTCATGTGTGAAAGCATTTTCCTTGTTGTAGGGTTCTTAACTGACAATTTTTTTCTTTCTGTATTTTGAATCCCCCTACCTATGACCTCCATTGTTACTGAGGAGAAGTCAGCTGTTAGCCTTCTTGGGGTTCCCTTGCATGTGTTGAGTCACTTTTTTTGTTCTGTGTTCAAGGTTTTCTTTTTGCTTTTGCCTTTTGACTAGTTTAGCGCTCTCTATTTCCTTGCAGTGTGGAGCCTCTGATGTCTCTGCTCCGAGGGTGCAGCCTCGGGAAGGCAAACAGTCTCCCTGGGCAGCATCGGTCTGTAGTTTATTTGGGTGCACTTTGACTCTCTTTCCCTGATCTTCCTGTTAAACTTCTGGCTGGTCTGCCTCTATTTGTGTCTCACACAGATATTAGCCTCCACCAGTTGCTATTTGCTCTATTGTTTTAAAAATACCTTGGTATATAATGCTTCATCATCTAATTCAATTAAAGCCATGTCTTTTTGCAGGGGCAAGGTGTTCCTATCTTCATGTCCTGCACTGACCCAAGGAGGGCTCTTCTAAGCAGTCGCTTTCCCTGGTTCTTTTGTGAAACTTCTAGCTGGTATACCATCTTGCTTGCTGCTACTATTGTCATGGAGAGACAGCCTCCTCTTGCTTATCACTAAAATCTCCATTGCTTTTAACAATGCCCTTAGACACAATCCTCCCAAACTATGTAATAAATAGTGTCCATCCCTTTAAGGAGAGTTAGGGTCTTCGTGTTCTTAAAACCCCCTTCTCCTTTTGGGCAGAATCTTTATGCCACAAAAACCAGAGCTGAGGGTGGGGGCAGTGGCCCTTTTCGCCTGGTGAGATATCCCTGCTCTATGAGGGAGGGCTTCTCCTGTTGCCTCTCCCTGCATTGAGCCACCACCCTGCAAGTGAGCTGAGGCAGGGGTGAACAGGGTCTCAGGTTCTCAGCCTTATAAGTGGGGCCTGAGTACAGGAAGCACCAGTACATGCCTGGTGCTCTCAGGCATACCTGCCTGGAATAGAGCCCCTATTCTATATAGGGGCACAGAGCTGGGGAGGGCTGTGAGACTGGCTGTTAACCTCCCAGTCCTGGGTGAAACTATGCCCTAGACTTGGATCTTGAGGGAGAGGAAACCCCACCTTCTGGGCCACACCCACCTAGAGTAGAGCTTCCATCCCAAGCTGAGGGTGGGCATGGGAGCTGGTTGTGGCTCAGATGCCACAGACTTTCACTGTTATTACTGAGATTTAGTAGATTTTCTTGAACAAATGCTCCCTATCTACCATATGCCCTTAGGACAATTCCTAGAGACTTTAAATCATTGTTTTGTGAAACGTTCTCTAGTTAAAAGCTTGCTTTGCTGGGGAGAGGGTTTGCTGAGCTCCTCCCAACACCACTTTTCATGTCCGCATCTGCACCGCCCTATGATCCTTTTGAAGCTGGAGCAAAATCTGCCCTCCTCTAATCCTTCAAAAACTATCACAACACAGTTCTACAGCTGAACATTATGAAGGTTTATTCTCTCACATCATAGGGCCCCAGAACTTTTTAGCTTGGATTTTCTAGCTTTTCAGTTTCTTTCCTTGCCTTTGGTCAGTCAGCCATTTCTGTTGTATTTTCTTGGCAGCCTGTGTCCGTAGTTATTGTCTTTCATGCTTTCTAATTTTCTGATTCAAGGCTGACTGGAAGATTATCAGAAGGGACAATCACAGTAAAACATTCTGACTGAAAGCCTGGAGAATTCTTCAACAAACCAAGGGCGGGTGCTCCAGGTCGTGTCACTCCATGAAGACTACTGAGAGCCCTGTGGCGTCCTGCTTATTTCGGCATTGATGGCCTTCCAGACAGGGGGCTCATGGGGAGCTGAGGGGTGCTACACAAGGGACCTGGCAGGCTGCTCCCAGCGTCAGCAGTGATGACAGAGCCAGGCAGTCAAGAGACTTGTGAGAGCGTTACTATTTTAGCATAGAAAGGGACCACCTTACCAGGATGTTTGCAGGGACTGACAGCCAGTCCTGAGGTCAGGCAGGAAGAACGCCAGCATTTGCACCCAACACAAAGAGATCAGAACTATCTTTGCAGCTGGTCCCGTCCAAGGCCAAGAATGTCCTGATTCTTATAACAGAGCTGCTGCATTTTCTCTGCCTCTGAATATTGCTATGGAAAACTGCTGCTCAGAGCGTCTACACCCTGGAGTGGTATTTCACCTTTCCTGTGTCCTTGTGAAAGATTTGCATACACAGCATCCCCAGCTGGACTTGGGCCCTTGATGACAAGCCTTCCTAATGCTCACTGCCAGCTGTCCAACTGCATGCAGCTCTGGCTCTGAGGGTCTCGTCGGTCTTCCGTGCTGTACCACCTTGCTGTGACCGTCTCCTGTGGTCCTACACATGTCTCTTCCTACAGCTGGTCTGGTGGCCAGTGAACGTGTAACCTCAGTTGGAAGGTATGTTTTAAGCCCTGGCCTCTCCCAACCTACTTGACCAACGTGCAACCCAGCTGCAGTTATTGGAGACCTGGTGGAAACAATCAGTGCTTTTCACACTCCAGCACACATCAGAATCACCTGGGAGTGGAGGGGTGGGGGTGTCTTTAATACACAGATTACAGGGCTCCACCCCCAGGGTTTCTGATTCAGTAGGTCGAGCTGGGGTCAGGAACAGGCATCTGTCTTTCTTTTTTTTTTTTTTTTGTCTACTTGGAAACAACTTTAGTTTTAAGATACTGTTAGAAACAATACCAACTACCATAGTAATAGTACAGCACTATTTCTATTTAAATTTATTTACAAAACAGAAATAAGACCATATTGTTGACAATCATAAAGCACAGATAACTCTCTGAAATGTCTTTTTCTTCTGGCCACAACAATTTACACCTTCTTTATTGATGCCATGATTTACAGATTTGGGGTTTTAAATGTCTATGACACAGATATTTATCTCATCATTACAGAAAAGTAAATCAGAGGCAAATACTGGATGCATATAGGAATCTCCTGTGCTGGAAATATGTATGTTTTCAGATGTACAAATATGTGAGTTTGCAAAGCACCAAGTAAGTCTGAAACTTAGGGGAGGAAATCCTTTTATGTTCTCTAAGATTTCTCTAAGTGGTCACAAATTACTTTTGTAGTGCTTTAAAGACAGGGAAAATAAGTTTAAAATTCTGACTTGTGACAAATTTCTGCCTGAGAGCAAGACAGAATAGAATAAAGAGGTAGATTCTCTCCAAAGCAAGGCTTTTTTGTCTGGTTCTTAAGCATGTTTCCTTTGCACTGGACGCCACAGAACCAGAACCCACAGAGGTTTTCCCTGACCTTTCCAAAATAACTGTGTTCAACTGACGGCCACTTAGTCAGTTAATCTTTGTCGATTTTAATAACATTTTGGTTTTAACTTTCCATATTATACATGGTAATTTTCGGCATCATTGAAATAGCTATGCACTCCTGTGATACAGTGACATTACAAAATTAAAACACATTGTAAGATTAAATTATGTAACATTTGTGGGAGACTATTAAAACCCCAAAATTGAAAAGCAGATAATTTGGTGTTTTATCTGAGTATTTTTTGCTCACATAGATATGACTTAAAATAATTTTACAATGGCTTAATTCCTCTGAAGGTGTATTTGTCACAAAATGATTGCTTGTCTGATATCCTTAAGATTAAGTTATTCAACTGCTTAGTGTAGGTTAAAAAACAGAGAGTTTTCAGATATTATCAGCCAATATGAATATGCAGATTTCGGGTATCTTTATGTCCAAATCCATTTTAATTACATGAAATTCTAAAATCAGAGATAGTTAAAGTATTGACCTAATCATAGGTTTTGCAACCAGGGTTATGGCAAAGGGAAAGATTAAAATGTTGCTTATTGTTGTTTTTAGTCTGAAAGATTTATATATATGTGTGTACATTAATATATATAAACTTTGTTAATAGATTAAAAATATATAAAATATTGTGACTTTATTTACAATAACAAATATTGTCTTATTTATGTTACCCCTTATATTATGAATATAAAACTTCCTGTGATTCACCTGTATTTCTCTTTATTTTTCATTATGTTTTAAGTTCTGTGGTACATGTGCAGGTCGTGCAGAATTGTTACATAGGTATACACATGCCATGGTGGTTTGCTGCATCCATCCCTTCATCACCTGTATTAGGTTACGAGCTTCTGCACAGCAAAAGAAATAATCATCAGAGTGAACACCAAGAGAATGGGAAAAATTTTTTGCAATCTACCCGTCTAACAAAGGGCTAATATCCAGAATCAACAAAGAACTAAAACAAATTTACAAGAAAAAAACAAACAACCCCATCAAAAAGTGGGTGAAGGGTATGAACAGACATTTTTCAAAAGAAGACCTTTATGAAGCCAACAACCACATGAAAAAATGCTCATCATCACTGGTCATTAGAGAAATGCAAATCAAAACCACATTGAGATACCATCTCATGCCAGTTAGAATGGTGATCATTAAAAAATCTGGAGACAACAGATGCTGGAGAGGATGTGGAGAAATAGGAACACTTTTACACTGTTGGCGGGAGTGTAAATTAGTTAAACCATTGAGGAAGACAGTGTGGCGATTTCTCAAGGATCTAGAGATAGAAATACCATTTGACCCAGCAATCCCATTAGTGGGTATATACCCAAAGGATTATAAATCATTCTACTATAAAGACACACGCATGTGCATGTTTATTGCAGCACTGTTTACAATAGCAAAGACTTGGAACCAACCCACGTGCCCATCAATGATAGACTGGATAAAGAAAATGTGGCACATATACACCATGGAATACTATGCAGCCATGAAAAGGATGAGTTCATGTCCTTTGCAGGGACATGGATGAAGCTGGAAACCATCATTCTCAGCAAACTGACACAAGAACAGAAAACCAAACACCGCATGTCCTCAATCATAAGTGGGTTGAACATTGAAAACATATGGACACAGGGAGGGGAACATCACACACTGGGGCCTGTTGGAGGGGTGAGGGGGCTAGGGAGGGATAGCAGGTGGTAGGAGGATTGGGGAGGGATAAAATTAGGAGGAATCTGCATTTTTAAGAACTTGCTAAGTGCTGCTGTTTGCTGCTGGTCCAGGAACCACACTGAGAACCACTGATCTAGAAGAGAACAACACTCTTAAAATGGTTCTGGTTGTCGTCCCTGGGGGAAGATCACTGAAGCTGATTTTTAGTGTTTTCCTGCAGTTTTTGTTTCCAGTTTTTATAATTAATGAAATAATTAAAAATAGTAGGAAGAAACACAAATACCTATGGCTTCAAATGCATGCCCTCAAGTTCTCCTTTCAGGCTCTGAACTCCAGCCCCTGGACCTTCGTCCTTTTCCTTGAGGAAAATGTGCTGGTTCTTCCTCAGGGCCATTCATGAAGCTATTTTGTGTCTGCAGAGGACCTCCTGGGAGGCCCTGCCATTCCCATCAAAGGTTGCACCCTCAGAGAGAGCAGTCCTAACACGTGCCTCTCTGTACCTCCTGAGATACTATTTTTTATAGCACTCCTCACAACCAGAGATAATCTTAGTTGTTTATGTTTGACGTCTTTTCTGTTCCTGACCCGCCGCTTATTCCACCTCTCTGTTGTCAACGAAGTCACCAGAGCATCAGCTCCCCATGTTTTCCCTGTTCATGCTGAGTCCCATGGGCTCAGGGCAGCAACAGTCACATAGCAGGTGCTCAGTGAAATATTTGTTGAGAGACTAAATTGTGATAAGAGAAGTAACAGTATTTAAAAACACCAGAGCCAGACCCTCCACTGTGCTTTCAGCCATTACAGGGCCATGTGCATTAATTTAGCTGGAGCAGCTCTCCAGGGAGGCGCTGTACTTGAGCAGGGCATGGGGGAGGAGGGCATGGCAGAGTAGAAGCTGTCAGAGTTCAGGGAGTTGGGGGACAGTGGATGGAGTGCTGCCCAACAATGTAGGAGTTTCAGCAGGGCTGCGCCCCCCTGTCAGACAGAGCAGGGAGTGCCTGCACACAATGGGTAGAAAGTTCTACTTAATTGAAGGTGGTTGTATGAATTTACTAGGGCTGCATAACAATGTCCCACAATATGGGTGGCTTAAATGACAGAAACTATTCTCTCACAGTTCTGGAGGCCTGACGTCCAAAACCAAGATGTTGACAGGGCCATGTTGTCTCCAAAGCCTCCAGGGAAAGATCCTTTCCTCTTCTGGCTTCTGGTAGCCCAGGGGTTCCTTGGCTGCGGCAGCATGATGCCAATCCCTGCAGCCATGGGGGGTCCCGGTCCTGTCTGTCTGTGACTGTGTCACTTCACCTCTTCCTCTGAGGATGCCAATCGTTGGATTACGGGCCTACCCTAATGACCTCATTGTAACTTGATTACGTTGGTGAGATCCTATTTTTAAATCAGGTCACATTCACAGCTACCAGGGGTAGGACTTCAACCTATCTTTTAGGGGGATACTATTCAACCCATAACAGTGGTCTTGGTAGAGCAGTTTCCATGGGGGTGGTGTTTCATCTGCCAGAGATCTGTAACAATAGGTTACATCTATCCAAGAGAAGAATGTTTCACTCCACAGTCTCAAAAGGAAGAGTGGCCCATTGAAGCCCCCGAGGAAGAGTATCTGGTGTTAAAATGTGCACTCTGAATGAAGAGACCCCCCAAACAGGCTTTGTGTGAACAACATGGCTGTTTATTTACCGGGGTGCGGGTGGGCTGAGTTCAAAAAGAGAGTCAGTGGAGGGTGGTGGGATAGGAGTTGGTTTTACAGGTTTGGGGTAGGCAGTGGAAAATTACAGAAGTTACAGTTTAGGGCAGTGTTTTGCAAGCTGGGAGGTGGTCATAGGGCGTGGAGGCATGAGGCTGACCAAGGTTGGTTACAAAGTCCAATGGCTTTGTCAATGAGGCTGTAGTAAGAAACAATAGAAGAATGTCTCAGGTTAGTTAGGCACCCCAGGGGTTGACCGTTCTTCCATTTTTCATGATCTTCCAGCTACTTCAGGTATTCTAATTCTGGAAGGCCCCCCAGAGGTGTATGTGCAGGTCACGGGGGTTGCTGTAGCATCAATGGCGCCATCAGTCAGCCTAAAAGACCTTACACCTCAGTCCAGTTCCCTTCAAAATAGGGAGTACCCTCACCTCAGGGCCCCCCAAAAGAAGTGGCTCCCTGCAGAATCCTTCCAAGAACAATATCTCCATTGATGTACCCTAAAACTTAACACGATCTCCATCCAGTTAGGGCCCATTTTTTTTTTTTTTTTTTTTTATACAGAGTCTCGCTCTTGTTACCCAGGCTGGAGTGCAATGGCGCGATCTCGGCTCACCTCACCGCAACCTCCGTCTCCTGGGTTCAGGCAATTCTCCTGCCTCAGCCTCCCCAGTAGCTGGGATTACAGGCATGTGCCACCAAGCCCAGCTAATTTTTTGTATTTTTAGTAGAGATGGGGTTTCACCATGTTGACCAGGATGGTCTCGATCTCTTGACCTCATGATCCACCCGCCTCGGCCTCCCAAAGTGCTGGGATTACAGGCTTGATCCACTGCACCCGGCCCAGGGCCCATTTTTTTGATAGACTGGGAGGACTGAGCAACTGTGCTGACAAGGCAAGCTTGACCTGTGTCTTTGCCTGGGTTTTAGAAAACGAGGAGGCTTCACTGCTGGGTGATATGGCACATCCTGTAAAAGCCCAGTCTTTCTATGCGTGTGCTGGTGCAACTCTATGAGCAATGCATGATGATCCCTTACACAGAAGAGGAGACAGAGGATCAGAGTGGTTACAAGACTTGTCAATAGTCACAAGACTCAGTAGTGGTAAAGCCAGGCCTCATGGCTCTACTCCAGTGCTCTGTGCATTGCACCATGAAGAGTCTATGTGATTGGGGTACAGTTATCATTGGTGAACCTTTAATCCATGCCTGGTCCCTTAAGTCTGGAGGGTGTCAGATAGAGGCTGAGGGGAATCCCTAGACATTGAGCCTAGGGCAGAGGACCCTCCCATCTCACAGGGCCATCCTTTCACCTGCTCATTATTATTAAAGTTGGCTAAGCACAGCATGGCAAGAACGCTGTTCCCATGGAGCCTGCAGCCTCCTAGTCTCTGGCCTTTGTGTTCAGCATTGTGCGTTGTGGCTGGGGGCAGCCAACTAACCCAGATGGGAGGGCTCTTGCTTGAGGACATAATCACAAAGCCAGGTGCGGGAGGATTCTAGGAGCTTGGCATCATGAAGGGAGGCTTGGAGTGGGCCAGGGAATAGGCTTCTTGGACTGGGACCATGGGGAGCAAGGAATGGTAGCATGAGCCTTGTGGTAATCAGAGGTGAGGCCACAGGGGGCCTTGATACCACGTGAAAGAATGTGATACTCTTCATTTAAGTCCTCAAGGATTGGGGTCATTCAGGGAGTGAGAGAGATGGGTATCAGACCTCCAGATGCTGCCACACTGCGCAGGCAGGGCCCCGCTCACTGTGTCTGCCTCCTGGGCCCTGGCATTGCTTAGGGTTGCCTTGGACCTCCCATCCCGAATGGAGAGGAGCAGCAGCTGTGCTTAGACTGTGCCCTCTCACTGCCGGGGTCAGATGTTACTGGGGTTGTAAGATCCTGGTCTTTTTCCTAAGCCTGTGACCAGAAACATGCCCTGCCTGGCAGGGTCGTGGAGAAGGCTGCTATCTCAGTACCCTAGGGAGTAGGGAAGCTCTCTAAGACCATGGCTTCATGCCCTTCAACAGGGCCACAGAGAGCGGCAGCCTTGAGACTTGCAGAGCAGAAAAGCCTGCCTGCCAGACTGGCTGGGTGAACAGGACCCTTATCAGAGGCACCCATTTTATCATGCACTTGAGCATCAAATATTTACCAAGAACCCACCGTATGCACAGTCACCTGCTTACTGCAGGGGCAGCGAGGTGGGGAAAGATAGATCCTGACTCAAACCTCCTCACAGTGCAAAGAAGCAGATGCCCAGAAAATGTTCATACATCAATATCTGGGATCCAGAGCAGAAAACAGTCAGCCTCGATGCCGGGTCCTCAGTCTGGGGATAAACAGGACCTCAGAAGGTTCTGTCTGAAGTTGGTTGATTTGCTGCTCTTATAGGGTCCTACTGTGAGGAAGCTCCTTCTCTCAACTCTCTAAAAGGCCATTTCAGACCTTTTAGGGAAATACTCATGACGTTAATCCATCTGCCTCAGTCTCAGTTGATGAGCCTGTTCCCAACATGGCCAAGAAGGCAAAGCCAGCTTCAAAGGTCAATGGTCCCCAACAGCCATCCTCATCCCCTAGCCACATATTCCAACTGCCCTCTGCAAGGCAATGGCTCCCAGGAGAATGTTCTCAGCTCCAACTCACTCCCAAAGTCTAGCTCTGTCCCTGCACATACTCCAAAGTACTTCAAGCTCAACTTGTCTCAAACTCAAATATCTAGCCAGTCTGCAGCCTCTCACACCAAAGATATGTGCTCATTGATCTGAATTCTATAACTTTGTTAATGGTAGAGGTGTTCACCCAGCTCCCTGATTCAGAAATCAGCGGATCACCCTTGAAGCCCTCATGTGTCCTTTGCAAGTCCACCCTCCGTGTTATTCCAAGGGTCAGTTCTCCAAAAGCGCAAAGCTTAAATTCAACCTGACTTTCCATTAAAAGCAGGCAGGACCTTGAGAATCTGCTCTCTCGTCCCTCTACTCTGATGTTCTCCACCTTCCACTACAATCTCTCTCTCTCTTGCAGCTCTGGGAATCTGGAATTGTCCTGGTTGTGGGCACCACTGACCGCCCACCCTGCGCTGCTCTCCTCCTCTCTCCTCATGCCCCATTACTCCCAGCCCAGCTCCCGGGAGGAGGGCGAATTGCCTTCGTCTCTGCCCACAGCATCCCCTGTGTAATTGACCGGGGAGGCAGGCTGAAGGGAAGATGACTTCCTCTCTGTCTTGCTGGTGTGAATAACAGAGCCTGTAACCCTGTTGGTGCTGGCCGCCCTGAGACCACTGGGGCTACCGCTGACGGTGAGGGCAGTGAAACACATGGGGAGAAGGCAGCTGGGTCCCTGGTGGAAGCGTTAAGCTGCTGAAAGGCACCTCACCTGGAGGCCGACTTGGACTTGAGTTATACAAGCTTAGCAAGGCTTTTTGTTACTAGCAGCCCACATTCAATAGCCGCTGTTCATGCCTCCAATGCCTGTGCACACTCTGTTTAGACATGGGGTGAACACGTGTCCCACATGTCTGGGGACAGCACTGGTTTATGCCTCTCATTTGATTATCATTAGTAACAGCATGCCATTTCCCTCTCCAGTGTTCTGAGCCTGCACAATGGAATAGGTGTTCCTGAGGCTGGAGTTAGTCTGCAGACATCTGCCTGGCAGACTCATACCCAGACGTTTAGAGCATTGCCTCGCTGAGGGGGCTTACCCAGCTTCTCTTTATATGTCCCTGCTTGCCTGAAGGGAATCCCGTATCCCCTTGTTACAACGCTTGTTGAGTGGACATGCTGGTATTGCGTGCACTAGACTGCACTAAAGTAACTTTTATTTATTTATTTATTTTTTAGATGAAGTCTTGCTGTGTTGTCCAGGCTGGAGTGCAGTGGCGCCCCCTTGGCTCACTGCAATCTCCACCTCACGGGTTCAAGTGATTCTCCTGCCTCAGCCTCCCAAGTGGCTGGGATTACAGGCGTGTGCCACCACACACAGATAATTTTTCTATTTTTAGTAGATACGGGGTTTCACCATGACGGCCAGGTTAGATTGTGAGCTCAAGGGGAACAACCACATGGCCACGTGTGCTCAATAAATGATTGTTAAAGACATAAGTAAATCATTCAACATATGTCATTTTCATATTGCAGGTAGGGCATTCTGAGCCACAAGCTGGCCATGCAATAATTTACGGGGGGCAGAGCCTTGGGCTCCTCCTCCCAGGTCACAGGCGCTCACTGACCAGCCGAGAGCTGTCAGTGGAGGAATCTCACCCTCCTCAGCTTACTCAGCAGCCTGCAGGGTCTGCCTTCAAGAACCTGGCATGGTGCTCTGGGCTCCAACCTGGCCAGGGAGCCGGCAGCAGGACAACACCAACAATGTCCCTAAATGCTCCCAGCTGCTTGGCTAAGGATTTTGTGATGCCTGAGCTGGGTAGAGGTTGTCTTCCACTTCCAGAAGCCAAGGGTCATTGCAATGGACAGGGCCCCTGGGTCCTCAGTTCCCATCTCAAAATTAAATGCCCCTTTGTTCTTAATCAGACTTCAGGCATCCTGGAACTGAATGTTATTTCTTTGTTGCTTTGTCCTCGTGCACAGGCCTGGGGACTTCCATGAATAGTTTCTCTATTGGAAAGACCTAAGTGAAGGGAGGCCGTGTGGCTGTGTGTCTTCATCCTGCATCTCCAGGCAAGGTTCCATGCAGCCATGCACTGCCTTCCCTCCTGGGCTTCCCTGGAAAGCTTAGCTTATCAGATAGTCCCACCATCCTAAAATTGGGAGGCCAGAGGAAAGCCCAGGAAAGGAGAAGTCTCCTTAACAAAGAATATGGGCACCTTGACAAGGAGAGTCAGAAAGAGTCCTCAATATCCTCCTAAAGCCAGCACCACCAATGAGAGTGACACAACCATGGGTGCTGAGAAGCACCACGTGTGGCCCAAGGCTGGGCAGCTCAGTGCCTAGGGAGGCCTCCTGCCTGGCCCTCTGTCTGTGGCTCCCATATGGTTCTGGATTCCAAAGGCTCAGGAAGGCAGGAGCTGGAGGTTTTGAAGACAGCTGTCAGAAGTAAAATACACCCATCAGAATAAAGGCCCAGCAAGTTTTCTAGCACCATTTCTGCACTCCCATCTGCCATCTCCAGACACAGATGCTTCTGAGCCCTCAGCATCACTGAGATCCCACTCACTTCTCAACCTCTGTGTCTTTGCCCATCCATTTCTATCCAGCAAGACCGTACACAAACTTGAGGACCCAGTGAAAATAACTTCTCCTATAGAGCCTACCTTCTATGAGCTTCCAAAGTGGAAGAACTTGGGATTTATTTTTATTCCTAAAACCATTGGACCTCCTTGACTACAGATGTTGGGATCCTAGAGTAACCGCTGAGTGTGTGTATGCATGCACATGTGTGCGTGCAAGCCCTAGTGACTGTCTGAGATCCCTTGGGGGGAGGCACTGTGTTGTCCAGATTCCCAGAAGTTTCTCTGTTTTGTGATGCTCTGAAACATTGAATGAGTTGATCACTTGCCTGAGGGCTGGGAGGACACTGCTGGTTTCAGGCAGATAAACTCCGAAATTATGAAAAATGATCTTTTTCCTCTTCTGGTTTGGCAAATAACTTTCATTCTCTAATGGAGAGCTTTAATTGGAAGCTTGACTCTATATTCAGAGGTAATGGGCTTTACTAAAAATGGATTAGGGCAGTTCATAAACTCTTTCCCAAAATGTTAACATACTATGGGGCCGATAGGGGTTGTTTAGCTTGGCAAAAACCCCCTAGCATTAAAGATTAAAGTAACAACTTCCTGGATTCCTGTGCAGGGTTCTAACTTGTCTCAGGGTCCTTGGGCGACAGTTGTGATATCATCAGTAATGACCATAAATTGGCAAGAATCCCAATCTCTTCACAGTTTTCTTGCAAGAAGTTTGAAGGCAGAGTGGGTGTCAAGGAATAATGATGGATAACAGCCAGCTTCCCGAGTGTCCATGTCGCCTGCCTCTCCTGTGAGGGCTGTGCCTCAGCGACCTCCATAACCTCCTTCCAGCTTGCGAGTGTCTGAGGTCATGTGGCTGAGAACCTGTGACTGCACTGGATTTGAGAGTCCAGCTCCCAATCTGCTCTGCTGCACCTTCTCTCTCTTTTTTTTTTTTTTTGAGATGGAGTTTCGCTCTTGTTACCCAGGCTGGAGTGCAATGGCGCGATCTCGGCTCACCGCAACCTCTGCCTCCTGGGTTCAAGCAATTCTCTTGCCTCAGCCTCCCAAGTAGCTGGGACTACAGGCGAATGACACCATGCCCAGCTAATTTTTGCATTTTTAGTAGAGACGGGGTTTCACCATGTTGACCAGGATGGTCTCGATCTCTTGACCTCGTGATCCACCCGCCTCGGCCTCTCAAAGTGCTGGGATTATAGGCGTGAGCACCTTCTCAATTAGAAACAACCTCTTGTGGTTCCAGATCAGAGAGCTTGGCTGAGGCAGAAAGACGTGCTCTGAAGGTTCGAATCTCATGTTCTTCACTCCAGGTCAGGGACTGTCGTGCCCTAGAAGCAGTGAGACTGGGCTCTGTAACAGGCCTGGACCAGGTCTGGATCCAGCTCTGCAGAGGAACAGGGTACCTCTGGGCATGTTGTTCATGCTGTCAATGCATCGGTGTCTTCCTCTGTAGAATGGGGTTGTTATGATGGTTGAATGAGACGCTTCATACACAGGGCTCAGCACAGCATCCAGGCTTGTGGCGAGATGGAAAAGGAGGATGGGGAGGAGGAGGAAAGGCAGTCATGGCTGTGGGTGTTGGTGGGGCAGGGGGAAGAGTCTGTCTGCCCTCTTGAAATTGCTCCCATTTCTGTGGTCCTAAGAATGTTCGAAAAAAGAAAAATAAATATTTGCAGATAGGCCCTCAGGAATCTGCTCCCCGTGCCTTTCTAGTGGCCACCCAGTCTTTCGGCACCTCCCGGGCCTGGTGCCCAATTGCTGCTTCCCCTCCACTCTCCTCCTCCCTGCCTGCCCTTGCCGTCTCTGGGATTGTGGGCTGGTCACTCAGCTGGGTGCCAGGGCTGGTGCTTTGGTCTGTGTGGGGCCTCCAGCACCAGCACTGCACATACACAGCCCGGCAACAAGTGCTCCGCCCCTCCTGCAGCCCCACTGAGTGTTATACCCCAGCCCAGGTCCATTGGAGGGTGGGACCCCCTGGGCCACTCCCTCGAGAGTATCCTGCTGGCTGTGTCACATCGGGGCCAGGCCTACCTTCCCACAGAGTCACAGGGATGTTTCCCATAAATGAGAGGGCTTGGGGCTCTTCCACCCGGCAATCCCATTGACCTGGAAACCAGGGGGAGAGATTTATGGATCTTCATGTTAATGAAGCTCAAATACCAGCTGCCTGGGCTTCAGTGCATGGCCCTTTGTTCAGTTCCTCCATAGCTCTGCCGCTTTCACAGTCAGAGCCAAGGTGATCAAATTCCTCACATAACCACAACACTCATTTATCATGTGTGTTTATAATAATGAACACACTTCAAGGTCATTGACAGAAAGCAGCCTGCTAATGGTCGAGTCTCCCTGGTCACACAGTGTAAATGCCCATTGGCCAAGCCTCGAGATCCGGGTGAGATGTGACTTATCACGGGAATGCCTGGCTTTGAAAAATATACACAAAGTGACCCACGACAGACCCTTAAGCCCTGTTTGCTAGCCCTCATGTATTCTTTGCCTCATTAAAAATGTTTAAAATTGTCGAGGGATAATTAAACAGGCCTGGGGTTGATTTATGGAGGACAAACAGAGCTATGAAGGCACAGAAATATTGTGTTGTGGGGGAGGCAATTTATGAAGATAGGGCTAACTGCTGACCCGAGGTTGGCCACAGAAGTGATGTGTCTTGATGATACTTCAAGTCCACAGAGGCCCAAAGTGTCCAGGTATTACATGTTGACATCCTGGCCCACATTTTGAGTTTAGTAGCATTTTAATCTCAATACTCCCAACTCACAAATGAAGTGAAAGATTGAGCCCATCACCCCACCCCACAGTCACAGGACCGTGTCTGGAATTTGAAGTGAAAAACAGGGGGACTGACTGTGATACTGAGGTCGGAGTGAGTGGCCCTCACTTCTCAGCACCCAGCCTTGCCTGGCAGCGTGGTTGACACTCCCCCAGGTGGTTTTTATGGCAAGTTATGAATCAGAGGGTGTGGGTACGGCTCAGACATGTCACTCTGGTAGTTCTTTGGAGTGGGATGGGGAAGGACATTGTTGTTTTCTCTTTGTGTTGATGCTCTCAGTAAGCAAGCAAAACACAGAATGTAGCCGAGGCTGCCTCCATAGAGGAGAACCATCCTAGAAGGCAGAGGACATGAGACTTTGGAGCCTGTGACCTTCTCAGCCTGGCTGAGCTCCTTGCTGATCCGGGAGCAGCTTCGGTCCGTGCCTGGAGTCCTGAAGCGGGCCCTGCATCCCTGTGATTTCTGGAGCTTCCAGCAGCTGAGCCTGGAGCTAATGTTTTGAGGCCACAGTCTCTGTCCTATTCTGTCCAGTCCCTCAGTGGTCAGTGGAAGCAGAGACACCTACTTCCAGCCACTTTAAAAGGTTGGGTTTCCTCTGTGTCAGAGAATAGCTCCTTCCACCCTGAAAGCTGGGTCCTGGAAGCCAGCCTGCGCTGGGTCTTCCTAGGCACCTTTATGTTTTACCTGTCACTCCCTTTTGACCTCATCTTGTCTCCTCAGCTCTGCTCTGAGCATATTTCCATCCCTAACACCGCCAACCCCAGCCCAGGTCCATTGGACGAACCACATGCAGATTTCAACACTGCAGCCACAGGGCCCCAGTCCGGTATGCTTAGGAGCAAGTCCAAGATTCACTTCTTCTGCCTGTGTTCTCAGGGTTGTGCACTTGAGTGTCTCAGTAAATTCCAAGGGAAAAAAGAAAATTGAGCTCTAGAAATGACGGCAAGTTGCATGGCGTTCATGACACATTTTCCCCATCTTAAAGGTGCTCCTAACATAATCAGGGTGACCGTGAGAAAATGTCCTGGTCCCAGCTTCCTTAGTTGGCTCATCTCTACCTACTCTTCTGTCCACATCAGAAACTCTGCCTTCCTAGGAACCCCACGTTCTGCTTCTGCCTTTCTCAACATCCGCATGTTCATCTCCAACAATCTCCCCACATGTCCAGTTAATGAAACCACCCGCCCCAGTGTTAGGCTCTCACCTTCCCTTCTGTCAGAAACCGCCTCAGAATCTGAGTAACTCCTCTGGGCTCTGAACCCCAAAGCTATCCACAAATCACCACTAAAGCTCCCTTTGTTCTAATGAAGGAAACATTCGCCAGCCTGGTTTGAGTTACTATGTGTACTTGGAAATATTTGAAATACTCAAAATACTCTTTCCTATAGAATTAAGTTGATTTAAACTGTCCTTGTCTTTAATTTGTCTGAATTGGTAAATTTATTGGATAGGAAAGTTAAAATCAATGACTATGTTTCACACATCACCCATGAACAAGAAACCCAAATCTTAAAATAAATGGTTACTTTATTCTATTTAAGGGTCCTCGAGACTTAAGGTAATCACATACTTGAGGTTTTTACATTTCTGTCTTATTTATCAGTAATTCTAACCCAAGAACCATTAAAAAAGTGGAACGTATTGTTTAGATTGGAAGGGAATGCACTCCCTGTTCCACGAATCACCGAGGCAACTCCCGTCCCAGCCACAGTATCCTGAGCCTTTACAGCCAGGACCGGGAAAAGCCGGTTTCTTTTTTACATGAATAGGAAAGTCACACCGTTGTGCATGTGACCCTGCAGACTGGCCTCAGCAGTGCACTCCAATCTGGTAAAAATGTCACTTCTCCCTCCCTCCAAGTTAAAGCATGTGGATGATCCCGACAACACAAGAATAAGCTAGAATGTGAAGCAGAGTCAATCTCATCAGTTAATGAAGTCAAGTTGCTGATTCAGAGAAGATCGGTCCCAAGAGGGTTTCAGGAACAGCAGTGCCATCGGAGCCGAGGCTTCAGTTAGGGTTGCCACCACAAGGTCTTGGCTGAACCCAGAGGTGGACGAGAATTGGGCATGTCTGTGGTGAAGGATGCAGTGGGGGTGGAGAGGTATTTATGGGTTTTAAGATTTAAATTTTCAAAAACCCACACTGTCATCTGAAAGAAGATAAATAGCAAATTGTTGAAGCGACAGGCCCCTAGGGACTAATTACTCTGCCCCAGTAATTCAGGAACTTCACCAGTGACTTACACAGACTTAACATGTCAAATGTCAGTTCTGTGTTACGAAATAAAAATACATGTTCTTTTAGTGTAAACAATACAGAAATGTTCTCAGATGTCCCAAGTTGTTAGTCACACTGGACAGATTCAGTGCCCTACAATGCTTGTCCACAGCTCTGTGCCTGGAGGTTACAAAGTGTAACAGGGCAGCCTGTAATTAAAATCCAAGTAGACACTTTGTTCGTCTGGGGACTGAGGAGTATCTACACCGCACCTCGGAGACATTCGTGTTGTACATTCAGAATGCAAGAGTGATTCTGAATAAATGTTCCTGACATTCCATTCTCCAATCTCCATTCTACTTTGGTTTTGGGGAGGTTGTTGCAGGAGATTAACGGGGAGGCTGCTGGCCAGCTGTGCCCCTGGTAGGGTTTGAGCTGGTAGCAAGATGGCAAAACTTACAGCACTGCACCACATGGAGTGAGCTGCCCTGATTTCTCATGGGATATCACCACGGATCAAATACAATGTGTCTGTAAAGCAGGCCAAGAAGCTGCTGCACAGCTCAACGATACACATGCTAACTCAATTGAAATGGACTTTCAGCAACAGGTACGCACTGGTGCTTATTCTATACCAGCTCCATGCAGGGTGAAGAGGGCTAAGGCCCTGTGTTCAGGAGAGCAGACCCTGTCTTACTGCTTCATCTCTGCAGCTTGGCTCAAGGTCTAAAGGTCTAACAGTTTACAGAAACCCAATCAGTGTGGGTTGGCTTGAAGACAGGATGTCTGCCTATACACTTTTCATAGTTTAGAAGAAAAATCCTATTAATCATCCAAGGTTCAACCAGGAAAACAGAGGCCACTCTAAGTATTTGTAACAGAGGACTCTCATTACCCAGGTGATAGGAAGACTTTGAGGCCAGAGCACAGGGACTTTGGAGGGAGCTGCAACCCTCCCTGGGTTGAAGGGAATAGGAGGTAAGTGGTGCTATGGGGCCCAGGCACAAGGGTCACCCTTTGGAAGCTGGTGACTTGGCTTTCCTGGCAGGAGCTAGATCAAGAATTAAATTCTTTCCAGGGGCAAAATTGTGACCCTCAGGGAAGTCTAAGAGATAGTGCTTAGGTGTGGGGAAAATGGTGATGGAGAAATACCCTGGCTTCCCCCTTCTTACCCCTCTCTTCCAGCACCTCTCTTTGGGGTGAATCCCACCAGAAGCCAGAGCCAGGAATCACAGCCTAACAGGCTCAGTCCCTCCTTCCCTGAAGCCCATTCCCATAATGCAGAGAGGGAAAGGGCTTGGATTGGCTCTGAGGGCAGACAGGCCCAGGATTGGCACGTCTTCCATTGGACAGCATCCCACAGCCTAGGAATCAATTTCCTTTATGTATTTCATTCTCAAATCCCCACAAAGACCCCACGAATGGTGCATTTTTACCTCATTTTATGTATGAGGAATGTTAAGACTCAGAAGCTTCTGATAAATGATTATAAACTCCCCAGCTAGTGCCTGGCTTGGCAGTACTCAAGGTGGGTCTATAAACACCCATTTCCCTCTTCCCCTTGCTCCATGTAACCCTCAAAAGGCTATTTTTCTTCTAAGGATTTATAGAGAGATGTTTTCACCAATGAAGGTTTTGTATTTTGTATTATGGTTCAAATCGTCTATTTCCTGTTGATCTCCCGTCTAGTTGTTCTATCCATGATTCCAAGTGTGGCATTCACGTTTCCAACTATTTTTATTGCTCTGTTTCATTCATCATTTAAATCAGTTCTGTTTCATGTATTTTGGGGGCTCTGTTAGAAACATGTTTGTAATTGTTATATCTCCTTCATGAATTGACCCTTTTGTTATGATAAAGTGTCCCTGCTTATCTTGGATAACTATGTTTGTTTAAAGTTTGTTTTGTCTGATGTCATATGGCCACTCCAGCGTTCTTACAGTTGTTGTTTGCGTGATGATTGCTTTTCCATCCTTTTACTTTCAGCCCATTTATATCTTTGAATCTAAAGTGTGTCTCCTGTAGCAAACATATAGCTGGATCTTGTTTTTCTTATCCTATCTGATAATCTTTGTCTTTTGTGCTGCTTAATCCATTACTATTTAATGTTAATATTCATAGGTTTGGATTTTTGTCCACCATCTTACTTTTTTTCTTTAAGTCTCATGTCTTTTTTGATCCAAGTTTGGCATATAAAGCTGCATATAACAAAATATGGGTTTTGGAATGCAAAATTTAATAGCATAAAGTATTATTTTGCTTCCTTTCTTTTGTGTGTGAATCTCTTCCAAGGTCTTCTGTAGGAGGAACTCAAACACCTCTTCTCCACCTTGCAGGTCCTGCTGAGTTGCTCTGGGAAGGGGTTAGGAAGGGAGATAGAGTTTCACATGCTTCTGGTAGAAGAGATGAGTTGCTGTTAGGTAAACGCCCAATAGCCCCTCAGCTACCACTTCCCCTTACCTGCATCTCTTTAGATCATTCGCTTCAAGTTACTTCAGGTGCATTAAGAGATTGGTATCTGAATGGCAAAGAAATTCTCTTCAGACCTGCCCATCACTGTTCACGGGGACCAGAGGGCAGTTCTCTGTGGATCACAATCAGCCTAAAGCACCTTCTCCTAAAGCCACCAATATTGAGGGACAAGCCAAGGCTTCCCTGCCATGAGCTTCAGTACATGCCCTGAAAGCCACAGGCTTGTGGGAAATAATAGGGAAGCTGATTTTGCAAAGCGGAAAACATGATATTAATAAGTGAATAAAGCAAACCATTAAATTCTACTCCTTGCTGGGACCACCAGGAACAACTAAGGACGCCTGTGGACAGGAGTCAGGGCGGCGTGGGTCAGACACAGTTTTTTTGTCACAGTTTAGTGGTGATGTACCTACTGCTTCTCTTTCGTTGTACATCCTTCATTAGTGTCATAATTCTTTTTGTTTTTTGATGTAAGAATCCATTAAAAGAGGACGAGGCAAATTAAGGAAGGGCTGATGGAAAGAAGAGGTAGGGAGGGAAAGAGGTAGAGAGGGTGAGAAGACAACGAAAAGGAGGATCGATTTCATTTGGGCTGCAGGAAAAAGCTAACCCCCCCAAGTTTTAAGCCAGCTATAGTCGATGAGTAATAAAGGGAAGTCCAAACCTCATTTATGTTTTAATATTGACTTAGTGTAGTAAAAAGCCGGGAAAAATAGAGTGTCATGGGGAGTTCAAGACTTAAACCGGAGCATCTGAAACATAACCTAAAAAAAGGATACTGTGATTCCAATCCAAGGAGTTTAATTTCACACAAGGGAGTAGGAAACTTCATGGCCTGTGAAACGTTTCTTACGTTTGGTTATTTGCGCTGGGGGAGGAAGCCGAGGCTCATCTCTGCGTCCTGTTCCCTCTGAGCTCCGCAGCAGATGCCGCCGCCGCTGCTCCTGCTCTGCCGCTGCCCATGGCTCTCTGCGAGGCCCGTGCGCTGCCTGCCACGATCTCCTCTCCTGTGATCTCTGCCCTGCCTCAGCTCCCACATCCCCTCTGTCGGGATCTCTCTCCTCTGAGCCCCCATGACCTGATCTCACCTGAGTCCCAAAACCAGCTGAGATGTTTCCACCTCCCTGGAGCCTTCCTGATCCCTGGACCTCATTTTAAAAGATCGGCCAAGTCCCCTGCAGTTGTGTTTCTGGAGCTCTCAGACTCTGCCTTTCTAGGAGAAATGATCACCTGTTAGGTTGCATCCTGGATATCTGTTGGGTGGGTTTATGTCGGGTCGTCTTAGCTGAGCTGGCCGTCATTCCTCAGAACTGTCTTCTCTGAATAGTTCCAAGGCAGCCTGAAGGACACATTGTGACGCAGAAGGCTGCAGCAGGGGAGCAGCCTGCCGGCTCATAAGTCCGTGAAGGCTGCTGTGCCTGACCCCCTGGCTCACCTGGTCAGTGAGGGGCAGCTGCTGGTGGCCCCTTTCAGGTCCTGCTGCAGCCCCTTCTCCAGCCTCTCCTACAGAGATCAAAGCGGTTTCAGTTGTCCTTGTGGGTCCCGTGCAGCTGTGGGGGCCACTTGGTCTTGCTGTCTACACCTGACATCTGTCATCCTCCTCGAATGCTTGCCCTGTCCTGCAGGTTCTGGGCCACAGCCTCAGATGCAGAAACAGCAGCAGCAGCCCCACAGCCTGAGAAACCAACTCCCTGCATGAGGCCAAACCCCTGCAAGAAATCTATTACTGTAGCGCTACCGCAGTCCTGCTTGGCACTGGACCCTCACTGAGGCCCACCTGTGAGCTGCCCAGATCCCGCTCAGGCAGGGCCAGGGGTCAGCTCTGGTTCTTCCCTCATGGCAAGTTTAGGCACAGAACAGGCACTCATGGAACACGGGTTGGTTGGGGGTCTTGATGTAACCAAGTTGGCTGAGACAGCCTTGCAGATCCTGGCTGAGTGTGTCTGAACAGAGCAAGGGCTGGCTGGCTTCCCAAGGCCTTTTGGTTGTGGTTGTTTGGGTTTTTGGTTCCCCTCATGGTGGGACTGTTTCTCAGGCAGGTGCTTGGAGACAGGATCCTGATGGCCGTGACTCCAGGCGATGCGGTGTTTCAGGCTGCCTGTGCTGCACTCCCCTGGAGCTCCAGGAAGGCTCTCTCCTCTTGGCTCCCTTTGAAGGATGTCTCTGTGTCTCTGGTCTTTGGGATCTGTCCCCAGGCTCTCCCACAGGAGGACAGACAGTGACTGCTGGTCTGGTTAGTGGACTCTAACAATGAAGTCTCTATGATGCAATTAGGCCTAGCTGACAGTGTTTTCTCCCAGAACTGGCTCAGCACAGTCATCACGCTGCCTCTAGTGCTGCTGCCCACCCTGCACACTCTCTGCCCCACCCCAACGCATTTCTCTGCTGAATATGGGGTACTCAATCAGGGTGAGGGGAAGGTGGCAAACCATCCTCCTACTTGGGTCCTTTCTGAATTAGAAATCACCAGTGTGAGCTGCTGTGTTGAATTTAAGAATGACATCCGAATGCCATCAGCATCCATTACTTGGCTCTGCTCCTAGGGCCTGAGGAGAAAGCAGGACTGTGTGGTCGCAGGCAACAGGCCCTGCTCAACACCTTGCTCCACCAGGTGGGTTAAATGGCTGCTCCATCTCCTCCTGCCCACCTCAAAGCCCGGATCTACAAGGGTGTCCAGGCCAGTGCAGTGTCACAGCAAATGACCCTGGGCTTCCTTCTCTCCATTGTTTCATAAAGTTCTGTGATGTGCATGTTACCTTGGTTACAGGTCCATCAGAACATGCTCTCCAAGTGATCAGAGACTTTCTGCTTCCGAGTGGCTTCCTGTCACTTTAGAAAGGGGCTTGGATATCTAGAGAGGAGAGGAGGTGTGGGCACACATGGGACAATCACTGAATGGTCTGTAATTCCAGTTTTGGAGTTTTTGGGGCTGAAGCAGCATTGTGGCTGAGTTGTGTTCCCCCAAAATCTGTATATTGAAGTCCTAACCCCCACTACTGCAGAATATGACTGTGTTTGGTGATAGAATTTTTAAAGAGGCGATTAAAGTTAAATGAGGTCATCAGGGTAGGCCCTAATCCAGTACAACTGGTGTCCTTGTAAGAAGAGATGAGGACACAAACATGCATAGAGGGAAGACCCTGTGAGGACACAGAGAGAAGACAGCATCTATGAGCCAAAGAGAGAGGTGTGAGAAGAAACCAAGCCTGCCAGCAACCTGATCGCAGACTCCCATCCCCAGAACTGCAGGAAAAAGGCAAACCTGGCTTCTGGTGCTTTGCTATGCAGCCCTGGCCAACTAGGACAGGTGGTGTCTTCGTCCATCTGCGAAACTATAAAGGAATGTTTGAGACTGGGTAATTCATAAAGAAAAGGGGCTTATTTGGCTCACAGTTCTGCAGGCTGTACAAGAAGTGGGGCACCAGCACCTGCTTCTGATGAGGGCCTCAGGGAGCTTCCACTTATGGAGGAAGGCATCATGTGGGGAGACGGGAAGCAAGAGACAGTGGAGGAAGCACCAGGCTCTTTTTAACCCTCAGATTCATGGGAACTAAAAGAGTGAGAGTTTGATACCATGAGGATGAGGATGGCACCAAGACATTCACGCGGAACTGGCTCCCATGACTCACACAACTCCCCCAGGCCCCTCTCCAGCACTGGGGGTCACATTTCAACATGAGATTTGGAGGCAGCAAACATCCAAACCACATCAGGTGATGACTGAATTCCCCTTGGTTTCCTTTAGTGGCCCCACCTACAGCTTTGGTGGATTTGGTGCCCACTCAGTGATGGCTCACTTAGCCCAGTGATGGTGCACGCACATGGCTCGCTTCCTTTTCCACGGTTTCTGTGATTGTCCTCAGTGTTTCCAGCCTTCCACCTTCACATTTTGGATGCCGTTGCTGCTGTGTGGCTCCATCTTTCATGAGCTGCCTCCACTCAGCAGGTACCACCTGGGCTGCCATTTCCTCCACGGGAGTGGGGACAGCGGGGAGACGCACTGGGGCAGTGGATCCTGTCCCTGCTTTTCCCTCCTGGCCCCTGCCTCAGCCCAGCAATTCCAAGGTGGGGCACAGAGGGGAGATAAACAGAGGGCCGGGGTCCCAGGGTAGCCCATATCATATGATTCCTGTGGGGAATCGTGCTTGAACGTGGATGTCATTGACTCAGGATCTTCCTGTGTCTTTCTCATCTTCATTCCTGGAGACAGCAAATTGCACTTGCCAGCCTTTGACATTTTGCACAAGATGTGGAAAAAAACAAACGTTGGCCTGCTTTGAGTTCAGTTGCTTATGCAGCCAAAGGCCCAGGAGCACAAGCTGTCTGCAGGGAAGGCGAAAGCATCTCTGTTCATCAAAGCTGCCCATTTATTCCAGGGTTATGAAAGCAGGAATAAATGGGCAACCACACCTGACACTGTATGATGGTTTATGGCTTCCTGGCCACGTTTTCAAGCATTAAAAAAAAATTTAATACAGGTATTGTCTTTGTTTTATAAATAAAAAATTAAGATCTGAGGAGAGCCTATTCTCCCAAAGTTCTCACAGCTATGCTGATTTCTAGCCTGGCATGACCACGGCCCCATCCACCTGGCCTCTGCCATGGCATCTCCCCAGCTCACCAGAACCATGGAGCTTGGCCCAGCACACCTTTCTCTCTCTGTATGCCCTGTGAAGAAGGTGCCTCCCCAGATCTGTGACAATGCAGCATTTCTTTCCAGGTAAGCCTGTCTCCAACCTTGCTGGTATTCCCCTGCCTGTATTGATCAGTTCCCAGGGGATCTGAGTGTGTGTGGTACTCGCCCTACTCTCCCAGCTGCAGGTCTCACTGCCTGTGCCTGAGCCCAGCCTGAGGGTGTGAAGGGATGACAGCAGCTCTCTCTCCCAACCGGGGTCAGAAAATGCCACGCTTTCTCCAAGTCCACGACACACTAGCTGGCAAGTAGAGGGAAGTGGCAGTTTCTGAGAGTGATGGCACCTTCTTCCAGCTGCAGGGCTGAGAAATTGCTGGATTTCCTTTCTCAGGAGGCTGGGTGACTTATGCATGAAATGCTAGCACACTTCAGATATTCTCAGGGCTCAGAATCTGCGGAGGCTCTGCTACCTCCAGGGCTCATGGGCTCCTGCATAGCCCTCGGTGTCCATCAGTGCTGCCTGCCTGTGGCCCCTGGTGTGCAGGGTGGCTGAGCTGTAGCTTGTCCCAGCCTTGTTCTGTGTTGGTTGAATGTGGCATGGGCTCTGCCTTGTGTTTCTGCTTAGCCTTTTGCTGGACAAGCCTGCAGCACCCTGTTCTGGACTCCAGCCTGGTCTGGTCAGGCACTGCAGGCCCTCCCAGGACCCCACATCAGTTGTAGGCAGAATTCTGAGAGCCCTCACAATTCCCACCCCCTGGTTTACATGCCCCATATAATCCCCTCCCCATGGTTGGAGGCCAGGCTGCTAATCTGATCGCCTTCCCGCCAGTGATTAAGGTGCAAAGGTGAAGAACTTTGCAGATATAATGAAGCTCTTTGATGAGTTACCTTTGAGATGTTCAAAAGGGAGATCCCCTGAGCCTTTAAAATAGCCCTGGCTCTTCATAAAGAGAGATTCCAAACAGGAAAGGGACGCCCCTGCTGGTCATGGGGAAGTAAGCCTTGTGTCCTGAGGGGCCCTGCCTGGGTGGACCCAGGGAGGGAGGTGTGTGGTCTCTCGGTGTGGCAGGGAGCAGGTATGGCTTCTAGGTACTGAGAGCCGCCTCTGGCCAGCGCCTGGCAAGAAAGCTGGGACTTGGTCATTCCATTGCAAGGAACTAAATTTGGCCAGCAACCATGTGAACTTGGAAGAAGACCCAGCTCTGGAGGGGATTGTACCCCTGCTGACATCTTGATGATGCTTGACATCTTTAGCCTGGTGAGACCCTCAGCCAAAGATGCTGCCCAGGCTTCTGATCCACAGAAACTGGAAGACAGTAAACACATCATGTTTTAAACCGCTGAGTTCACTGTGCTTTGTAACACAGCAGTGGGAAACGAATACAGTGCACCCATGTCCCTCTCCCCCGACCCACGGGGGTCAGATTGTTAGCACAGCTAAGAGGGGCTCCTCATTGTCTCTGCCACTGTGTGACATCTAGATTGGCCTGCGTGCTGGAATCCCATCCTTCACACTCCACCTAAGGATTACATCCTGGTATGGATGATAGCCCCTAGCCTTGGGCAGCAGCTTATTCCAGGATGAGCCCCTCTGCCCCATGCACCTCAGTGAACAGGAGGAAAGAGCAGGCACTGGGCCCCCATCGTCCTTTTTCAGTGGCTCTGCTCTTCATGGCTCGGTTCCTAGTTCCCATCAGGTCATTTCTAGGAACTTACAGGAACCGCAAAACCCAGGCCTTCCCTAAAGAAGATAAAGAAATATCACCATTGCGCCAAGCTCAGACCATAGTAACTTGAGACTCAAGAGGAGTGAATATTTTTTTAGAATTACAGTGTCTTCTGCTATCTGTAGGGTTGAGAAATTGTCATTTCATAAGCGGCTTGATTTATTTCTGAAATTCTTAGGAGGGATTGCAATGAGAAGAGAAATATCACCAAAGTCTCAAAGCTGCTGACCAACTTATTTAAAAGTATGCAATATATTCAGCAAACACTTAGGGCAAACCACAGGAAAAACACAGGATAAAATTTATTGCCTTATGAAAAACAGTTGGAGATGTAAAGCTTGAACATGTGTCAATAAAGATGGAAAATGGAGTAAAAGTCCCCACTTGATCTCCATTTATGTAACATAATAATTTTTAAAACGCTTTTGATTTTGATGTAACTATAAATTCATAGGAAGTTGCAAAAATGGTGCACAGAGTGCCATGCCTTTTACCTGCTTTCCCGAGTAGTGACATTTTATATGACTACAGTACAATATCAGATAGGAAAACGATATTGGTACACTCTAGGGCTTGAATTGCATGTCTGAAGTCCTAAGCACCAGTACTTAAAACTGTGATCCTTGGAAGTAGGGTCATTTCAGATGTCGTTAGTTAAGATGGAGTTACAGTGCAGTGGCACAGCCCGAATCCCATATGACCAGCATCTGTAGAAGAAGACGGCATGTGAATACAGACCCACACAGGAGGAACGCCATGGGGCGAGAAAGGCAGAGATCTGAGTTATGCAGCTGCAAGCCAAGGAATGCCAAAGGTAGCCAGAAAACCACCAGAAGCCAGGAAGAAGCAAGGAAGGATTCGGACTTACAGGTTTTAGAGAGAGGTTCAGCTCCCCATTCTGCCCTGCTGACCGCTGGCAGGACGTTTTCCATGGATGTTTGGCTGGAGTAGAATAGTTACTGTTGAAAAGACCTTCTGTTGTGTTAGACTGCCATTTCCCCAGTCCTGCAGCTGCAGGAAGCAGGCTTTTCTTGGGACGCGTCTGTCTGCAGTGGTTGGCGGTTCCAGGTTGTGGGCTTCTTTCTCCAGTGCTTTGGCTGAATTTCATGGAAGCATAAAGAAAATCCAGGCACCTCACCGTGGTGCTGCACCTCAAGTCCCAAGGTCTCCAAGAAGTCACCCTGCTCTTTCCAACTTTAAGAGTCTTCCCAGGTTTCACTGTTTTTACTGTAGTAAAATATATATAACACAAAATGTATAATTTAACCAGTTTTAAGTGTATGGTTCTAAGAATACTTAGTATAGCACTAAGTACATTAACATTGCGGGGCACCCATCACCACCATCCTTCTCCAGAATGCTTTTCATCTTGCAAAACTAAAACTGATTCATTAAACACCAACTCCCTATTTCTGGCTCCCATGAGCCCCTGGCAACCACCATTCTTTGCTATGATTTTTGAGGTATTTGTCCTTTGCACTGGTCCTTATCTCACTTGAAATAACGTCCTCAAGTTTCATTCATGTTGTAGCATGTGTCAGGATTTCCTTTCCAAGGTTGGATGGCATTGCATTGCATGTGCTACATTTTGTTTATTTCCTTCTTTGTTGATAGACACTAAGGTTGTATCTGCCTCTTGGCTATTGTGAATAATGCTTCTATGAATGTCGGTGTACACAGATCTGTTTGAGTCCTTGCTTTTAGTTCTTTTGGGTAAACACCCAGAAATGGGATTGCTGGGTCATCTAGTAATTCTATGTTTAATTTTTTATGTTTGACTTTTATGTTATGTCCAGCATTTTTTTTTTGTTTTTTTTTTAATTTTCAAGACGGATGTCTAGGGAGGAAGTGGGTTGCTTCACCTTGGCTGGAACTAGCAAGCTAAATCAACTTAAAAAATCTTCTTCTTAGTTAAACCCATTTACAGAATAGCCAATTTGTCCCTTGAAGTTTGTGTCAAGAACATGAACACACTTCTCCTTAGAATCCCTACCTGCTTCCAGCACTCAGGGAATCTCTCTGAGGGATGATTTAGTTACAGGCCTTCTGGTCAACTGCAGAGCCTGAAACCATGGAGGCTAATTATTTTTCTTATTTCTTCAGTGTGATTTTCCTTCCTCTTGTTACACCTACCAATGTGTAAGTAAAACATAATTATTACAATGAAGGCCATATTGACCCTTTTCATTTTTGAAGAAACGTTCATTTTCATTATCTCATTCATCCTCATCAATCACTGTGAAGGAAGCAGTCAAGGCCAAGGTTATTTATCTCTACTTAATAGGCAAGGAAATGGACTCGGCATTGATTTGGGATGAGAATTCTGAAACTTCTTATGCAGAAGCCACTGTTCTTTCTTTTCAACATAATTCCTGTATGATTTGGTTAAAGGAATGGTAGGAGTACCACTTCAGCATTTCAGATGATCAACCTCAGCTCTACCAATAAAGCATGTTTGTTAATGGGGCTGTACCTCGTTCCCTAGCCTGGGAACTGTGGGAGAAGGGTGAGGATGGAGGCAGCATGCTGGTGGATTGAGAACATCTGGTTTGCATTTGGCATTGGAGGGATCATAATAACTCTGTTACCCAGGCCTGTAGTTCTCTTTCTGATTTATCATCGGTGCTGCAGTGGTATATCCTTGAGTAGGACATTACCATTAGCACAAACTGAAGCACTTTCTGCTGAATACTATGAACCTGGGGTTACCTCCAGTGGGAGACTGTGTGTGGAGTGAGTTAGTAGTAGTCAGCTTACATTAGGCTGGGGCTAGGAGCCAAAAGCAGCAGGAGGGAACAGAAGAAACCCCTGGGCACTTTGGCTAATGGACACACTTGAGTCTAAGAGTTGTTTGCCCTCCCTGGGAAGTTGACCAACAAATATCACAAAATTCTCCAATCAGAAGGTCAGATGAAGACTCAAAGCCCTGCCTCCCAGAGCATGATAAGGTTTGATCAGGATTTGCAGGCTAATTCTCAGTCTAGGGGTCCCAGGGACCTACAGCCTTGCTCTGGAGCCTCCAGCTTCCCTGGATAGCAAGGCCAACTTCCCAGCTGTAGTTGTGAAGCCGACTCCATGAGCCATTTTTCCATCTATGTCAGTGTTCTCTTCGCCTTATGATGAATGTTGGTGTGCGTGAGAGCACCAACTTTCAGCTCTGGGAAGACAAGTGAGATGTCAGGATTGCTGGGCAAGAGCACTCTAGCCACCCCTCTTTAAAAAAAGAAAACAACCAAATAGCTTTTCTACTTTGTTTTCACCGCTAGACATGCAGTAGGTTCATCTGCAACATTAATTGTTTGTGCGACTTTCTGTTCATTTTTCTATGCAGTGCAGTAGTTGAGTTTTCTCTTTAATGACTTCATTAAATGAACAGTTTGAGTTGACTCTCAGCTTCTTTTCATCCCTTATACCGTAGTCTCCCTTGTTGATAGTTTTACTTTCTAGGGTTCCAGTTACCTTCGGCATGGTACAATAAGATATTTCAAGAGAGAGGCCAATTGTAGGTAACTTTTATTACAGTATATTGTCAAAATTGTTCTATTTTACTCTTAGTTATTGCTGTTGATATCTTACTGTGCCTAATTTATAAATTAAACTTTATTTTAGGTCTGTTTGTACAGGAAAAAACATAGTGTATGTAGAGCTCCCTAAAATCTGATGCTCAGCCATCCACTAAGGGTCTTGGAATGTATCTCCATGAATGGGGAAGGGCAGCAACTGTAATAGGAATGCAGTAGGAGTGGAAATTTAGTTTCCATTACAACCTTTAAACTCAAAAGATTATCATCTCAAGAAATCATGTGCTGCCCCTGAATGTGGAAAATGGCTTCTTGTGGTCTTCCGTTTGCCACATTTTCAGCCACTTAATGTTGCAGGACTTTTCCCGCTACAGACAGGGTTCTCTGTCCCACAGCCACAAAAATTCAGGCTCCCAGACAACTTGAATAGTGAGTAAGGCGGAGTTTTATTGGGTGAAAGAAAGAAAAGGGGGAAACAGGGACTCTCGCAAGGCCGGAGTCCCGGCTCGGGCACTTCCCACCTTAGGGTTGGAATTCCAGGTTCTGCACAGGAAAAGGAGGGCCCAGGCTCCACTGCAGACGGTGTGAACTTCCTGAGGCTCCACCCTAGTGTGCGGTTAGGTTGAAGTTTTTCCACTACCCACTTCCCACCTGGATACCGCATTAAGTAATGTGACTGCCAGCCCCAGAGTGTCGATGCACCAGGGTGCAGCTTTGGGGAGTGTGACATCCAGACATCGGGTGGAAGGGCCAGCCTGTCCCCATGATGGGGCTCAGGGGGCTCCTAACACCTCTCCCACTCTCCAGTCACAATAGCTTCTGCTAGGTCCCGCATCCCACTCCCCCAGAGTAAAGTGTATAAACATTCTGCAGAAGAGAGTCCCTCGGTTCTCACGGACTATTTAAAAAACTTTTGTACATATTAACCATCTTAGCAGATTTGAATGGAGGAAAGAGACTACATCTTTATGGAAATTATTATTATTAATACTTTTAGAAAATATTACCCAAAGTAATGAAAACATTAAAAATAATCTGAAATGATGACTGTGGTAGGTTGCATGATGGACCCTCAAAATGTCCACATCCGAATCCCCCAAACCTGTGAATGTGTCATGTTACGTTTCCAGAGAGAACTAAGGCAGTAGATGTAGTGCGCGTTGTGAGTCAGGTGATCTGGGATGGGAAGAGGATCCTAGAGTCTCCAGGTGGGCCCAATGCAGCCACAGGTCCTGACAGTGGAAAGAGAGGTGGAAGGCTCTGTGTGCCGTACTGTGAGTGAGGGCTCCGGCCTTGGTGGGCTTTGAGGGTGGAGGAGCAGCCCCTCAAACCTGGACAAGGCAAGGATAGTTTCTCCCTGGGCCACACATCTATATCAGTCCATTGAAGCTGACTTCAGACCCTTGACCTTGGGAACTGTAAGATAAAAAATTTGTGTTGCCACTGAGTCTCCGGTACCAGTTGAATAGCTCTTGTCCAAAATGCTTGGGACCAGCAGTCTTTCAGATTTTGGATTCTGAATTTTTTCAGATGTTGGAATATGTGCACATACATATTGCGATACCTTGGGGATGGGATCCAAGTCTAAATATAAAATTCATTTACATTTTATATACATCTTGTACACCTAGCCTCAAGGTTAACTTATTATTTAACATATTTCAAATTTTTGTTATTTAAATTATTTAAATATTTTAAATTAGGAATGCTCAGCCTATAATTTGTTATATCAGTGAGAGGAAACTAACACAATAACATAGCAGAAAGCCTGATTTCCCAAGTTTTCAGGACAGATGAGACTGTGATTATAAATTATGTAAGAATACAGATGCTTGGGTTACCTGGAGGGGTGGACAGTGGGACGCCTCCATCCAAGCTCTTTCTCTGCCCTGCACACATCTGCTGCTATTCTCATCAGTGGGTGGAGTTCATTTCCTTTTCTTTATCAACAGAATGTAGCAGAATTAGCCGGAAGCAGAATTGCCTGTTTCCATTGAGGCCCCCTTGCCCTCTTGGCAGAAGCAGTGCTGTGTAGGAAGTCTGAACACCTCATGGGAGATAGAGGCCCGACCAGTTCCTGCCCACTCCAGCCGCCCAGCTGATGGGCTCCAGACATGAATGGAGCCATCCTGATCTCCAGCCTCAGCAGACACCTCCACACCGTGCAGGGCAGGGCAACCACACCACTGAGTGAGACCCACTTGCAGATTTTGAGCAAATAACGATTGTGCACGTTGGATCGTTTATTTTCTCTCGCACACCAAGCACTGGCTGGATCCCATGCTTGTTGGCGATAGAGCTGCTGTGATACCATTCCTGCGTCCCCTTCAACCTGTGAAGGAGGAGCACCATGAACTAGCCAACTAACACGTGTCTAATCACAAAAAGGAAACTGAACACCGGAGAACCAGCCACTGTCCAAGATCACACAGCCAAGTGCAAATGAGGCCTCATCCTCAGGGCTGGGCTCCAGGCCTGCTGGGCAGGTCGGTTACTGCTGCATAGAATTTCTGTTACCCCAAAATTGTTTCGGACAAGCACCAAAAGATGTCCCATAGTTCTGCTTGACTAAGGTTTAACGAAGTTAATGTTCATACTTTCCACTCTATTCTTCCACTCTTTCAGGATCCAAATTTTCTTGGTGTAACCGCATATAAATGTTTATTACAGAGATAAACCCACAAAATTTGATTAGGTTTCAATGAGTGGAAAACACTGTAGTCCAAATAAATGCAGAAATCATTGGTTTGGGAACCAAGGGATAAAATGGTCCCAGCTGTGGCAGTTCCTCTTCTAACTTCTTTAAGTGAATTTGCAACACAGAAAAAGTCTGATGAAGCAGAGACACTGATTATCAAAGTGCCTTCACTTCCCAGAACCGTCTGACGCAAGATAGAATCCAGCTATGCTTATTCACCACATGCACAGCACTTTCTGAAATGCTTTCTACATCTTAGGGTAGGTTTTATTTTCTCCTAATGGAGGGGCTTTCCCAGACTTGTTGGGGACACAGTCTTCTCTGTTCCCTTCCTTATCTTGGCTCCTTCTTTATTTTTATTGTGGTAAAATACACAAAACATGATATTGACCATGTTAACCATTTTTAAGTATACAGTTCAGTGGTATTAAATATTCTCATAATATTGTGCCCCCATCACCACCATCCATCTCCAGAACTCTTTTTACCTTATAAAACTGAAACTCTGTACTCGTTAAGTAACAAGACTCCATTTTCTTCTCCACCCATCTCTGGCAACCACTGTTCTTTCTGTCTCTATGATTTTATGAGGTACTCTGTGTACCTCATGTCAGTAGAGTGGAATCATCCAGTATTTGTCTTTCTGTAACTGGCTTATTTCACTTGAGCCTAATGTTCTCACAGTTCCTCCTTGGTATAGCATGTGTCAGCATTTTCTTCCTTCTTAAGGCTGAATAATATTCCATTGTAGGTATAGACCACATTTGCTTATCCATTTATGTGTGCGTGGACACTGGGTAGCTTCCACTTTTTGGATGTTGTGAATAATGATGCTATAAACATGGATATACAAAAGTGTCTTCAAGTCCTTGCTTTAATCCTTTTGGGTATGTACACAGTAGTGGAGTTCAGGATCATATGGTAATTCTGTGTTTAATTTTTTGAGGGTCCGCCATACTGTTTGGCAGTGACTGCACCATTTTACGTTCCTTGTGCAAACGATGCACAAGAGTTCCAATTTCTCTATATTCTTGCAACATCTGTTAGTTTCTGTTTTCTTCCTGGTAGCCATCCTCACGGGTGTGGAGTGATGTCTTGGCTCCTTCTTGACATTGGGTCTCTTTGGAGTCTGTACCTGCCTGCTGGGATCCCTGTCTACTGGCTGCTCCTTGGTCCTGCAGAGCTTTGCTCCTGGACTCTGCCAAGGTCTGAGACTGGCCATTGTCTGGGCTGCTGATAAACACCTGTCCTCATGCTAAGGTCTGGCTGACTGGCGGAGCCAACCCACTCCTTCAGGGCCTGCTTGCCCAACCTTGATGGATGTCTCACCCAGGCCTGTAACATCATGCTGCCTTCTTGTACTCACAGCTTAGGAAGCAAAAGCAAACCAGGTGTTCGTACTTCTCTGCTGGGGACATAACAAATGGCATGACAAATACTAAAATAGTAAAGAACTGAAAAATAAATGAGTTGGCAATTATTTACTACAGAATCATCTGAGATGGTACTTCAAAATATTCCCCCCCAAAAAGGATATTTCATACGGCATGAAGAGTCAAATGTAAAAGCAAAGAAATGAAAACAATCAGATGGAGAGAGATGAATATTTATCAGATTCCAGGATGAACATGGGCTTTGTAATTGTAATGCTTTGGGGAAAATTAATTCACCAGAAGCCCCCCTGGGAAGAGCATGGTAATTGCTGAAAAGATGCCTGATAAGCCACTTGAGTGGGAGCGAGGTCCCCTTAGGAAGGGCAAAAGAATTGTAAAACTGCCTTCCAGAAAGCTGGGGACCTTGCTAATGAGCGGGCCTCATGTTCTGCTAAGAGCTGGTAGATGGTTTAGGAACAAATATCAGGCACTGTGAAATGGAGGGGAGGGAATTTGAGGTTTTGGTGGGGTTAAGGAAGATACCCTGGGGGAAATTCATTTGTATTTCATGAAAATTAAAAACCTCTGAAAACAACAAAAAATGTGCCATGAGCAGAAATAAAAGTACATAACAAATTAAGAGAAATGTTTGCAGCAAAGATGAATAAGGTTTAGTTCGTGCATTTTCAGAGCTCTCTATGAAAGGCACTCAGACTCCTAAAGCAAATTGTTCAAGGTCATTAGATGAGTCAGGGGCCCAGCAGAAGATGGGCGGATTTTATTCAGGGAAACAGGGAAATGGGGGTGACAGGGAAGAGAGGGCAGCAGCTGATAGGAAGCTGGACTCCAGGGAGAGAGAAAGTTGGGGGGAGTGTGCGGGACACCCTGAGAATTCCAGGAGCCCCAGAAAGAGGACTCCCCTGTTCCAGGAGGTGGGCCTTGGTCTCCCAGCTGTACCCTGGTGAGTGGGAGCTGCCCTTGGGCAGTGTGGCCTCTCTCCCAGTGCAGCCTGGGTTTCCCAGCAGCAGCAGACCTGGGCTGTCTACATCCTTGGTGCATTTTCTCAGCCAGCACAGATGTGACAAGAGACTCCCAAATGAAGACAGGCAGATGGCCAAGGAGCACTTCTGTAGGGTGTCCTCAGCCCTCTGAGCAGGTTTCCCACAGCAAAGTTCCATGCCGAGGCATAGAGACCTTCTGTGCTGTTCTCCGGGCCTAAACTCTGTAACCCCAGCAGAATCACAGATCTCTGAATCTCAAGCACAGTCCCTTAGTGCACCTCCCCATCCTGTGGCTGTCCAGACTGTGTCTGAATACCTCCCATGACCGGGAGCTTATTCACTTCTGTGACATTTCTGGACGCGTCTTGAAAAGCTGTGTATACAGAGCACCCTTGACTTAACTAGCTCCATTTTAGAAAAGAGCTCCATTTTATGTTCACAGGACACTTTACCAACAAGGAGAAGATGTTTTGTTTAATAAATGAATAAAAAAATAAAGACTGCATTCAACAAAATAAAGTCACAAACAAGCACAATCTTCTCTATCCGTCCTCACCAGAGGGCTCTGTGACTAGAAAAGATTATGCCTTCAGCAGCCGGAAATCGGCCATCCAAACTGACACCGTCTTGTGGTCACTTGTGGTAAGAGGTCAGCTCCTGCGTCCAAAGGCTCTGCCGTGTCAGACTCTGCACTGCAAAACCCAGGGACCACCCAGCCTAGACCAGGGCTCCTTCGGTCTTCTTAGCTCCCCCTGGACTGGTTTGTTAACTTTTTCTTCTATCTGTTTAGACTCTTGGTGCTAAATGTTATCTTGTTTGTTGTAGAATGTTTAGCCTATAATATTCATATATTGATTAAGTATACTATGATGTATGGTGTGCAGTACTGACTGGCTTGCCGGGTGGCTTGAGTCTGTGTGTCCAGGGCTATGTGCCTGTGACTCCCTAGTGAATGGAAAGTAAGACAGAGAACTGCCTCCTTGGGAACTTCATGTAGCTTATGGCTTTTGTGACTGAAATAGCCTCAATAAAAGCCTGACACTGTGGAAAGACACACACATGCATCACACACATGCATGGACCTGGTTATTTCTCATCTTGTACCACTCACAACATCATGCAACTCAAAGCAGAGTCCACAGGCCACAGATCTGCCTGATCTCTTTAGAAATGCAGAGCATCAGGCCCATCCTCAACCTAAGGAGAAAGAATCTCCCTCTCCAATAGGGTCTGTTTCCTAAAGGGGTGTCTGGTGTCCTGATCAATGGAATATCTCCATCACCTAATCACAGTAACTCACACAGAGGAAGTGCTTCCAAAAGATTGATGGGAAGAAGGAGGGAGGGAGGGAAGGAGATAGCAGCATGGATCTGAGCACATAGGAGGAGGCAGTTGCATACCCAGGAGGTTCAGAGTGGGCAGCTTAGGGGAGCCTACCAGGCTAGGAGGGTGCAAAACTCTTACTGGCCTGGATCTCGAGGTGGACGCCTCCTGGATCAATGACTAGGGTAGGTTTCATGGCAGCCATGATCTCCTATCGCAGTGAATCACTAAGTCATGTTAGATATTCACTTCTACACATCCCCAGAGGCCTGAAGGAGAAATGCTTGATCTCCTAACATAATCCAAAAATTAATCTAGACACTAGTATTTCAGGGAAAAGTACCTTCTTCCTCATCTTTCAGTCCATATGATGAAAGCATAATGGAGTCTCTAATTTATCCACCTGACAGCCCTTTTTATATTTCTTGGTCTGTAGGTCATAAATCAACCTGGGTCTACTATATACAGCAAGTCCAGTTCACAGGGGAATGTGGTGCTGAGATGCAGCCTTTCCTGCCGTCATTTTCAGGGAGAAGCCTCACCATGCTGACAGCTCGTGCCTGGACAGTGCATTCCATGCAGTATAATTCAACACACACCCTACATATCCAGGAAAGGTGAGTTGGTTGGGGTGGGGGGTGGGGTGTAGTTAAAGGAGTCCAGGCAGTGAGCAAGACATAAAATACCACCGTTGGTATCATTTTTTCAACACAGTGGAATTGGTCCACTGACAATTTATACAAAATGTATGTCCTAAAATGAAGAGACAAGATGTATTTCAAACATACCCAAATTAAGTAACATGTCTTTATAAGTTATCTAGCTCTACACATGGCTTCCAGGTATTATTGCCTAGGAAACTCTTTCCTGATGGATGATGGAAATAAATGGATTGTATAGATTTTTTCAGTTGAGGTTTAGTTAAGAATCCTAATACAGGTATTTTTAAGACTCAGATGTTAATGGTGGGTTATTTGAGGCTGAGGCAAGCCTCAGAAGCCTGGGCATAAAGGACCAGGGCAGGTCCTGAAGGGCAGAGCTCTTCCTTTGTCTCAGCCTCCTGCAAGACCCAAGTGAGTTCTCTCAGAAGGCTGCCCAAGGTGCTGGGAGTTTCCATGTACACCTTGGGGCTCACAGTTCTGAGGTAGGTGTTTCTTGACAATGTCTTCTGGCAGAGGAAAAGCCCCATGATCTCTGCTGTGGGGGAATCAGATGGTTTCTCTTTCTCTTTTGCTACCCAAGTTTCATAGGAAGCCTTCTTGATTCTTGTCAGATCCAGCTGAAGTTGAAGGAACTTGAGCATATATATAGTTTCCAGGCTTTATCCACTTTGACTTGGGGTGAGAGAGCTCAGGTGGGAAGGGAGACATATCTGGAAGGTGCCTGAAATATATAAGTGGTTTTTGGTTTATTTAACCATGGTAGAAAAATCTGTTTTCATCCTGATCGTAAACCGTTGTTTTTTTCCCTTCAAGTCACAAACAGGATTGTTAAGGATTATTATGGTCAGAAGCTGGCCCCAAGTTGTACTAGACTTCCAGACCTCTTAAAGACTTCAGTCTTACCAGCCATTCCCTAGGTGGGAAGATTATTGCGCCTCCTCTTTCCACAGATTCTGCATTGCTGCAATGAAGAAGAGCATCATTTCATAGGGGTCCAGCACATGTTAAAGCAAATAAAATGTAAAGCAAAACTTTACAATGGCATAGATGCTCAATTATCATCGTTTTTCTTTCTTGTCTCCCATCATTAATATGAATGGCTTTCATTAGGTGACAACAGACCTGAGTGTTGCAAGGTAAGTGGGGGTTGGTCAGGTGGAAATTGGGGAAGGCAGGAGATCCTACAATCAAGAGGAGTTATATACTCAAAGCATGGAGACTTGCAAGAGTCTTGGGGAACCATGGGTGGATCTGCACCGCTGGATCCTCAGATAAGAATGGGAAGCAAGAAGGATGAGATGATGACAGAGGCAAAAGCTGGACTCTGAGTTTTAGATTTTTATCCTAAAGGCAATGGGGCCAAGTAAAAATAAGGCAACGTGTTTGTGTTCAAGGAGCCCAGAATGTACCTAGAAATAGATAGGTAATTTAAATATCATATAATGGATAAGAGCAGAAATTCTGCATTGCACATTCCAGAGGATTCTGTTCATATTGCAGTCTATAAATACATGGCCTGGGGTAGAGTTCACAGCCAGTACAGCTGTGCATGCTGGCCCTAGTTGCTAAGAAAGGCGTAAGCACCAATTGTTATGTGCATACACTGAAAGGAAGACCTAACTCAGCATTGACTAAGTAGAGAAAATTTCCAGAAGGGTTGATATCCAATCTGTGACTTCAAGTATAAGTGTGAGTTAGCAACTTTGAGATAGAGAAGAGCAAGGGAGAAAAGGTTTTCAAGATAGCAGTCAGCATGTGCAAAGGCCTGGGAGCATAAAAGGATGCCTGCAGTATGACTAGTACCTAAAGGGCATAAAGGCAGAGGGCTGGTAGTGGTGTGCATGGGTGAGGAGAGACATACTGGAATATGGAGAGTTGGAGCCCAGAAAATAGGTGTAGACCAGAAACAGATGGGAATCATTAGCCTCCAGGTAGGGGCAATGGGGAGGGTGAGTTGTAAAGACGAGACAAAGATGAAAGATGGAAGCCTGACACATATTGGCATGAGGGGGAAGGATGGGTGGAGAAGACCTCTATTTTGTGAAGACTGAGAGTCTTCTGTATGCAGCAGGAGGAGCAGGTGTCCAATGTTGCTTTATTTCAAAGCTTCATTTGGATTTAGCTGCTAAGACGTCATTGATAATCTTTGAGAGAAATGTCTTGGGATGTTTTGAGGTAGGAAGGTCACTGAACTAAGTTAAGGAGTGATAGAGCATTCTTTAAGAAGGTGGTCAGTGAAGAGAGGAAAATAGAGTAGATGAGGTGGGAGAAAGAAGATCGAAGACCTTTGTCCCCATTTAAGATCAGTGTGATTTGAACACATTTATGTGATACTGGGAATGACTTGCCAGAGAGATGCTGAGAACACAGGAGAGGGAGAGGAAATCCATGAACCAGCCTCTTAAGCAAACACATTCTGGGTGGGAGAGTCAGGGAGGGTGCTCTGCCTGGTGTCCAGAAAACAAGTAGAAGAATTTATGTTCAAAAGTTGTTTCTTAGCTAAGCTATGCACTGGAGGAAGGGAGGAAAGGAAGTTGAAGGAGTTCCTTCCCTATATCCATCAGATTCTCCAGGGGATAGACACTGACGGTGAAGCTTTGCATGCAGGGTTTTGGGTGTGACTTTAGGAACAACACCTTGAAGAGTGGAGGAAGCAGGAAAAGATGCAGAAAAGAAAGCAGGAAAAGCTGCAACAGAGGCCTCAGACAATGCTACAGGGAGCTCTGGACTGGGATGACCCTTCAGAGTCATCCTGCCTTGAAACAGAGGAATGCTTTTATACTCATATGTCAGCCAGTTACAGCTCAGGCTATTTCTGGGGAGAGGCATGATCTTGGGTGAGGGAGCTCTTTATGCATGTGGGAAATTACCAGAGAGGAATTCAGTTGACAGCCATCAACAGCTAACATTCCTAGAAGCTGGGACAATGAGTGCCTCAGCCCTCAACGGAGCCTGGATTGCAGACCACAGTCTCCACTCCACACTTTGTTTTCCATGTACACTAGTTAATCATGGGAGTAATGGAGGAGGAGAAGTGTCCAGAATACATAGAGTGGTGAAAGTTGGTACTGGTTTTGTTTTAAATAAAGAAATTTTCCAAGGACTGGAAAATGGGGGGTATTGTGGAAGCAAAGTTGGAGACTAAAAATTTTATGGTGTTAGTTTTCATGTTTATGTGAGTTACTAGCAGAGCTCAGCATCACCAGTGTAGATATAAGGAAAATTTTGCAGCCAACGTCATATAAGATCAGGTGAAGCTGAAACTTTTATTTTATTATTAAATTTGACCCCCAAACTTATATCTTCTGACTGAAGAACACCTCTCAATAATTCTACCTATACAGACACTCTAGTAGCAAAATACCCCAGTGTTTACATACAAATGTATTTTTGCTGCTCACATTCTTAAAAGATGTTTTTGTTAAATAAGGAATTGAAGGTTGATAATTATTTTCTTTTTCTTTTTTTTTTGTTTTTGTTTTTGTTTTTGTTTTTGTTTTCTTTTTTTTTTCCCATTTATTTTATTGCATTTTAGGTTTTGGGGTACATGTGAAGAACATGCAAAATTGTTGCATGGGAACACACGTGGCAGTGTGATTTGCTGCCTTCCTCCCCATCACCTACATCTGGCATTTCTCCCCTTGCTATCTCTCCCCAGCTTCCCACCCCCCACCGTCCCTCCCCTATTTCCCCCCAACTGACCCCAGTGTGTAGTGCTCCCCTCCCTGTGTCCATGTGTTCTCATTGTTCAACACCCGCCTATGAGTGAGAACATGCGGTGTTTGATCTTCTGCTCTTCTGTCAGTTTGCTCACGCTGGTAAGAATGGCGAACATTAAAAAATCTGGAGACAGCAGATGCTGGAGAGGATGTGGAGAAACAGGAACACTTTTGCACTGTTGGTGGGAGTGTAAATTAGTTCAACCATTGTGGAAGACAGTGTGGCGATTCCTCAAGGACATAGAAATAGAAATTCCATTTGACCCAGCAATCCCATTACTGGGTATATATCCAAAGGATTACAAATCGTTCTACTATAAGGACACGTGTACACGAATGTTCATTGCAGCACTGTTTACAATAGCAAAGACCTGGAACCAACCCAAATGCCCATCGACCATAGACTGGATAGGGAAAATATGGCACATATACACCATGGAATATTATGCAGCCATCAAAAACGATGAGTTTGGGTCCTTTGTAGGGACATGGATGAACCTGATAATTATTTTCTTTCATCATAGTGAATAAATCATTCCATGTCTTCTATACTCCTTCGTTCCTGCCAGAAAGGTTGTCCCTTCTAAGACAGCCTTTTTTATTTCTTTTCTTAACTTTAAATTATTTGGTTTTGATATTTGTTACTTCTCAAATCTGTCACATTGCTTTTTATAGCTTTCAATTCTCTCCTGAAATTTTCAAGCTTGTCGTCTTCTCTCTGGATGCTGGGATTAAAGTATCTGAGGTGGCACTGTGCCAGGTAAGGACACTCCCCTCTGGATGGCCAGGAGACCCTTATCCTCAGGACCCACGTGTACATGCATGGGCACTGAGGCAGGTGAAGGTGGTGGATGGGATGGGAAGTGATGAGAGACAGGCAATGATGCAAATGTGCTCTTCACTGCACAAGTGAATGGGCCGTAGAACGTGGAGGGGAGAAATGGTAGAATGAGGGACGATGGCAGCCAGTAGGTAACAGATGCTGCAAGAAAGGAAGACAAATGAGCAGAATGAAAGAGAGCACAGAGAATGTCAGTCTCCTGTCTCTGCCTGAAGTGGATGGGGCCCTACTCTGTTCACCTATGGAGAACAGACTATGGGGAGGTGGGTTTCTTAGAGCAGTGTCACATTTCAGAACAAGCAGGAGAGCTGATCTGTTCTACAGAGAGGCCAAAGCCTCAGCTGAGGCTGTCTAGACTAAAGGAATGCACTGGACACAGTGTTCTAGACAGGAATGGAGGGAAGAGGTAGGGAAGGAGCAGAGCATCATAGCCGGAGGACATATGGCCATCGGGAGCCAGGGAGGAGGCAAGAATGTGATGATATGAGCAGCTGGGATCATTGGCCTTGCATTGTTAGGTGGCTATGAAACCAAAGAAAGCTTGCTCTGAGCACATGGGGAGTGGACACATTAGCTCCAAACACGCTAACTTCATGCTGCAAGTGGCCGTGGACCCAGCTGAGTGAAAGAGGACGCACTCATTCCAGACACCCCTACCTCCTGATTAAAGAGTAGCCAGAGGCCTTGTGGGATTGAGATGGGGTCTTGTGGTGTGTGGGAAACAATACAGAGGAACTTAGCATTAATAACCAGAGGTACGGCTTTTTAACAAGCTGGAAAAGCCAGCCTCTCCAATAAAATAGAGGATTAAATTCATGTCCAAAGCTGGTTGTGACTGAAACTTGTAAATAATGTATATGAATGCGTTTTAAAGATTATATTACAAAAGTAATCAGAATATCATCTTCTGTTTTAAAAAATCATACTTTATAAGCCAACTGATAAATTTTATATTAATTTGAAGAGAAAAAGGCCTTAGAAATGTTGACTTCTTTCTACAGTGTTATTTTAAAAATAGCTAGAGCTGTTATCGAGAAATTATTTATGTATATGAATGACAATTCCAATACATACAAAAGATAATAAAAGGAAGACAAGTTCTCTGTCCCCTCAGAGCTCCCATTCCCCCTAGGATCATTCCTAAGGCAACTACTCCTAGAATTTTCTTATACATCCTTGAAGAAATGTTTTAAACACATAAAGCCACATATGGTCATCATTTAAAAAAATGTAGCTGGGCATGCTCTGTAGAGTATTTTCATTTCCTCTTCATTTTGTAATCAATTTTAGATATTATTCTGTGTTAGGACATATAGATGGAATTTTTACTCTATGTGGTTGCACGTGTTTCGTTTCAGGACCGCACTGTGATTTAAGTAGCTATCCACTGATGGACTGATTGTTTCATTTCTTGTATGGCCACTAAAGACAAAGTTGGTATCATTTTACTTAGACCTGGTGCACAAGCAAAATGCTGTTTGTATCCATTGATAGCAGGTTCATAGCATCTGAGCAATTATCCTTTGTTGAGATTAAGACATGTTGACTTCTAACGAGATCAACTGGGGATATACTTCCAATTGTGTGCCATCAAAATTTTGTTAGGGGAACAGTGGAAAAACAACATCTTAACTTGCAGTTATTTAATTAAGAGGTATGTTGAGCTTCTTTTCAGTTATTTACGTGAAACCTGAATTTTATTAATTTAAACCACCATTTTTCTTTTTCCACTGTTTTTATTATATTTTGTAGATGTGCAAAAAGCTTTTATATGTTAAGGTTTTTTCCCCCTCTTTCTATCATTTTGGCAATTTCTTTCTTTTTGTTGAACTTTTGCTCTTAATCATGATATTTTTGTTTATCAGTCTTTTTTATGGGCTGTAGTTTTTGCTTCTTGCTTAAAATATTGTTTCTAACAAAAGACTATGTTTAATTTACTTGTTTTTTTTCCCTAATATATTTGCATTTGCGTTTTTAAAACATTTGAGGTTTTTGGTTCATAGGATTCATGTAAATTTGTCAGGAAGGGTGGAACTGAGTTTGCTTTTCCTGTGACGCTGCAGTTGTCCCTTGTCACTTATTTAACAATCAACTTTTGTCCAATGATTCGATATTATGCATTATAATATGTTATAATCCTTTATGTATTTCGTTCTGAACTCTCCTTCTAATGATCAATTTGTCTATTTCTATTGTAGAGCAAAACTTTTGATGACCACACTAGTAGAATATGTTTCAATATCAGATGGGCCTTGACTTCATTACTACTTTTGTTTTCCTTAGAATTTTCCTGACTCTACGTGCATAATAGTGTTTCCAGATGAACTTTAAAAATAGGTTTCACGGTTTTAGAATAAGTAAATATGAGGGATGACAGTTGATCTTTTTGTAACACTCAAGATCAGGATATAAATTCCATGTATTAGGTCTCCTATGTTCCTCAGAAATGTAAAGTATTCCTCATAAAAATCCTTCACATATTTTTGTTTAGTTTATTTTGGACATTTTTTACCATTGTTTTTTCAACTCTAATGGGATGTTCTTTAATATTTTATTTTCTAAATACTTGCTGTTTATGCTTAAAATACTTTTTGATGTTTACAAACTGCTATTTTACTGAAGGCGGTTTACTAAATCCTTTTGACATTCTAATGGTTTTACTATATTTTATTTGAATGATTGCTTTGGTTGAAAACTCTTTATAAAGCCCTAAACAGTGTTCATTCACGCTATCATCATTGCCGTCCTCCTTCTCCTCCTACTACTCATCATCATCAACACTTTCACCATGATCCTTATCACCATTATCCTCCTCCTCACCATCATTATCATCCTCACCATCATCATCACTATCATCAATTTACCATCGCCATTATCACCACTATCCTCATCATCATCCTCACCATCATCATCACTATCATCAATTTACCATCGCCATTATCACCACTATCCTCATCATCATCCTCACCATCATCATCTTTATCATCCTCCTCCTCCTCATCTCCATCATCATCATTATCATCATCATCATCATCATTATCAATGGTAGCAGGAGAGGAGTAATACCAGTGATAGCAATTTCAACACTTTAGACCCTACATTATTAACCTTATTCTGCCCATGTAAAGAATCAGAGCAATTCTGAATGAGTGACTACCCAAAAAGGTGGGTCCCACAAATGATAGTAGAAAAAAATGTTTATTCATTCAATTAATAAAAACTTTGTGCCTATGCCAGGCGTTCATTCAGTTATGGCCAAACATGCAGAAATAATCAAGGTACAGGAAGAAAAATGGAAAGTTGAGTGTGTCAATCGCCTTATACACCTCATCTCATGTAATTCTCCCCAAAGCAATTTATCAAGTGTATTTGTTAATCCTGTTTTTATGAACATGAAGCTGACACTCAGAAAGGCTTCTTCCCTTGGCTGGGATAATACAGTGGCATATTTGGGATTGGAACTCAGGTCTACCTGATTCCAGAGTCCTCTCTCTTTTCCCTCTACCACTACTTCCTGGCATTTAGGAAAAGCTCCAAGCTTGTGTTCTTAGACAGTGCCATGAACTAAGTGATATAAAGGACCTATGTGCAGAGGAAGGCAGGATCAAATGCCACCTGCAGTTGGGGGAGGTGCTAGGGAATGAGTGGTCATTCATCAGAAAACCAAGGGGTTGGAGAGAGGTATCTCCAGAGATGGGAAATAGCATGTACAAACCACGTATAAACATTTAACTGTTAAATATGGTCATGAATTGCTGTATCTGAAATGCAGTGTGCTGCAGTGGTGGGAGAGTTGGAGCTGGCCAGAGGATGGAGAGGCTAATCTGCAGTGTGTGGTAGGTTAGTACATCAATGGGCTGACATGCAGTTTTTCTTTTTTAATGCCTTTATTATAATACAATTCACTACTACTTGTCCATAAAATAGAATAAAATAATGTATTTTGCAGCAACTTGGATGGAATTGGAGGCCATTATTCGAAGTGAAGTCACTCAGGAATGGAAAACCAAATACTGTATGTTCTCATTCATAAGTGGGAGCTAATATGTGGGCACACAAAAACATGGAGAGTGGTGTGTTGGACACTGGAGACTCAGAAATGGGGAGGGTTTGAGGGGGTGTGAGGGATTTAAAAAAACTACATATTGGGTATAATGTATACTGCTTGGGTGATGGGTGTGCTAAAATTTCAGACTTCACTCTTTTACAGTTCATCCTTGTAAGTAAAAACCACTTGTACTCTTGATGGTATTATAAAAATAAAGATACAATGCACACACATAAAATTCATCCATTTGAAATACACAACTGGGAATGCCCATCCAGAGGGCATTCACATCTAGCCTGGCGATATGGACTCAGGAGTCCTCAGAGTATCTGAAGTGAGAATGTGTGGGGCCATTTGAGCAAATGGTGAAGGAGACAGAAAGAGCTTTGAGGACAGAGCAGAGAGATGCTGAGACTTAGTAGGCAGGCAGAGGAAGAGAAGCCCATGGGGGAGAGGAAGGAAGGAGGAGAATGAGAGGCTGTGCGTCACAGAAGCATGGATCTGAAGAGGGTTCAGGAAAAGGGGGCAATCTTCCAGGAGGACTGGAAAGTGTCCAGAGGACACAGTAGCCAGGAAGCCCTGCTGAAGCTTGGCAAGGGTGGGTCGGTGTGGAAGGACACTGATCAGAGTGAGGAGAGGAATAAGAGGCAGGTGAGCTGCACAGTAGTGCTCAGAGAACCGCCCTTCAGAGGCCTTCCCTGCTCCATGGCAACATCCAGATTCTCTCCCTGGCCTCTGTGTCCAGAAACTAGAGACGAGCTGATCAGTTCAACTTGTCTCGCCCTTTCTCTGGCATAATCTGTTCTAGATGGTACATAGAACCTGGGCTTGCCCCTGGTGTGCCTTCACACAGGCCATCTGTTGTTTTCAGGACTCTAAGAGGGAAGCAGGAGAAATTCTGGGGACCTGTAGCAGACAGACCCAGTTAAAAAGACAACTCAAAGACTCTAGCAAGATCTCAACTTGGCCCTGGGCTATATTAACTCAGGTAGCCATATTGAACTCTGTTGAAATATGTGGGCTATGTTACCTTCGGAACCTAAACTGTGGTGAAGGCCCATGGGTACCCGATTCCAGGATATTCTTCAGTTACTCAGATGAAGGCTTTTTATTCATCAGTACTTCTTGATCAAGAAGAGTAAAGTCCTGGGCCTGATGCCTTTTGTTGCAGCTTGGGGTGATATATCTATTTCTTAGCAATTGTGTTTGCAGTTCACAACAACAATACACTCCTCACTGATGACCCAGAACCTACACAGTTGGATGAAGCTCAGTATTAGAGCCCTGGATCCTTCCTGCAGCCAGAGCTTAAAGAAGGCTACTCCAGGCCAGGTGCAGTGGCTCATGACTACAATCCCAGCACTTTGGGAGGCTGAGGTGGGTGGATTATCTGAGGTCAGAAGTTCAAGACCTGCCTGGCCAACATGGTGAACCCCTATCTCTATTAAAACTACAAAAAATTAGCCAAATGTAATGGCAGACACCTGTGATCCCAGCTACTCCAGAGGCTGAGGCAGGAGAATCACTTGAACCCAGAAGGCAGAGGTGGCAGTGAGCTGAAGTCATGCCATTGTACTCCAGCCTGGGCAACAAGAGTGAAACTCTATCTCAAAAGAAAGAAAGAAAAAAAAAGGATGCTATTCCACTCCTGTCGGTGTGGAGCAGACAGAGCATCCTCTGTCAGGAAAACCTGTTTGCCGTAGACTCAGACTAGAAATGATCTTGCTGTGTTACAGTGAAACCCAGGGACTAGGTCAAGGCTTCTCTGCCGCTGTGCTCTTTGGCCTTAAGTTTCTCGGTATCCTGGCCAAGCCTCAGATGTTGAGGGACTGAGGTTGTTAGTAGACAACCATAATCTCAGGCCCAACTTCTCATCTCACAGACCACCAAGGCCGCACAGAGCCATCCAGAAATGTGTGATCCCAGCAGCACTGTCCTCTCCCCTGGAGAACAGTTGCTGTGTGTGTTCCGCCTTTTGTGAGGATTTCCTGACAGTGGCATTGACTGCTGCATTCTTATTTTCCAGATCTTAATAAAAATCCTGTAACATTCTGATCTAGGCAGCAGAGCTTTGAACAGTTACAATAAACTTTTTCTCATATATACTAATTCTTTTGAAGCCAAAGGAAATAATTTATATTTTTCAGAACTTTGTGTTTGGCCAAAAAAACGAAATACCAAAACCAACCCCCACCCCCCAAAACCCCCAGCCCCAGCACTATTGATTTCAAACAACTTGAGAAGTTTGAGGAGTTGCCTCGTTTTTTTGTTTCTATTGTTTCCTGTATGTAAATAGCCTTGCATGGCCTCATTTATCACTGTGACTTCTCTGGGGAGCTGCCATTTCCTGCTACCTTAGCCTCCTACGTGTACAAAAACATGGAACAGGGAGCTAAATATCCCAAATTAAAGAAGTCATTTAAAAAAGCAATCAATGATATGTGTAAATCATCTACCTGTAGGCAGGGGTACTTACGCAAGGGAATCTCAGTAAGGTTGTGCAGGAGAGAGATCTGTGTAAAATAGCACTGGAGAAACCGGCACTCCAGCCTATCTCTGTCCGAGTGATGACTGGAATTCTTGGAAGTGCTGTCTGGCTGTGGAGGAAAACCAGGTGGTGGTAACTGCTTCATCATGTGGCACTGAGGGGCAAGGCTTGGGGACCAGCATGAATTAATCACAGGCTTTTAGGATGTCATCACATTCCATGGGTCTGGCTTTGGTGAATTCCAAAGCAAAAGCTGGGAGAGAAAGGCCATTTAGCTACAGCATTTTCTTTTTCAAATGCCAGTGTTGTGGTTTCAGGTTCCCTTTGATGTCAGGAGCCCAGAGCCTTTGCAGAGAGGGAACCCACTGCACCTAGTAGATGTATCCAGTGTCTTCTGAAGAAGAGACATGGAGATGAGTTCTCCGGCAGTGAAGTGGCCAGTGAATATGCAGGGCCCTCACTGTCGAGCAGCCGGCTCAGGATCCTTCCACTGATGCATTTTGCCTGACACAATCTCTGCAGAGAGGTCCATTTACTGTTCTTTGGTCAGCCTTTGAAAGAGACACATTCCGTACCTCTCTGTAGATCAGCGTAGGTATGAGAACAATGAGCTCAGCATTGCAATCCTTGCTTGCCAGTTTGCTGAGTGACCTTGAATGTGAATTAGCAAGGACTGCAATTGCCTGTCTTCCTTCAGAACATGTCTCTAGGAAGATATGCTCAGGTGAAGTAAGCTGTTGACAAGCCAAGCAAAAAGCAAACTTCGATTATCTACTCAATGGAAACATCTAATGGAACTCAACAGAGCTTGTATTACACTAAAATTATAAGGCTTAGATATGGTCAAGTGTTCTGGAAAATTGCTTCTGGCTTTATCAGGTACTAGAGGATTAGGTTTCAGAGACTTATGTGTTTAGTTTTAATTATTTTGTTTATGTTTAAAGTACTTCATTTGGTAAACAAAATAATTAATCTGGAAGTCTCCTTGTGTATGAATGAAACTTGCTACCTATGCCTGAATAAATCTCTCCCACTTTCCACTGGAATTCCCAGGGAATAAACAAAAAGGGCAAAACCTCCAGCGCTAGAAACAAGTGGTTTGATCACTGAGCCCAGCTGTGGCACTCCCGTAAGTGATTTACATACAGCTCATATCCAAAGCTTTGAACATCACCATACTGGGGAGGAAGCAGGAAGGAGACTGTTTGCCTTTACTCCATCTGTGTGATTCTACCTTGAAGATCTGGTCCCAGGCATCAGCCAGAAAGTCTGGCCACCAGTTCCTAGTAAGAGGATTTGCTTTTGAGATGCTCAAATTTTTCCCTACCCAACCACTTCCATACCTACCCATCCAATTGAGAGTTTCTCCATTGTCACATCTATTAAGCACCTTGTTACTTGAGTGTAAGTGCTCACACAGTGATCCACTGCATTACGAAATTGAACTCAACAGAAGAGATGAGGGAAACAGTAGGAACAATAGGGACTCCCCCTCTCTAGGTACTACCGCCATGCATGATATCTCTTCAACATATGTTGATAGAAGATCTGTTTTGGTATTCTTTTTACTTGAATATTCCTATGAGTATTCAAAGAGTATTGAATTATTTGGTATGTGGAGCTCCTAGAACCACAGGGAAGTATGCAGGTATCATCAAACCTGGCAAATTTCCTTTCAGGAATAACAAAATTGTGATTCTACAGCTTTTCTAAGATGTTTGAGATTCTCTTTTAGACTAAGCAAAATTCTCATTACAGAATGTAGCCCAGGCCAATTTATAATTGAATCTCTATTTGTTCTGATGATGATTCTAAAATAATACTGATACGTTTAAGAAGTTGGAGATTTTTAATTTTCTTCAAGGACTAGCTCAGCCGTCTAACTGGAGTTTTAATCCTATGATATGTATTTTGGATTCATGACCCTTTATGCACCATTTTTAGTTATGTGATGTTTGGCAGAATGACAATAAGGTTTTTTTCCATTTTGGTTTCAGAAGGACATGAATAGTGCATGTACTCTAAGTACTAGTCCTAGCCACTTTTAAAACCAGCATCTTTTTTCATAAACGTTGGTAGTATTTGTCTCAATAGTAGCTTGTGTAATATTTATGAATATCTGTATCTTATGGCTTTCATAATGGCTAGTTGATATCAAACAACCTATTTCTGTGTTTTGAGGGGGTGGGGAAAAAAACACTAAATGACAATTTGAGAAAGGCATATTGCTTCCAGATTGAGATGTGTGTGGGAAAATACTGTCACAGTGAAAAGCTTGGTGATTTACTGTAAGTAGGTGCCAATAGCTTATCAAAACTAACTTGTACAGACTAATACTGGATAAAAAGTAAAAGAAAGGTAGGAATGGCAAGGACTCTGTTACAAAATAAAATCTGTACCATAAAACATGAAAAAGGGAGTTGACAATAAAAAAAAATCAATTACCTGGAGGCCAAACTACATAGGCTGTCTAAGAAAGTAGAATGAATATCTAAGTGGAATATGGTGAGAGGAAATAAAATAGATATCAATAATGGAAAATCCAGTGTATGACTACATGGCATTCTGCTAACAAAAGCTAAAAGAAATGTGGCAAAAAAAAAAAAATCATCACCTGGAAGAAAGCTTTTGAGCTTATCATAAGAAATCTGGACTTTTCCAATAAAGTGGATCATCTTGTGAATAGAAATTTGCATGCAGATACACTTTGCCCAAACGTCTTAATTTCAGTGATGAAGAATAACCGCCCCAAATCACCCTTGTAGGAAGAAAGAAAAATCACAAGAAAAATATTTAGAAAAAAGTCTTCCAGAGATTTTAGAAAATTCTTCTGACATTGAGCAATAGAGAATACTACAGGGAGTCTTGTACATTTTTCTGGGGAAAGATACAGAGATTCAAAACTTGGTTTGGTTGTCCAAGACCCATGTGCCTTTCTCAGGAAACTTATTGGTAGAGTAAGAAATATATCAAAGGCAAATATTTAAGAATAGGGAGATTATAACGCAAAACGCCCATATGCCTGTAATTCTAGCACTTTCAGAGGCTGAGGCAGGTGGATCACTTGAGATCAGGAGTTTGAGACCAGCCAGGCAAACATGGTGAAACCCCATCTCCACTAAAAATACAAAACTTAGCTGAGTGTGGTTGTGGATGCCTGTAATCCTAGCTACTTGGGAAGCTGAGGCAGGAGAATCACTTGAACTGGGAAGGTGGAAGTTGCTGTGAGCCGATATCATGCTACTGCACTCCAGCTTGGGCAACAGAAGGAGACTCTGCCTCCAAAAAAATATTACCAGTTACACACATAGAGCCAGATATTAAATAGTTTTGTAAATAGTCAAGCTTGTTTGTAAAAATATTAAAATATATTAAATCAGAAGGTACGTGACATTTAAATAGTAAAGTAATAAAAATCATTCTGGCATAAGTGAAAGAATAAAAGCATGCAAACTGTTTTCATCTAATGTGGGGTCAAAAATTATTAAATTTTGTTGAATTTGACAATTAGAGAAAACAAAGAAAGATGTCTGTTTTGGAAAATCTTAAAGGATACCAAAAGTAAATTAGAAACAGGATATGTGCTTCCAAATTACGGAGGAAAATAAAAGCAAAGGAGCTGTCCTTAAGAAAATCACAAAAGAAACCGTAAAAGCTTACCAAAGTAGAAAGCATGAAATGAGATGATATAATTAAGAACAATATATATTGTCACTCAGCTTAAATTAATAAATAGAATCAACTACAGTTAGCATGAAAGAAAACACTTAAAAAGATATAGAATCATGCCAAGCAAAGCTACTAACCGGTACCCTCCCCACTGCTGCTCACAAGCAGCTCCTCTCCAAAAGGGCCACTTTCATGGAAAGTAGAATTCAGTGAAAGAAAAAATTAACAAACATGAGGAAAGTTATATTATTGATGAAAAGTACAATTAGCAATAAAGAAATAATAAGAATAAACTTATATGTGTCAAATAAGACACTATGAAAAATAAAGCAAGAGTTCCTAGGAAGCTTGTAGATGAAGTACATATTTATAAAACTTCCCTCTTGGAATTCCCCCATGAACAAAAGACCCCAATATAGAGAAAGAGTTGGTCACTGGTGAAGCAAAGAAACAACTCAACCCCTATAATGAATGGAAGAGTATGTACAGAATGCAGTAAGTTTGAGACCAAGTGAGAAGAGGCTACTAAGGCAAGGTGAGCATCTCTCCTAATGCAGGGGAAGAGAGCCCTTGAAGGTGAGAGATGATGATAGCCTTACAAACAGCTTTCAAGTTGGAGAGAAAGTTCTGCGTTATGGATGGCTTGGGGTTCATTTTCACTGCCTAAAAGAAATCAGGGTCAGGTGTGGTGGCTCACGCCTGTAATCCCAGTATTTTGGGAGGTCGAGGCAGGGGGATCACCTGAAGTCAGGAGTTTAAGACCAGCCTGGCCAACATGGCAAAACTCCATCTCTACTAAAAATACAAAAATTAGCCAGGCGTGGTGGTGGGTGCCTGTAGTCCCAGCTACCTGGGAGGCTGAGGCAGGAGATTTGCTTGAACTTGGGAGGCAAAGGTTGCAGTGAGCTGAGATCATGCCATTGCACTTCAGCCCAGGCAACAGAGCAAGGCCCTTGTCTCAGAAAAAAAAAAAAAAAAAAAAAAGAAAGAAAGAAAAGAAAAGGAATCTGGAAGGCTTGGCTGAAGGAGAGACCACATGGACCTTCCATTTAGGTTTTCTCTAATCAGGAGGAGTGACTGGGGATGGAGCAAAAGAGAAATGGGGAAAATGCCCTGGGAGTCGGCTTTGCATCTGCAGATGCAAGTCCAATGAGCAGAAATCAGTTAGCATAGACCCATCCAACGTTTTATCAAGAAGTCACTTTTCCCGTTTGCTGACATTACATCATTAGCATTACAGGTGCTTACTAGTTGACCTGCTTGCCCAAGAGGAGAAATGACCAAAATTGGAAGAGGGAATTTCCTACAACGCACACATGCACACCCTCCGCCTGCCACAGAAACCAATGGTGGGGGGCAGAGGGTTCAGCCACCAGAACGGGAAAGGCTCTGACATGATGTGGGTGTCCACAGTCAGGGGCTTCGTTTTGCACCACCTGCCTTTGTGTGGAGATCCTCCAGGGTCCCTGCATTGGCAGCATCCTGGCACTAGGAAAACTCCGGAAGGAGCAGCCTGGAAGCCGCACTGCTCCTCGGTTTCTCCAAAGGGAGCAGGGGCAGCTATGCAGGAAGAGAACCACAGAGGCGGGGATGTCCAGAGACTGCGGGCCCTGCCTGCAGGAGCTGAAGTCCTTGTGGCCGGGAGTTTCTAAGCAGAGGCTGGGCTGCTGCTTGGTGGGGATTTCCTCTTCTTGAGCTTACATTTTGCGGGGACCAGGAAGAAGCGCGCAAGAGATGAACGTGGCAAAAGCACGTGAGGCCCTGATTGACGTTGGGTAGCAAACACCCCTTGCTCCTCCACCGTGGGTGAAAGCACACAGGCCCAGGCCCTTTCCCACCTGTGCTGGGGCAGGAGCCCAGGAGCCTGGGTGGTCCCCGCTCCCTGGGCCCTGGACGTTCGCTGTTTAGGGTAAATTTGCAGCTGCTGAACCCTAAAGCCACGGGGCACGGCTCCGACAGGCTTTTGCGCCTCCCTTCCCATCAGCGTTTAGGGCTGATGGGAAAGGAACTGTTTATTTTCTCTTGTTTTTATATTCCTGGGTTATCTTTACCGCTACAGAAAAGTAAGGTAAAGGCCCCACAGTCACGGAGGGTGCCTGTGCAAAGCGTGAACATGCGCCGAGTTTAAAAGCTGAAGTCGGAGCCCGCACTGCTTCTCAGTGACCCGCGTGCCTGGCCCGCCAGGCCTCTGAGCCTGAGACCCCTGGCGTTTCTCTTCGGTCCCACGAAAGCACGTGTGGAGGGCAGAGCTACATTTTCTCAAGAAGTCATTTTTCCCTTTCCCCAGCATCACACCATTAGCATTGCAGGGGCCACCTGCATCTCGCATTTCGATTCCGCTGCTCGCGGGAAACCTGCAGTGTTGCGGCCACTCTGTGGGTGTCTTCCCTCCCTGCCCGTCACCCCTCTCCACCTCGGACTCTCCAGCCTGGGCTCACTGCTGACACACAGCGGCATGGTGCCCTGGCTGGCATCTGCTCTGTTTGGCTGGTGCCCGCCTTGCCAGGGGCAGTGGTAATGGAAATGCCTCCCTTTCCTGGCACCAGCCCCTAGCCTCTCCCTCCCCTTTCTACAGCTGTGTCCTAGTTCTCCACTGCTGTCAGGCGCCTTTTGTGAAAGCCTTCCTCAAAGCAAATTCCTTCGAGCCCTGGGCCTCGGTTTGCCCTGCTCATGAGGCTCTTCTGAACATCTTGGTCACTCCCAAGACAGCCTCCGCTTTTCCCCTCTTGCCTCAGTTTCAGTGGCTTCCTTCCTTGGCCCTCGGCTTTGGTCCGACCCCAGCATTCCCAGTTGCCTCCGCCTCCCACGGACGGTTCTAAGGAGCTCCTCCTAGACCACGTGAACTCTGCAGGGAAAGGAAGACGCCTGACTGAGCCCTACGGCCCCAACCCACTTGGGAAGCACAAATACACTGGCTTTTCTCCTTAGCCTTTTCTCCCACCCTTTTCCTCAGGTCCCTTGTGAGGCAGAAGACTCCCAACCAGTATCTGCAGCACAGACTCCCCTAAACAGGGACCCACTGCTCCTCAGTCTCTCCTCTGAGGCGGGCCACAGGCTCAGCAGGCCCAGGAGGCTCAGCAGGCCCAGGAGGCTCAGCAGGCCCAGGAGGCTCAGCAGGCCCAGGAGGCTCAGCAGGCCCAGCCTCTCCAAGCAGAAGCCACGAAGCTCCGCCAGCTGCCCCACCTGGGGCTGGCTGTGTCTCCCCTGCCTTCCTCACCCAGGCCAAGGTCAGCAAGGCCAGTATCTTGCACCCCTTTTTCTCCAATCCTTTTCCTGCACCCCCACTTCCCACCACGAGGCCCCAACAGTCTCCACCCTGATACCTCTTGTACTGTACCACTGCCCATCAGCCCCAAATCTCATAAGCTAGGTGGCCTCTGAATTTACTAAAATCGTTTCTTACAACACCTCGAGGACTCCCAGTTGCATGTAACCAATCTTCTCAGGCTGAGCTACATGGCCCCCCGGGGCACTTCCCTGGGTTCCAGGGCACAAAAAGACTCCTGGGAGATGTCGGGTGTTATTCTGGAGCATCCATTTTACTTGAAGCTTAGAACTATTTTTAAATATTAAAACAAATATCAACCTATTTACAGAATAGAAGATAAAATTGAAATATTTAAAAATATTTAAAATAAATTATGTGCACAGGGGTTCCCTTTTGGCTATGACCTAAGGGTTTGAGATCAGGCTCCTTAAAGAGTTTGAAAGTTAAGGGAGATCATTCTATCCAAAGAAACACAGCATTCCAGTGCGTCCCACCCATTCCAGTGCATCCCACCCGGCCCTCAGAGGTGTGGCCTCTCCACGTGTCTGATCTTATTTCTCAGCAGCTTTCTCAAAGCCTGTGCTCTGGCCACACTTCATGCACCGCACACACACTTGGTGTTCATGGAGTTTCCTCTGCCAAGATTGCTCTTGCCCCCTCCTTTTCCAGGTGACGAGCACATATCCCCTTCTAGGCTCAGCAACGCAGTTTCTTCCTCTCTGAACCCTTTATTCTTTCCTTCCCAAATGGAGTAGAATCAGCTCCTCTCTCTCATGTCCCCAGTGTCTCTCCCTCTCCCGGCTTCCCAATACATTCATTTTGAAAAAGTCAATGTTTTGGCTTCTGTTTCGTAAGTGCTGTGGAGGAATTCTTTCCCAACTGTGCACATTTTGTGGTTGGGGAAAACCAGCTCCCAGCAAAGGCACCTCCCTGACTGCACAGCCCCCCAGTGGTGACTCTATGTACAAATGTCACACCTGACTCAAGTGGCCTTGGCTTTCCCTCTCTGTCACAGTGCTGGGGTCCACATTTAGGGTTAAACCCTGAGATGATCATTTCCTAGTTGCATTCCTGGGAACTGTCCCCACAGAAACCCCAGTCAGGGCTTGCCAGGGGGACCTGCCCTTCTTGCCCTGACTATGGCAGACTCAGATTTGCTGCTGGGGGTCCTCTCCCCATCACCTCACTTGTTTTCACTGTGCTTTCTTCTTTGGATTTGGGAAACCCCTCAACAAGACCTCTTTCATCTTCCTCTAGAAAAGAGGTTTGGGAATCTGCCTCCCTTCCTGGAGCCTACCCCCATCGCTAACCCACAGTGGGTGCTGACTCAACTCAAGTTGGTTGGACAGATGGAGAGATCATTGCAGGGAGCCCCAGAGAACCCCCCTCTTTCAAGTTCCTTCCCAGGAAAGGCTGCCTCTTGGGGGTCACGGTGTTATCCTTCCTTGTTGGCTTGAACAAATGGAAAAAATGTTTGTACTAGTCTCTGAAAGAATAATTCAAACATTTACAAAGAGCTCCAGACTGAGAAGGTAACTCCCTCTTATTCCTGGCTGGTGTGATGCAAGGAGTGTTACCCCACAAGACCAAGGCGACCAACTGCACACGCATACCTAATACCCAGTGAGATACCTGCGCTTGCTTTCCAAATCCCTCAACCAACTCCCTTGAGAAAGACTCATTCACCCACTGCCTAGATCAACCCACATCACCACCAGCCCTGTCTCCCACACTCTACATTTTCCCTTCTGTGTGGTTTCTGGGGTCAGTTTTTTGTTTTTACTTTTTAGTTTCCATGACCAGCCCCTTTCCTATGGTATTAGCATTATAGGTCTCCATGAAGTAGCTGAATGACTTGAGAAGCAGAGCTTATGCAGATAACTGGAGAGTAATCATTGCTGTAGCTGGACTAAATAAAACAATTAGAAAGCCATCAATAGGGAAGAACTAATTCTACCTGGGGAAGAGGAGAACAGGGAACACCGTCAGCAAAGAGGTGATGTGGGAGCATTTCAAAGGAGGAAGGAAGCAGAAGGAGAAGGTGAAGGCACATTCTAAAGAGAAGAGAGAGGGGGTCGTAAAGGAATCAAAGCATCCCGGACCTCTCCTTCAATCAAAAACTTGTAAACAGGATACATTTATTTATATGTGTTAACATTTTTTCTCTTTCCAGGGATAATTTTATACCTTTATGGAAGATCATTTAAAAGCCTTTTATGTATTAGAATTAAAAAGTCTATAAGAAAACATAAAAACAGTAAGGGCAATGTTATCTCAGACAACTCAGAATAATTTAAATCACCATCTGGAAAGCCCATCAGTGACAGAGACTTCTATGGCCCCTTTCTCTCTCTCTGTCTCTCTCTGTCTTTCTCTCTCTCTCTCTCTCTTGTCTCTCAGGCTCACAGGGTTCCACTCCCCCCAGAGTTGTGTGTGCACTTGCCGAGGGCTGTGGGAGGGTCAGCACCTAACGTCCAACCATGACTCACATGGCCCAAGACTGGCGATGACTTCTCATGGTGGCACTGCTCTGACATGGAATTCCCCCACAGAGGTCCTTCTGGGTGACATCATGTGCATTTGGTGCTGTGAGGTGTTTCGAGCATGAGAGTGTGAACTTTCTTTATGGACAGGAAGCAAAGGAAGGAAAGTGAATTTAGGAAAACAATGGCCATCTTAAAAAAGAGGTCAGACTTTAAACAAAAGTATGCCAGCCTATTTCATATTTCTACTTATTTGGAAACAAGGCTGTTGAGCTGTCCTGACAGGCTCTCTCAGATGGAGCTGGGTCCTAAGGGCGCCTTTTATGTAGGGCTTTGTGGGGAAGTTTGGTGAAATGAACCCTTGGGAGTTCTGCACCCACCTATGCCACAGGGAAGCCAGAGAAAACTTTCTGCTTTTAAAGGGCTGGTGTGATGGAGCTCAGGGCTGGTGGGTTAATGGCATCACTCTTATTAACTACCTCATTTAATTCCCACCCCAGTGGGTTTTATCTCCCGTCTGAGAAAACATAAGTTATTTCTTGCTACACTGTCAGCACTAGTGTGTGGGCAGAACCGTGCCTAGGTCATTTGATGCCAAATGGGCACCCCAACAGAGTGAAGATAAAGAAGAAAGTGAATGGAGGTTAGGATGAGAACTGGTGAGTGTGTGGCCTGCAGTCAAAGTCTGTAATTGCCTCTCCCGTGGCTTGGTCAGGACTGACCAGCTCGTTAGCATGTTTGGCCAACAATTGCTCGCAATGAGGGGACTTGGGAAGGTAGAGAGAAAAATAGCAGTCATGTGGTAAAAGTGTTAAGGTTTGTAGATGCAATGAATCAATACAGGAAGAAAATAGTCAAGTTGAGAGAAGAGAAATCACTTCCCCAACATCCAAGCTTAACTGATTTGCTTTGGGTTCAGCCTTCCACTCTTGAGTCCAAATACTACATCATGTCAGAACGTTCCTGTCTTGAAATGGTAACATAATAATCTTCCCAGCCCTCAGGGAGATGGAGAATCGTTTATTCCCTTCACCTTCTGCCCTTAGAAAGCACAGTCTTTTGGAAATTATCTTTGGTTCCTTGGATTTAAGCACCGAGGGCATGGCAGGCTTGTTGTGGTTCAGAAAGAATGCATGCTCTCCACTGGCCTGTTCAGCCCCCACTCCAGGAAGATGCCACTTGGCCTCAAAATATTAATGTTGGTGAGTTAAACTGGACCCTTAATCTCCTTTCCAAGTCATAACGGGTATGCAAACAGAGGGGTGGTCCTATGTGAGCTGGAAATAATGTTCTTGGCTACTGCTTCCTTCTCTTTCTATTTTAGTCCTAAGGGACATGGCTTTTTGCTTCTTTGAGACTTAGGAGTCTTGAGGTTTCATTGCAAAAAAAAAAAAAAGAAAGAAAAAAAAAGAATTCAGTGTGGTTTTAGAAGGCAAAAGTCACTTTGAGTAATTTAAACCCTCATTTATCCAAACACAGAGGCTGAGGACCTCTTAGCAAACTGGGTCCCATGTTATAAAGCTTTAGGCAAAGATTTGTTATCTGTCCTGTGCTCTGCCCGCAATCTTACCTAGCAAGTCCGATCGTCATTTTTTCCTGCCAGTTTGGTCCTGCTGGTTTCTCCTCATAGGTGTGCATTTTGTGCAGGTATGTGTAGATGCCTATGCACATGAGCGTGTGCTGTACAGGAGGTCACGTTAGAGAGAGCAGAGGCTGCGGCTGTTTACCAAGCCCTGCAGCCAGTGAGGTTCAGGGATAATTAAGAGAAATCTCCCTTGGCAGAAATGTGCCTGCTTAGGTCTGCTTCTCATTTTGGACAATTGGAAAAGGCAATCACTCAAGTTTTATTGATGCCAAGAGTTTTTCACAGTCATCAATATGGGTTACAAAAATGAAGTTGTTGACATCTTATTCTGGGGGTTTTTCTTTCAAATAATTGTGAGCCCTCAAGCATCATATATTCTGAAATAAGGCAGTTCCACTCCAGAACTTAGCATTTTCAATGCAACGCATGCAACTGATCTTACAAATATTCTGCCAAATCCCTGATCAGTCATATCCATCTGTATCTTTTAAGTCCATTCAGAGCTCTCCCTCTGCTGTAAGATACAGGAAGAGTAAAACTAAGAGTCAAGTCAGAGTAAAATCCGACCTTGATTTTACTCCAAGAGGTGTGAGATAAGATTTAAATTATACATGACTGCTTTTAGTGATTTCTTAACAGGATGTGTATATTTTGGATACTAACTCCCAGGGTGTTGTAGAGTTTGGCCTGCTCCTTCAAGCTCCCTGTTAGTTAGGTCTTCTGAACGGCTTTGTTTTCACTCTTGGTCCATCCTGGGCTGGGGCTCTGGTTGGGAGTTCAGTTCAGCAGCTGTGAGCCCCAGTGATCAGCTCTCTAGGTCCTAGGAACTCAGTCGAAATCTGCTAGGTTTGCCAGCTTCCATGGGCTGGAAGAGGACACCTTTCCTCTCCATTTGTAGAGTGACAGCAGCCAGGACTTAGATCTTGACAGCAGCCCTCTGTCCCTGTCATGGAGGGCCAGGCTCTGTGCTCACTTTATCATGATGGGGCGACAGGCCGGCTCAGCCAGTCCAGGGCTGCCTTCTGTGAGCTCAGAGCAGACGATCTCAGCAGGGCCTTGGTGCCTGTCCCTCATGGCTGATCTCATGATGGAGGTGCTATTTCCCTCAGGCCAGCTCCCTGAGGGCTCAGACCTGAAACCAGGTGCACAGGAAGCTGAGTCATGAGGGGCCAACACAGTTGCTGTCAGCCCAGGGGGAACGGAGGGGAGCTCATTGCAGCTTGCAGAAGTCCTCACCATAAAAGCATAGGTATTTACTAGCCCAGGAAGGAAATGGAGTGAGCCATACAATAGTATTACCGTGGAACAGCTCTATGAAAGTCACAATTTTAGCCATCTTTTGTTTAAGATTAAAGAGCTAAGTGGAATAATGGGGATAAGTTGAAGGTATTTGTCAGGCCACCGGAATGATCTCATTTGCTTTCTATCATTTCTAAAACTGGAGCCAATTTCAGAAACTGAAGCCACCCCTTGCCAAACTACCCTCCCCTATTCTAGTGGGTAAATACTATTCTAGGCTGCCCTTACCAGTCTCCACTGAAATCCAGATGCACATTATGTGCACATCTGTAGTTCCTTTCTGTGGAAGAGAAGCTGAAGGTTAAATAAGTTCCCCAATGCCACAAAAGAGTTTAACAAGATCTGAACATTTTTTCTCAAACCACCTCCTCTATCATCCATCTAAAAGTGTGGTTCCCTCCAGATATGTGCAATGCTGCAATCAGTTGCCATGGAGACCACACTCTGGCCCCGTACCCTCAACACCGTGGTTAAATAAGTGGTAACGTCAGACCTCTCAAAGCATCTCAGTGGCCCAATCCAGATACCAGAGCTCCAGCCAGCACAGGCCTGGCCAGTGTGGGCGCAGGCTTGGGAGCTCGTGGGAGCCTGGGTGGTCTGGTGCATCCCCGGCCAATGTTTAAATGCTGACTTCATGTATGGGGCTGCCCTGGTGGGTTGTGATAAAGACACTACTCCTATGAACTGTTGATAAGAAAGAACATTGTAAAAGAAACCATTTATAACTGGCTATGGCAAACTCTTCTCTGTCATACATCTGGATTCATGAAGTGCAACATGACCCCAACAGAGCTTTAATGTGTTCAGGAGCTGGTTTTTCTTTATTTTCCTCTTGTCCGTCTAATGAGTGATTCCCTGCACGCCCATGTCTGCCAACGCCCAATGCATACATAGCTAGAAGTATAAATGAGTGTGTTGACCACTGAAGGTCAAAGAATATTTTTTTTGCGTGATGTTGCTATAAATGACGGGACTGTGGGTTTGAGCCTGCTGCAATCTTTAGGTCTTCTGTCAGTGGCCTGTTGCAAAAGCTCTGCCCAGCTGGGTAGCTCCGTATGGCACCATATTGACCAGTTACACTGTCTTTATTCTGGATTTTGAAAATGAGCCACACAGGGATGCTGACATTGGGCCGGGAGAGCCAGATAACTCATAGGGAGAGTCTGTGAGCAGACACCTTCGGACAGCAGGGCCTGTGCGGGCTTAGGGGCATTTGATTGGCAGCAACCAAAGGGAGATGCAGAGAAGAGAAAAGTCAGATCTCCACGTGGGGTGCAGGATGGGGTGCAGGGCACACTTGCCCAGGACGGGGTGAAAGATGCCTCCCTGCAGCTGGCCTGAATTTTAGATATTTTTCATTGGTAGATGCTTTCCCCTTTCCTCCTGACTTCGCTCTTAGGATGAAACCCAAAGCTGTCCTTACTTTTCCTGCCAGACAGATTTCCTTAAGTGAGCCATGAAATCCTGAAAAAATCCTGAAAGTGGTCATGAAATCCTGAATCCACAAAAGGAGCTATTCTTTCATAGCTCCTTTCACCCTCTTCAAGAAATCTAGAAATCTTTATTCTTCTCAATTATTCTAAACCCTACCAAATTTTCAGTCCATATCCTAGATTTGTACCCCTCCCTCCTCATAGGCACTCACTAAGGACCAGGGACATAGTGGTTTAGCTTTTCCAGGAAGCTGAGGGTTCCCAGCAGAGCTGGGAACTTGTCCTGAGTCTTTTTCCTCTGAATCATCCCTGCCGTGCTACTCCTGGACTAAAGTGATCCCACAGCGGCCCCACCTCCTCTTCAGAGCTCGACTTGCTCAGTGGGGATGACAGTGGAATGGAGAGCCATGTCCGTTTCTCTTGCCCTCAAGACGTAACACCTACTGAACCTGCACTTTCCCCATTACCTGGACACCCCAGCCCCCAGTGAATTCTCCCACACAGCCCCTGTCTCCCACCAGGTGCCTCTTCATCTCTTCCTAAGTCAGCATCTGGCCGCTCCCCATTCAGAATGTGGTCTCTCTCTGCCTCTCGAGCCCTGACTGTCCTCAGCAGCCAGGCTGTGTCCTGGGGCTGCTGCACTCTGGCTGCCCTCACAGTGACTGCCCAGGTAGGGTTTAGTGACAGACCCAGAGAACGAGAATGGCAAACAGAAATGCATCCTCGGTGTCCTGTGTGCTGTCTGTCTCCCTTGCTCTGGCCCATGGTCTCCCTGGGGCCAGGAAAGTACCGCCATGGTCATCACTCTGTCCAGTGCGGGATGAAGTGCCTTGTAGGACAGGTCTTAGGCATCCCTGCTGACCCAGCCACCACTGACCAACCACTTACAGGAGTGGTCGATTATGCCTGCCGAGAAATGTGCACACATTATCTCATGAGCCCTCTTAAAAATCCTCTGAAGAAAACACTGTTTCCATACCCATTTTACAGATGAGGAAACAGGCTCAGAGCAACTGAGGAAGTGGCTCCACCCTGAAGCTTTTGAAATACAGATTTCTGAGCTTCTTTCCAGACTTCCTGAATCAACATTTCTGTAATGAAAATATCTGTAATTTCCAAGAGTTGACCAGGAGCTCCTGATGATTAGCAGAGTTTGGGGCTAAATTAATTATTCAGGTTCCAAAGATAGTAGGAGAGAGAGTCATGATTTACACCTGGGAGTAGCTGGCTCTAGGACCTCTGTCCTCCTGCTACAGAGACCGGGGGTGGTAGCCTCTCTGCCTGTCCTTGGAGAAGTGGAGCCTCAGGGAGCGTCTGGCCAGAGTGAACAGCTGCAAGGCAGACATTGGAGGCCACATCCTTGATGCTGGTCTGTGGCATATTCCATTGCCCAGCTGCCTTGATGCATTTATATCCCAGACACGGGCCGTATTGGCTGCTCTGGAAGCCAGAATTTGATCAATGACTAGAATGTAATATTTCAGAAATGAGTTTTAGAGGCTGGTTATTTTCAAATGAGGTAACACGTCTGAATGTGGCACAAGTGAGCAAAAGTGTATGCAAAGCACGTAAGGAGAGCACCCTAGCTTCTCTGCAGGAGTGAATGGCCCAGCCACTCTCTGGCATACTGTAGCAGGCAGCCAGGATGGCCTGCGGGAGGAGACAGGTGGTGTAGGGGATGGCATCTGAGCCTGCTGACTGGGAGCGACCAGAAGGTGCCAGTCTTGCAAGAATCTGATGGGTAGGCGTGGGGAGTGGTGGTGCAGAAAAGCTCCTGCAGACATGTGGGCCTGCTGCTTCCTGCATTGGAAAAAGCCAGTTTCACTGGGGCAAAGAGTAATGAAGAAGTGTTGGATGAATTATAAAGGTCACTCATATCCACTTTTGGAGATTTTTTTATTGCTTGAGTGATCAAAAACATTCTCAATTGTTTGTATTTTTCACTTTGGTGTTTGTTTTTGCTTCTGCCTGCCTGGTGTCCACTTCATCTTCTGGTAAGGGCTCCCCAGTTTTGTGCTGGAGGCCCTTTCTCTATAGGGTAGCTTTCTAGTGGGGCTGTCAACCAAGTTGTCCTAACCTGCTCCCATCTTTGCTGACCAATGAATGAGGATTTGACCCAAGCCAGGTCAATCCACTGTTCTCTCCTTGGAATTTTGGTCTGAGAGGAGAAACTGGAAGTGCAATTGCCCTGAGCTTCCATTCGCCCCAGTGACTGCACCCTGAAGGCACCGGCCATCATCAATTCAGTTTCTCCATATCCCTGAGCTATCCTGAGTCCTGTCCATTTGGAAGTCTTGTCCTTCTGTTTCTATTATTTGAATCTCTCATAGCCTTCCAATTCAAAACTTTTTGCTTTCATGAGCCATGGTTGTTCTCAGTTGCTAGCCACCAAAATAGAAACAAGAGCAAAAACAACCGAGAGATCTACAGGGCTAGAGGATACGCTCCTAAATCTGAGAATGTTGTGGTGCAGTGGAGGAGCTTACCCCTGGAGAACTGCCTGTTGTTCGCACTATGCTTTGGGAAATAATCCCAAAATAACCCTGGCTCTTCTTCCTTTCCAGTTTGGATTTGTTTCCTCCAGATTTTGGCTTTTGCCAGATGTCTCTCTTCTCAGATGATCCCTAGCTTTGGGTTTTCCGAGGTTCCCTGGGCAGGCTCTGGCTTCTGTGCTCTGTGCTCTCTCTTCTTCTCAGTCCGTCCTTGCAGGCAGTGATGCCCTTCTGCTGACTGCAGCCTGGCCCAGGGTCAAGCTCAGTATACCTGGAGACAACGTGATGCCTATGGAGAAAATCTGATGGAACCTACAAAAAAGCTATTGGAACTAACAAGTGAGTTTAGCAAGGTTGCAAGACACAAAATCAAATACAAAAATCAATTTTGTTTTAATATAATACAGCAACAACCCCCAAAAAACTAACATTAGAAACCGTATTATTTATAATAGCACAAAATATTAAATACTTAGAGATAAATCTGACAAAACATGTGAAAGACCTCTACTTCTACCAACAACAAAATATGTTGTTGAGAAAAATTAAATTAAATCTCAATAAATTGAGAGTGATATGTTGTTTGTGAGTTAGAAGATGCAACATTATTACAATGTAATTCTCCCTAAATCAATAGAGTCAATAGGATCCCAATAAAAATGTCAGGTTTTTTTTTTTTTTTTTTTGAAAAAAATAAAATAACTGTAAATTCTTTAAAACCTTGAATAAAATTTAAAAAACCTAGAGTAGCCAAAACAACTAAAAAAAAAAAAAAAAAAAAAAAAAAAGAACAAAGTTGGAAGACCAACAATGCCTGATTTAAGGACTTATTATAAAGCTACGGTAATCAAGATAGTGTAGTATGGGCATTAAGATTAGATAAGAAGATCAATGGAACAAAATAAAGAGTCAAGAAACAGGCATACCTCTATGGGATGTTGATTTTCAAGAAAAGTGCAGAAGCAGGAGGAAGACAAAACAGCGGCCGTTGGCTTCGGGCCTCTGGAATCCAGCCCTCGCTCTATTCACTGCAGAAATGACTGCTGTTCACGCAGGCAACATAAACGTCAAGTGGGACCCCAAAAGTCTAGAGATCAGGACTCTGGCAGTTGGTAGACTCTTGGAGCTCCTTGTTACATAGGTTACAACCCTGGTAAATACCAATAGTAAGGGGCCCTCTAGTAAGAAGAGAGGTCATTCCAAGAAGGCCCATGTTTTGGCTGCACCTGTTGAACAAGCAACTGAGAATTTCTTGGACAAGGGGGATAAAGTTGCAAAGGAGAACCAGTTTCTCAAGGAGGAGCTTGTGGCTGCTGTAGAAGATGTTCGACAACAAGGTGGTTTGATGAACTGCTATGGGAGAGTTCGCAGATGATCCCTGCTCTTCCGTGAAGCGAGGCAACATGGTTTGGGCAGCTCGAGCTTTGCCCTCTGCTGTTACCCAGTTGCTGATTTTGGCTGACATGGCAGATGTCTACAAATTACTTGTTCAGCTCAAAGTTGTGGAAGATGGCATCTTGAAGTTGAGGAACGCTGGCAATGAACAAGACTTAGGAATACAGTATAAAGCCCTAAAACCTGAAGTGGATAAGCTGAACATTATGGCAGCCAAAAGGCAACAGGAACTGAAAGATGTTGGCCATCGTGATCAAATGGCTGCAGCTACAGGAATCCTGCAGAAGAAAGTTCCGATCCTCTGTACTGCATCCCAGGCATGCCTACAGCACCCTGATGTCGCAGCCTATAAGGCCAACAGGGACCTGATATACAAGCAGCTGCAGCAGGCGGTCACAGGCATTTCCAATGCAGCCCAGGCCACTGCCTCAGATGATGCCTCCCAGCACCGGGGGGAGGAGGAGGAGAACTGGCATATGCACTCAATAACTTTGAAAAACAAATCATTGTGGACCCCTTGAGCTTCATTGAGAAGTCCTTTAGGCCTTCCCTGGAGGAGCGCCTGGAAAGCATCATTAGCGGGGCTGCCTTGATGGCCGACTCATCCTGCACTCGTGATGATCGTCGTGAGTGAATTGTGGCAGAATGTAATGCTGTTCGCCAGGCCCTGCAGGACCTGCTTTTGGAGTACATGAGCTATGCTGTACATAAAGAAAGAAGCGATGCACTCAATTCTTCAATAGATAAAATGACCAAGAAGACCAGGGACTTGCGTAGACAGCTCTGCAAAGCTGTCATGGACCATGTTTCAGATTCTTTTCTGGAAACCAGTGTTCCACTTTTGGTATTGATTGAAGCTGCAAAGAATGGAAATAAGAAAGAAATTAAGGAGCATGCCCAAGTTTTTCATGGACATGCCAACAAATTGGTTGAGGTTGCCACCTTGGCCTATCCCATCTCAAATAATGAAGAAGGTGTAAAGCTTGTTTGAATGTCTGCAAGCCAGTCTAGCCCTCTGTCTTCAGGTTATCAATGCTGCCTTGACTTTAGCAGCAAAACCACAGAGTAAACTGGCCCAAGAGAACATGGATCTTTTTAAAGAACAATGGGGAAAACAAGTCTGTTCTCACAGATGCTGTCAATGGCATAACTTCCATTGATGCCTTCTTGGCTGTCTCAGAGAATCACATTTTGGACGATGTGAACAAATTTGCCATTGCTCTCCAAGAGAAGGATGTGGATGACCTGGACCACATAGCTGGTGCAATTCGAGGCTGGGCAGCCCGGGTCATTCACGTAGTCACCTCAGAGATGGGCAACTATGAGCCAGGAGTCTACACAGAGAAGGTTCTGGAAGCCACTAAGCTGCTCTCTAACACAGTCATGCCACGTTTTACTGAGCAAGTAGAAGTGGCTGTGGAAGCCCTCAGCTTTGACCCTGCCCAGCCCATGGATGAGAATGAGTTTATCAATGCCTCCCTCCTGGTATATGATGGCATCTGGGACATCAGGAAAGCAGTGCTAATGATAAGAACTCCTGAGGAGTTGGATGACTCCGGCTTTGAGACGGAAGATTTCGATGTCAGAAGTAGGACGAGCGTCCAGACAGAAGACAATCAGCTGATAGCTGGCCAGAGTGTCCGGGCGATCGTGGCTGAGCTTCCCCAGGAGCAGAAAGCGAAGACTGCAGAACAGGTGGCCAGCTTCCAGGAAGAAAAGAGCAAGGTGGATGCTGAAGTGTCCAAATGGGATGACAGTGGCAATGACATCATTGTGCTGGCAAAGCAGATGTGCATGATTTTGATGGAGATGACTGACTTTACCCGAGGTAAAGGACCACTCAAAAATACGTCAGATGTCGTCAGTGCTGCCAAGAAAATTGTTGAGACAGGATCCAGGATGGAGAAGCTTGGCCACACCATTGCAGACCACTGCCTCTACTTGGCCTGCAAGCAGGACCTGCTGGTCTACATGCAACACATCGCCCTCTACTACCACCAGCTCAACATCTGCTGCAAGGTCAAGGCCGAGGTACAGAATCTCAGCTCATTGTCTCTGGGGTGGACAGCTCCATGTCCCTGATTCAGGCAGCCAAGAACTTGATGAATGCTGTGGTTCAGACAGTGAAGGCATCTTACGTCTCCTCTACCAAATACAAAAAGTCTCAGGGTATGGCTTCCCTCAACCTTCCTGCTGGGTCATGGAAGATGAAGGCACCAGAGAAAAAGCCCTTCGTGAAGAGAGAGAAACAGGATGAGACACAGACCAAGATTAAACTGGCATCTCAGAAGAAGCACGTGAACCTGGTGCAGGCCCTCAGCGAGTTCAAAGCCATGGACAGCATCTAGGTCTGCCCAGGCCAGCTGTCCCCACCCCTTGGGGCTCCTGAAGATCAGTCACTGTCTGTCACTTGCATGAATTTGATAAATACAACACTGATGTTAGATTCCACGGGGAAACGGGCAGACTGTGAACCAGTCCAGGTGGTGAATTTTCCAAGGACGTACTTGTGTTTAAGTTGATTAAAAATGTTTTCAGAATGCATTTTAGAATGCATTTAGCTATATTTTTTTATCTGCTTAAAGAAAAGTAAAAATTCCATAACCAAAGAGAATCCCACATAAAGTTGTTAGTAATGCTCTGACCAAGCCCATATGCCCATTCTCTTAGTGGTGGCAGCATTAGGGTTTGAGAAGGGAATTTGGCTCAACCTCAGCTAAGAGGATGCAGTCCAGACAGCTTGACTGCTTTTAAATGACCAAAGATGACCTTTGGTAAACAACCTGGGCATCTTAGGAAGCAGTCTGTGGAGAAGGAATCTTCTCAGAAAGGTCTTTAGAGGGACAAACTCGGTAAAACTAAATGTGTCATGAAGAAAACGGATTACTCTCTTTATGATCTGAAATGAGAATTTTAATGCATGGTTACAATTACTAATGCACGCTGCTGCAGGACATTAATAAAGTTGCTTTTTTGCAGGCTAGAGTGTCATAATGCCATAATCAGAACACACCTTCCCCTCTCTTCCAGCTTCTAATGCAAATTCATCATCGGGTTCACTTCTAATAATTGGAATGTTTGCCACTTTGGGCTTGCAGCAGAAAACCCTGACAGGGTAGTGTTTGCTTAGGCAATAATTTAGACTTTACCTTATTTGTGATAACTATAGTGATTACTACAACTACAAGGCATAATTTACTATCTCATTTAAATTTTATGAATTTGAATGTTTTTTACACTAACTTTTCCCAATAAAGTCCACTATGAAACCATGAAAAAAAAAAGTGCAGAAGCACTTCAGTGGAGAAAGGATAAGTCTTTTGAACAAAAGGCTGTAACAATGAACATATCCATGCAAAATAAAACGAAATTTTAATTTATATCTTATATCATATACAAAAGCTTAACTCAAATGAATCATAGACTTAAATGTGAAATTAGAAGCTATGAATCTTCTAGTATAAAATGCAGATGAAAATCTTCATGATCTTGAGTAAGTCCAAGATTTTTTCAAGGTACTATATTAAAAGCTCAATCCATAAAATAAAAATAAAATGGGTACATTGAACTGCATTAAATTACAATTTCTGCTCTTCATTGTTGATGGAATGAAGACAGACCACAATCTGGGAGAAAATATTTGCAAATAAAATATCTGAAAAAAGACTTATACCCTAAATATGTAAAAAGCTCTCAAAACACAATACTAAGGAAAAACAACTAAATGTGCAAAAGATGTGAACAGACACCTCACCACAGAAGGCATAAAGATGCAAATAAACACATGGAATTATGCTTAACTTTTTAGGAAAATGTAAAAGGAACCCACAAGGAGATACCGCTACACAGCTATTTGAGCGACTAAAACGAAAAAGATAACATAACAAGTGTTGGCAGGAATGTGGAGAAACTGGAGCTCTTCTACACATTGGAAAATGATTTGGTAGGCTCCTGAAAAAGTTAAATGTATGCCTGTAACATAATTCATCTGTTCCACTCCTGTATATTTATCTAGGATAAGTGAAAGCATATATCCATACAAAGAGTTGCACATCAATGTTCACAGTAGCTTTATTTGCAGTAGCCCAAACTGGAAACAATCTAAATGCCCATCAGTAGATTAAATGGATAAACAATCTGTGGTGTGTACATACAATGGATTACGACTTGGCAACAAGAATGAACTATACTGAGTGAAATAAGCCAGACAAGAAAAAAAAGGACACACTGTACGATCCATTGACTTACATTCAGCATCTCCTACCAATCTATGTGCCATGCTCCCCTGTGACAAATCTCTTGTGGACAGTGATACAGTCAAAGTAAATTTTCAGTTCCTGGACACAATTACATTTCTTTGGTGCCTCTGAGAAATTCTGTTGAAATATTTATCTTCACTATTTATTTCCCAAATTCCCAAGTCAACTCTCTCCACAGGAGTCCCTAGAACACTTTATTAACAAAATTAAACAGAGGATTGTCCAGGAAACATGCTGGCTGTATTTCACATGTTGCTAAATGGATGAACTGCATCTTCTAGAGCTATTATCAGCATCCAGCTTCTGGGGATGGCTAAGTTGGCACATGCTGTTGTCAGTTTGAACAGCAAGCTCAAGGACCCTGCTTCCCCTATCTGCTAATGGAGCCTTCAGTTCTTTCCATTATCTGTCACTTATCAGATCCAGTCTTGGCTATAAGAAGATTGAGGCTTCCTTGAGGTCAAACAGAGCTCCTTCCCAAGGTTGGTTGCAGAGGGAGAATCATATCCCTATGCCAAGATTCACCTTTGCCTTGGGGTTTCTGTGTTACTGTCCCTACTTCCTATCCTTGGGAAGACTTCATGTCCTGAATAACTCAGGCTTAAGCGAAGAAAGCTGACCCTTTCCTAGCAGAAAACCAAGGCAAGCCCATGCCATTTGGACAAGGCTTTGCAGGAGTTGGGGATAATGTAAAAAAAAAAAAAAAATAGAAAGAGTGGCATAAAGTTGACTGATGTGGCTCAGCTTCATGGTGGCTGTCTCAGAGCTCTCCAGCCAGAATCCCACATTTAGTGATAAACCCTCCCACATCCAGAAAGCAGAGTAAGATGTGAGAGGTCCCTTATCTGTCTGCCTTAGTGGAAAAAGGAAGTTTTGATTTCCTTTCTGATAAACTCTTTCTCCCAATTATTGATGTCAGGAATGCCCACCCACCCTGTCCCCTTTAGAAGAATTCTCATGTAACCACCTTGCCTTTCAGGCCTCCCTGTAATAGCCATATTAGATTGTTATTAATACAATAGACAACCTTAATACAATAGGCTCAATGTTCGTTGCCTCAACACAGGCATCCACAAGCCCAGGGCCATATCACACAGGACAGAAGAGTAACAAAGTGTGGCCTGGTAGAAACAATGTCTACCTAACCGATCCAGCCAGTCTCACACTTTATCAGCTAGAGAGGACAAAGGCGATCACGTTTATACGGGATCCCATAAACACTAGATGCCCTGACAATGGCACACCCCCCCAACCCCCCTGCATAGCGAGTGTTCTAGCATTGCCCTGGGATTTCTCCCCATAGACGTTCCCAGGAATTTCAAAAGGGAGCACACCCTTGACTTGGTGTCAGGCCAGGGTGTTCTCACAGCTTGTCTGGGGTGGGTACTGGAGACTTAGGCTTGTGGAGGTCAGACTCAGAAACTGGCTTACAGATGGTAGCATGGGAAATTCTCTGGCAACTGTAGTGATATAAATTGCTGCACAACTCTGCCTCTGATAAAAATACAAGGACATTTGTTTTGCCTTCTCCCCAAGGACCCTTGGGCTTCCTTGTATTCCCACTGTGCAGGGGTGCCTCAGTCAATGCTGTCTGACCTTCGGGTGTGGGGACACCTTGGATTTATCATTAAGGGGGTATCTCAAGGACAATCTGCCTGAGCCCTGAAAGACTACTGCTACTTTTTTTTTTTTAACCAAATGACATACATTTTTCCCCTCTGAGTTCACACATGCTACCATCTGACAATAGATGCCACCCCCAGTGACCATGAAAGGGTCCTCATGTGTAAGGTGATTTACCTTGCAGGAACTTCTTTTCCCTTCTGGCAACCCAACCTTGGGTGGGGCATCCTGGTCTACCACCCATACTTTTATAGTTTCAAGCGTCAATGGATGGGGAGAATGGCTCATCTGTGCAGTTCCTTTCTCCCTGGAGACCCTCTGTCCCTTTCAAAATTCATGGTAGTACATCGATGTTGGGGAAAGAATCATTATCTAATTCCACTGGCCTCCAAGTATGTCCAGAATATTTAGTTTTGAATCAGAGACCCTTGATCAGGCTAGAGCCTCAGTCTCTCCAATGATGAAGGAGAAGGGAATCCCTAGACTTTCAATTTCTGTTTGATTCTGTGAGAATCAAAAGTTAGGATTTTGTGAGAAAAGACCAGAAGATAATTCCTCAAGTGTCTCATTTTAATTGTAAAGTTGTCTGGGACCACAGCAGTCAGCAGCTTCACTGAATGCAGGGGTGAAAGAAGAAAAATGGCAGCTGGTGCCTCCCATGAGTAAACAAGGAAGCCTACTGGGGAGGAGTGAATGGGGAGCTCTCCTCTTGCATCTCTGGGGTGTGTACTGACACCAGCCCATCGTTGTTCTCTGCCTACTTGTGTCAAAGAACAACGTTTCAACAAACTGAGTTTCAAAGATCTAATTAGTTTTTCTTAGTGATTCATGAATTGGGCAGCATTCCATCTAAAAAATAGGTGCTCTAATGAACTGAGAAGAGGGGGTGAGCTTTATAGGCAGAAAAGACTGAAGAAAGCAGAAATGAATTACAAAAAATGGGTTTGGTGTTTCAAAGCTGCTTTCCTTATGTGGTAAAGCTGAGGGTACTTCCCTATTATGCCGGCTCAGGTTGACTGGGTTCCTTTTGATTGGTTGCTGTGAGTTTTTCAGAATCTTCATTTCTAGGTTTGGTTTGATTATGCAGCACCTAGCACAAGGTACTCCATTCTGGTTTGGTCTGGCCTGTTGGGCTGAGAGCAGGTGCCCAGTCTAAGACAATGGGCTTCCATAAACTTTATGTATCAAGTATAAAGTCTGACATGGTTTGATTACATTTCCCTCTTTTCCTGTGCATGTCTAATCAAATTCTACATTTATTTTAGAGAGAGAACCAAAGTGGGGTAACTGATATTATGTGCCTCCTTTTGTGGATGAACATCCCTGACAAGGTGGTGCTGTCTGTGAAAGGTTGGTGTGGCCACTTTGCACATTCTTATAAGGCACATCTTGGGGCAAGGTGGGGCTGGGGCTTCACCTCCTCTGGCATCCACCTGCTGAGAGAGTTTTCTGTTCAGTCGCCCTCTGGGAATGACCTCACATGATGGTCTTGATATTAGTGCTTGGAGAGGCTTGGATGGCAAATTGGAGGTTCGAGTAACAAAGGTGTTTCCCTAATCCTGGAGACCAGTCCAGTCCTTTTTCCTCTCAGGGTACAGCTACCCATTCACACATTTTGTAAATCCCACTCTGCCCAGTTTGTCTGTGTCTGTCTTAATTTGCTGCAGGGCTTAACCTCAGTCCCTTTAAATCTCTCTGGGCAACTATCTATTGTAACAATGAATCCTAATAAATAACAGGGATTGAGAATCTCTAATCTGAAATGCTTGGGACCAGAAGTGTTTTTGAATTTTGGATATTTTTGATTTTGCATTAGAGTTACCAGTTCAGCATACCAAGTCTAAAAATCTGAAATCTGACATGTTCCAATGAACATTCCTTTGAGTGTCATGTTGGTGTTTTGAAAGTTTCTGATTTGAGAGCATTTCAGGCTTTGGATTCTGGGATTTGTGATGATCAATCTGTATAGGGAATGAGGAGGAACAAGGACAAAATCCTTGATAAAAGCATTTGACAGTCATTAGAACTTAGAGCATTCAGGAACTACAAATGAGATCTCTCTCATATTTTTAATTAGCCAGGGGTATACTTGAAGACTTCAAAATCCTTTCAGAAATAAACCTCCCAACCCCCTCATTTAGGCAAGATTGAGAACATAATGGATTTAGGAATTTCAAAAGCAGTAACAGGTCCTAGCAGGGGACTTACAGACAGCAGGTTTTGGAAACATATGTCTTTGAAACATTTTTTCAGAGGCGTTTGAATTCCAGGTGGTGGACTGCATATGGGGTCAAAATAAGCATTCTAGCTTAAAAACAACAAAAAGAAACTGGACTGAAGTTTGCCCTGAGCTAAAGAGAAGGTCTTGTTCTTGTGGCAGCAGCAGCTGCAAACACACACCAGAGCAGAAGTCGGGACGACCAGGGACTTTCTCAGAGAAAAATGCTGGCTTTGACTAAAAGGAAAACATATTTACATCTTTATACATTTTTCTGTCTTCCCCCACTTCCCTCACCCACCTCCTCTCCCACCTACCAGGCTTGGCGGAACATAGCAAGTGACGCGTCAGAGAGAATGGCCACTGCAGCACACTGTGTGTAGAGGAAAAACGACTTTTCAAACCCTCCCTCCATGGAAAGTAGGGTGGGTTATGGGCTGAATTCTTTTCCCACAAATTCCTGTGTTGAAGTCCTAGCCCCCAGGATAGTGTCAGAAGGTGACTATACTTGAAGATAGGGTCTGGTGGTTATGTTAAAATTAGGCCATTAGGGTGGGCCCAAATCCAATATGACTGGTGTCTTAATAAGAAAAGGAAATGACGACACAGACTCATGTGAGGGACGGCCATGTGAGGGCACAGGGAGAAAACAACCATCTGAACTGAGGAAAGAGGCCTCAGGAGAAACCAACCCTGCTGGCACCATGATCTTGGACTTTCAGCCTCCTGGACTTCAAGAAAATTCACTTCTATCATTTAAGCCGCCCAGTCTGGGCATTTGCAAGAGCAATCCCAGTTGACTAATGTGGGGCCCCTCTCTGCTCAACCCTGGAGTCACAAGAAAACCTCAACCCAGGAAAGCCACAGAGGGCTCCCTCATCAGGACCTCCTCAGGAAGTTCTCTGCTGACAGTAGATATCTGGGAAGAATGAGGAACAAGCTGCCTTTGCAGGGACAGAGGTCTCAGGAATGCTTAGTTTGGGGGACTGGCCAGAGTCTTAAGCCTGGAAACAGACGGAGGTTGATTAACATTTGGCATGTGGGTCCCTCAAAGGGAAAACCTTTCATGTGCACGAGAGGTGGCTCTTGGAAGAGAGAAGTGAGAGCCTTGAATTCCTCTTCCAGACAGGCCCGTCACTAAATCCCACATCCAGGTTCTCAGGTTCTCAACATATAAATTCTAGATTACTTCTAGGCCAATGCTTCTCCAACTTCACTGTGATGCAAATCATGGAATCACACAGGATTTTTTTTTAAATTGTAGATTCTGATCCAGAAGATCTGAGTGGGGTCCACGAACTTGTATTTCCAATTAGCTCCCAGACACACTGGTGCTGCTGGGGGCAACCCTTGGAGAGCTGGGCAGAGTCTCTGCACACAATCTGACCTGTGTCTGGGTCCAGTGCAGCAGTGGCTCCCACCCACCCTTGCTCCATGGCACTCACAATTCCTGGTGTGCTCCTGGCACCGGGCATCGGGGACAGATGAATAAGACAGTGAGGCACAGGGGCGAGAGGAAAAGGGTATGTACAGAGCCAGATGGGTCAGAGCTGGACCCTGACGGGCACAGAACTAACTCAGCAACCTTAGATGAGGGTTCTAACCACTTAGAACTTAGACACTTAGCTTTGCTTTCTGTAAAATGGGCACTCTATGTTTCATAAGGTAGACCTAAAAAATTTGACACTTAGCTTACCTCAGACAAGAAAGAAAACAGTGAACTCTCCAAGGGTCAAATGAGGAGGCTGACAGACAGAGAGACTGACAGGCAGAGTCTGGGGTCTCGCCCCTGTGTAGGATGAGGATGGGGTATTGGACCATAGTAAAGGAGAAGTAGAAACTGAGGCTGGTGCATAAAGTCTAGAGCTTCATAAAGTTGTCCCTTACTCTAAATAGAAACTCAAAACTCAAGAATTCTGTAAGAAACTTTACTGTTTGGGGGAGAGGGGATAGAGTGTCATCCTTGAAAAATTGAAACGCCAGGTTGCACACACACAGATGTGCAATCCAAATTTGTACAACCAGTCTGGTGTGGGAATTCCAAGGGGAGAAATTAAAATAACTGTTCAAGACCATTAAAGTCTTGCATTTTTAGCAGAAGAAAATGTGAAATTATTGCTGTAGGGAAACTTCACAGCCCAGAGGTCATGGGACTCCCACAGAAAAAACAACGCCATTGAAGATGAGCTGACAATCAGAATTATAAACCCACCGCCAAGAAAATGAACCACCATGAGGGAGAGTCAACAAATGCAATAAACAGAATCAGCACCTTCAAAACTGCAAAGCATGCGTTCTTCCGAAAAGAACAAAGAAATAAAAAGATTTCAAAGTATGAAAGACACAAGAGAATAAATAAAAACCATACTCAAAGTATTAATCAGTGTGGAAAGTGATTTGAAAGAGGGCCACAGAAGTTCTTTAGGTGAAAAGCATAGTCATCGGAAAATAACTCAGTGGCAGAGTAAAACACAGATGAAGCACTGCTGAAGGACTGGTGAACAGGAAGATGGTTCTGAGGACCTGAAAGAGAATATGGCACAGAAAGAAAAAGCAGCAGCAGCTGAGAGACATGGAGGGGACGGAGGTTGGGACCTTGAAACAGGAATTCTGGGAGAGAACAAAGTGAAAGGAAGACCAGCAATATTTAAAGAGATAAAGGCTGAGAATCTTCAGATTTAAAGAAAATACACATGTTCATTTTAGGGAAATGTGAGAGTTCTAGAGAAGAATGAATAAAAATAAAACTGCGCTAGATGTATTAACACCAGAGAACATTACAGAAAGAGACACTCTTTCTTACAAATGTAATTGTATTTACAGATTTTTTGCAACGGTTGATGTCAAAATAAAGGAATAATCACCTTTTCAGAAAAACAGGGATGAAAGTTTCTCCCACAAAAGCCCACTAAGCAGTAACTACTAAAAGATGGGCTGCAGTTAGATGGAAATTTAACCTGAGTTAGGAGTCAGTTGCCAGCAACAATGGTGACTCAAAAAAGGACAAATGTGTTAAGAAATAAAAAAGAGCAGTGTCTGGGGGCAAAAAGGAAATTTGGGGAAGGTTTAAAATAGGTGCAGCTAAGGTACTAACAAGCAATAGCATGATAGGTAGAAGGGCAGAAATCAGAAGTGATAATGCATCAACATCTTTGTATTGTTCAGCGTGAAAGTAAAAGAATGATTCCTTTTATCTTTGTTTATTCAAGTACATAAATTAGAAATTTGAAGGTAACTTAAAAAATGAAAATAGCGTATAAACTTTAAAATCATTAGAGGAAAAAATGAATTAAAGGAACCTAACCAGTTCTATACAAGACAGAAAAAAGAAATATAGAAATAATGAACGAAAACATGGTAGAGAGAAAACACCAAATAATATGGTAAAAATAAGCACAAATATGGGTAATTGCAATGTAAACACTAAATTAGAATTATAAATTAAAGGATTTTTACATTTGATTATAACAAATAAATAATACAAAACAAAACCTAGTTAGTATTTAAGGGAAAGCATTTTAGAGATAAGGCAATTTATTACGTACTAATAAAACATGTATTTTCAGTGGGATTTTCAGCCTAAATGTCACTAACAACATAGTATCTGAATCTATAAGCCAGAACTTTTAGAATTACAATTAGAAATATTAAGTTATGGTCACAGTTGGGGAAAAGTAACGAATCAGCCAGAGGTTGTATTAAGGATAGGCAAGATCAGAAAAATGTATTAATGAGCTTGACCTAATGGATATTATGTGAATTCTGCACCCAGCAATGGAAGAACATGTTTTTTTTTAATATTGTGAACATATTTTTGTTTTTCTTTTTTGAAAATCTAGTTTTAAAAACCATCACATATAAACGCCATTAATTCCAGTAAAAGCAGTGATGGTGCAGCCTGACCTAAAAGTAATGTCTCTCCACTTAGCAGGGGAAAGGGGAAGGCACAGTGTGTGAGGGAATGTTGGAATGAGACAAGTATATGAAATAAGATGAGAGTTACACAGCCCAAGTCAGCGATTTCTGGGATTAGTTCCTAGCCTCATGTTGATTAGCTCTGTGACTCTGGGAAAACTCACTTAGACTCTTTGATCTTCAGTTTCCTCATCTATGTAATGGGTCTAATAGCAGAGTCCACATCCTAGAGCTGTTGTGAGAATAAAATAAGACACTACATTTTCAGTGCCCAATACCATGCCAATCTCCTCGTAAGAGTGCAATAAGTTAGCTCTTTTCATTTTCATTATTTTAATGTCCTAACTCCTATGTCAAATTATTTGAATATATTACTATATTTTAAAGTAACTATCTTCTATCTGTCTGTCTGTCTTCTTTCAAGAATTTATTCTATCGTCTGTCTTCTTTCAAAAATCTGAACTCTGAGTTAAATATTTGTGTTCTGAACATCTTTTCTGTTAAGATGTCTTTGCAATGTGTTTTATTATAAAATTAGGGTGCTACTACTGACACATGAGAAGTGAGGAGGCCCAGAAAAATAGATGAAGCTATTTCGAAGAAACTACATTAGTAAAACAATGAAGCAAAATATTTCAAAAATACATAATAAGGACTCCACATATTGCTGAGGAGATGATGAAATTGCAGAGGCAAACAGTAACCATGTGGCTTTTCTCATCCCAATGCAGTGAGGAACTCAGAGTCTGGGGACATCCTAATCTTACTCGAAGTAACTCAACCCTACAAACACAACACTACGGTATGATTAGAACTAAGGAAAGACTTCTTTGAAAAGTGTCTTTCTACCTTAACACAGAATTTTTAACGTAAAACCCTGACTTAGAAGCCCGAAGCCAGAGATTGTAATGAGCTGAAATCGTGCCATTGGATTTCAGCCTGGGCGACCAAGTGAGACTCTGTTTCGAAAAAAAAAAAAAAGGAAAGAAAGAAAGACACATATTTACATATTTGACAAGAATAATTGGAAATTTCTGCATATATTATGTTTAAATAAAATTGTAGATAATAACTAAAAAAAAAAAAAAAAAAACCTTGACCTTGCCCTCCAGGATGATAAAAGTTCATTAGATTAAAAACTTCAAGATTTCTCTTGAAATGTTGCCTTTCAAGAGCCCAAGTGACCTGCTGCTTTTGCTCAGATGCTGGTGTGAGCTCAGTCTGGATGACCTCTTTCCACAGCAGGACAGGGCAAGATGCATTTTCATGGAGCCTCCATTTTCACCAGAATGAATGGTGTGGGTTTTTGCTAGAGTTGAGAACTTGAGTTGGGGGCTTGAAGCAGAAGGAAAAGGACCAGGCCATGCCCCTGGGCAGCTGGGCCCAAAGGTCTGTTATGGGTGTAAACAGGGTTTCATTCAGGGCAATCCTGCACCCAGTGCCTTTGAGTGCCTGGGACAGTTAGAGCAAGGGGGTGTCCCTAGGACCTCGGACAACGTAGAGACAGAGAGGCCACGGGGAACAGGAAGAAGCAGCATGGCGTGGGGTCTGCAGTGTGTTATCAGGAAAATGAATGGATGACTACTTTGGCATGATTAGATGGTGGGATGTCCTAAAATGCCAGGTCCACACAGTGGCCTCCACACATGGGGAGCCACAGACAGGTGTTACCAGGCAGGAGGCCAGGCACTTGGCACTGCAAGGCCCAGCCTGAAGACAAGTGACAGTGAGGGCTTGAACCAAGGAAGTGGCGGGGGTGCATTCTGTGGTCTTCTGCTTGCCAAATCCAGGTACACAGAATAAACACACGTGTGTGATCAAGGCACACATGCAGAGACATGGCTCTGCTGCATCACTGTGAAATTTCTAGCCTCTGTTATGGGGTTTAGTGGTCTCCAAAGTTGGGGTGCATGTATCCAGAGGTACTCAGGATAACCTGTCAGTCTGTATTAGTTTCATGCAAGGAAATCAATTTTTTTGTAATATTTCATTTGTGGAATGACCCTGGTTTCCTGCTGTGGGACCCTGTGTCTGAGATGGGGTTTCACAAATACTGAAGCAGGTCCCCACAGCACAGGGGTGATGGCTGCATCTTCATTCGTTTCTTTGCTTCCAGGACAACAGCATTTAGCAGTTTCTTTGCACTGGTTATGGATCTGCAGACTCTATGATCTGCACTGGGGGTCCTGGGTGGGCTGGTGCTCAGGACCCACAGCAGGAATGGCTGTGCTGATGTGCGTGCACTGTCCGCTGACAACCAGCCCTGCTTTAGGCAACAGAGAGGACTATGGTGGCTCCAACATGCAAATACAGCTCAGTTCAGAAATCATTCAGTTGGGGATATTATTCAAAATCTTCCCTCTTCTTTAGAAATTGAGATTTCTGAGCCTTCCCATGCTGGGGCTTGCTTCAGGGAGAGGATGCGGTCAGCTCTGCTCCCCGCACCCCTGCTGTCCCCATCTTTCCCATCCACTAAGTGCTATTTCAGAGGAGGGAGGGAAGAGGATGAGGGAAGAGAAGTCTGGGATGGGATAGCTCCTGCCCAGCCAGAGGCTGTGTTATCTCTGGGTCTAGAATGTGATAAAAGTAGATTCTTCATCTTGTTGATGTCATTGAGAGTCCTTCAGGGAGTCCTACCTGGAGATGTGGTTTGTTCACCAAGACAGATGTACCTTTATCCAGGTGGTTTCCTGGAACTCCTTCTTTAGCATGTAGGATCCAGGAGCTTCTTGCTGTTGGGTACCTCTCTCCCTTCAAGCGGCCCTTTAGACAGAACCCAACTGCTGCTGCTCTGTCTTTTTGGTGACCCCATTTTTTCCCCAGGAAGCATGATAATACCTGGCCCCTGAAATCCTTGGGAGTGGGCTTACCCTGCCCAAGTCTCTCTCATCTGTCACTGTAGGCATCTCAGTGAGTCAGGCAGGCAGCCCAAAAGCCTCCCAACTTCAAGGAAGCAATTCAAGGCACCACATGAAGAATTAGCACCATCTGCCCCTCACCAGGTGGGACTGCAGCTTTCTGCCAAGATGTGAGGTCAGCATGCCCTTCCCCTCCCTGCTCTCTAAACCCTTTGATTTTTGGTCTAGTTTTGGGGGCTCAAAATGAAGCTACTTCTTGGAAATTTTCTTTGTAAATTCTGGTGGTGGTGTTCCAGTTTGCAATTTGAGCACCAGAGGGGCTTCAAAACTTCAGTGTGACACGTTGTGACATGTAAATGGGGAAAACAGTTGCCCATATTCTTTTTTTCTTTTATTTGGCTGGAGTCAAACAGAAAGGATGGGAGACCACTGCTCTAGACTTTTGTTGCTTATCTTAGTTATCCATTCTAAGAGATTTCTGGCCCTTCTATACCAAGGTTCTTTGCTTCAGAAATTGCAGTAGAAAAGCATAGCCCAGGTTTTGAGACAAAATCCATCATTTGGATGCCTAGCTTCCAAAAGAAAGTTCCAAATAATTCTCCTTCCAGACTCAGACATTCCAGGCCCTATCAGAGCTTAAACGTGCTTTTTCTGTTTGGTCAGTCTGAGTTAAATTACTCTGGGCATTTTTGAGTTTCATGAACAAGAAAAAAACTTTTTCAACCTGAAAAACAAATGGAAGCCATTCATTCTGGCAACAGATAACTCCAAAGGATGTGACCTTTCAGAGCTCACACTGCCTATGTGAATTGTTTCCTTGGAGAAACAGAATCTGCATGAGTTCAATCAAGTAGTGTCAAGGAGAAAATGTTAAGTGATGGAAGAAGAAAAAATATTTATAAGACAAGGAATGTTTGGAGCCAATTATTCTCCTTGATTTCCCGATGTGCTCTATGTCTGGGCTTCAACATCGGGCAGAATGTTTTACATCACCTTAGTAGCCAGATTAGTTTGGCTGAATACATACAATGATTTGATTTAGAGAAAGTGATCATTATGGTGGCTAGAAAAATAAGTCTCTATAGAAATGGGATAATTTGATAGCTACTGAGTGGGACAGATTTGTGTGGAACCTTGGGTAAACAAATCCGAATGATACTTTTCCCCTTGGTGGATTCCTTTGGTAATCAACCTACCAGTTTCTGGAAATGGACCATTATGCAAATTCATAAAATACAACAAGATCTTTTCACCTTGTGATGTTTATAATTCTTTCCCTTGGAAATAAGATCTTTAAATGAAAATCTCCATGGTAATGCTCCATGAAGAGTAACACCATAAATGTCTTGCTAGGCAAAAGGAAATAAAAAATGTTGGGCTACTCAGAGAAGTAGTAACTCAATTTCGTGGCTGAGATATTTCAGATTCTCTCAAAGACTATATTTTACAGATCTTTTATTATAGTCTGACTGTTTTTATTGCTCCTTGCTGACTTAAGGTAGGTGTAGGGGATACTTACCAGGAACAAAGGCTATTTTCTTGCCTCGCATAGCTCAGGCACCTCTTTTGCTTGATGATACTGAGAAGTCCATCGATAGCTGCAGCACAGAGGGTACATGCCACAACGGCAGGGGCAGGGGATGCTGTGGGAGTGGAGTGGGATGTTATTAGCCAAAATTGTAAAGCCATCTTGAAACTCACAAAACATTTTCCATTCTGCAAATATTTAGTTAGCAGCTGCTACAGGCTGGTTACTATACATTCATCACTCTTATGTTCAAATGCTTCTCCCAGTGTTAAAAACCAGACCTCTGCAAAGATTGGCATACCAAAAATGGCTTGCACATAGTCCTTGTCTTTACTGGCATCCTGCATGAGAAAATCTCATTGCCCAGAGACTCAAAGAAAATGGTCGGATGTCAAAGGAGGGACTTCTAGGAGACATCAAAACAAAAACATTGAAAAAAAAAATGAAAATCTTAAGAACAACTAGAAAAACAAACAAAATAAACCCAAAGCATAGCACAGAACCCATGGGCCCAATAAAGTATTTTGCAACTTAAATTAAGGACAAAGCAGAGCATCTTGAGAAATTCCCACATTTCCAAGGCCGAACCACAGCTGGAACTCAGGGAGTGACTTGAATCCCTTAGGAAATAGATGCAGTAAAGGAACTGCATTGCGCAAGGGCCAAGTAGAAAGACTGCATGTCTCCACCACCCAAGGACATCAAGGGCCTTCCTGGGAAGCCAGGGGAAAACTAGAGACCTCATAGAAAAGTAAGAGCAAAACTGGAAACCCAGACCCTAAAACAAAATGTTAAGTAAACACTTCCAGAGAGAGGGATACAGAATAGTTGATGTGGCAAATACAGCAGTATGAATTAGTTGAGCACATGGAATGAAGAGAAGTGTGGGATGATGCCTTTCCAAACCCCACCAGGCTGTGCTTCCCTGTGGAAAACATTTAAGCGCCTGTAGGCCTGCCCTGTAAAGACAGCCCTGCTTTGGTAATAGGGAGGCCTAGGGTGGCTCTAATCTGCAAATTCAGCTTCATTTAGAAATCATTTCATTGAATATTTTATTCAAAAGCTTTGATCTTCATTAGAAGTCAAGATAGGCACTAGAATAAAAATGTTAGGTTTTAAGCCATGGCCTGTGGTTCAGAGACTATCAGGAAATGGGATAAAACCTAGAAACCAAAGTGGAGATTTGGCCAGGTATCCCACTTCACCAATTTGTTGTTGTTATGTTTTCATTTGTTTAATATTCAAGGGCATTATCTTATGTGTATTCCCAATAAAGTACGTATTTTCATATCCAGCTCTGTTAATGTTTTAATGTGTATTTCACAGGTTCCTGTCAGCAAAACTTTGACCAGCCATGGATTTCCTTGTCCAAAATCCAAAAGGGAGAATGACTAACTGTGGTTTGCAAGTCTTCTTCTTCTTCTTTTTTTTTTTTTTGGTCAGCATTACTCCCTGCACATCTACATAGATACAGGCATACCTCAGAGATATTGTGGGTTCAGTTCCAGACCACTGCAATAAAGCAAATATTGCTGTAAAGTGAGACACACAAATTTTTTGGTTTCCCAGTGCATATAAAAGTTACATTTACACTATAGTGTAGTCTCTTAAGTGTGCAGTAGCATCATGTCTGAAAAACAAAGTATATGCCTTAATTAAAAATACTTTATTGCTAAAGCATGCTAACAATTATCTGGTTCAGTGGTGACGGCTGCTGACTGATCAGGGTGGTGGTTGCTGAAGGTTAAAGAAGCTGTGGCAATTTAAAAAAGTAAGACAATAAAGCTTGCAACATCGATTGACTCCGACTTTCACAAAAATGTCTCTGTGGCAAGTGATGCTGTTGATAACATTTTACCTTCAAAATTGGAGTCAACCCTCTCAAACTCTACTGCTGCTTTGTCAATTAAGATTATGGAATACCCTAAGTTTTTTGTTATTTCAACAATGATCATAGCATCTTCATCTAGAGGAAATTCCATCTCATGAAACCACTTTCTTTGCTCATCCATAAGAAGAGACTCCTCATTCATTTAAGTTCTATCATAAGATTGCAGCCATTCTGTCACATCTTCAGGATCCACTTTTAATTCTAGGTCTCTTGCTATTTCCACCACATCTGCAGTTACTTCCTTTACTGAAGTCTTGAATCCCTCAAAGTCATCCATGAGGACTGTAATCATCTTCTTCCAAACTCCTGTTAATGTTGATATTTTGACATCCTCCCATGAACCATGAATGGTCTTAGTGGCATCCAGAACGGTGAATCCTGAATCCTTTCCAAAATGGTTTCAATTTACTTTGTCCAGATCCATTGGCGGAATCACTACCAACTGCAGCTATAGCCTTATAAAATGTGTTACTTAAATAACAAGACTTGAACGTCAAAACTACTCCTTAATACATGGGTTGCAGGATAAATGTTGTGTTAGCAGGCATGAAAACAGGATTCATCTCCTTGTAATTCTTCATCAGAGAACTTCAGGGTGATCATGCGCATTGTTAATGAGCAGTAATATTTTGAAAGAAATCTTTTTTTTCTGAGCAGTAAGTCAACAGTGGGCTTAAAATATATATTCAGCAAACCATTCTATAAACAGAGATGCTGTCATTGAGGCTTTGTTTCATTTACAGAGCCCAGGAAGGGTAGATTTAGCGTAATTCTTAAGGGCCCTAGGATTTTCAGAATAGTAAATGGACACTGGCTTCAACAAGTCACCAGTTGCATTAGCCCCCAACAAGAGAGTCAGCCTGTCCTTTGATGCTTTGAAGCCAGGCATTGACTTCTCTCTAGCTATGAAAGTCCTAGATGGCATCTCCTTCCAATATAGGGCTGCTTTGTCTACATTGAAAATCTATTTAATGTAGCCACCTTCATCAGTGATCTTAGGTAGATCTTCTGGATACCTTGCTGCAGCTTCCCAGTCAGCATTTCCTGCTTCACCTTGCACTTTTTTGTTATGGAGATGGCTTCTTTCCTTAAACCCTATGAACCAAACTACTTGCTTCCATCTTTTCTTCTGCAGGTTCCTTACCTCTCTTAGCCTTCATAAAATTGAAGAAAGTTAAGGCCTTGCTCTGGGTTAGGCTTTGGCTTAAGGGAATGCTGTGACTGGTTTGATCATCTGCCTAGACCACTAAAATTTTCTCCGTATCAGCAGTAAGGCTGTTTCACTTTCTTATCATCCATGTGTTCACTGGAGTAGCACTTTTAATTTTCTTCAAAATCTTTTCCTTTGCTTTTGCACCTTGGCTGACTGGCACAAGAGGCCAGCTTTTGTCCTGTCTCAGCTTTTGACATGCCTTCCTCACTAAGCTTCGTTGAGAGGGGGGAACCCTGCAAAAGCCGAGGCAAGGGTCTGAAGCCTCAGCATGTTCTCATATAAACATAGAATTAGAAAAGAATAAGAGATATAGTTACATAGTTATTCCTATATATAATCATAAATAATCACATAGTTATTCATATGTAATCATAAATATAAACATATATAATCATATAATCTTTAATCTTATTAATGAGTCTCAGGTCAAGAAGTATGGGACTGAAACGGCATTGGAAAAGAGGTGACCCTAAGGCAAGATGCTCTAAGTCCTTTGTCACGCCCACATAAAGACTGCTGGAGGACGCCTCAGCTGTGCCACAGTGTCTGCGCTGTGAAAGCGCCTGCTGTTTAGCCAGCTAGGGAAGGAGACATCCAAGATGGCTGAGACATCTCCTTCCTTGGGGGAGTGAGGAGAAAACTCCGCTCTTCCAAGCTCTTGTTGTAGGCCTGACAGCTGTCAGAGAGACCCACAGACATCAGGGACTTAGTTGTCTGTATGGGGTGCTGTGCTTTAGGGATCACATTCCATGTTTACTTTCAATTTCTGCTTCTGTACCTGGTTCCTCTTTTTCTTAGAAGATAAGAATTAGTAATAGTAACATAAATCCTAGTGACCTTGTTATTTCTTGACAAGTATGAAAAAAGTGCTGATGCCTTAGGTTTTCTCCTTGTCATGGCTTCTTTGAATTCTTGGGCCCCTGTCTCCAAGACACGTGATTTACCTGACCCTATCACTGACCACCATTACTCACCCTACCTACCCTTTCCCCAGCTTTGTTCTCAATAAAAGTCAGAGTGTCCAGGCACTCTGGGCCACTGCTGGGCTCTGCGCTTTGGTTGCAGTGGACCCTTGTGCCCAAACTCTGTTTTCTCTTTCTTGGTGTCTTGTGTCTTTTATTTCCACAGTTTCTCGTCTCCACACCAGCAGAGAGGGACTCACGGGACCCTGCAGGGCTGGACCCTACACTTAGTCGTTTCTAGTTTTTGATTGAAAGGGAGAGATGTAAAACTTCCCTTCATTTGAACACTTAGAGGCCATTGTGGGGTTATTAATTGTCCTAATTTCAGTAGCGTTGTGTCTCAAGATATAGAAAGGCCCCAAGAGAGGGAAAAAGATGGGGAACACCTGGTCAATGGAGCAATCAGGACACCTACATTTATTGATTTAATTTTGCTATTTTATATGACTGTGGTTTTTCATGCATCCTCCCTAATTACAACAGTAACATCAGAGATTAATAATCATGATCACAGATATAATAATATAAATAACATATAATATGTTGATATTATATCTGTGATCATTATTATATAGTAGAATAATATTATAACAGATATTATAATAATAATAAAGATTGAAATATTGTGAGAATTACCAAAATGTGACACAGAGACAGGAAGTGAGCACATGTTCTTGAAAAAATGGTCACCGTAGACTTGTCTGATACGGGATTGCTACAAACCTTTAATGTGTAAAAACACTAGAGCAAAGTACAATAGAACAAGGTATCCCTGCAGTGCTACGACAAAGGTGACATGGAGCACTGGATTTGTTGGCGTCATTGCTCATCTAGAAACTCGGAAGGAGGCTGGGCAGACCCCTTGCCAGCTCTAGCTCTTGTTCATATGAACTCAAATCTTCCCAGACTCTGAATTACTAGAAATTCTTCCTATCTTGCCACTGACCAGCTGAGGGTGTCTGTATTTTCTGCTGCTCCAAACCTGATGCCTGGGTCTCCTGGGATGAAATGACATCTGGGGATGCTGTTATCCTGCTGCATCTCTGCTCTGGCTTCTAGGTCTCACCCCATTTTCTGGTGATCTCCAATCCACATGCCGTTCAGTTAGGACCTGACGTTCTTATAGCTCCCACTCGAGGAGTCGCTAGATTGTTTTTTTTTTGTTTTTTTTTTTTTGAGACAGAGTTTCGCTCTTGTTACCCAGGCTGGAGTGCAATGGCGCTATCTCGGCTCACCGCAACCTCCGCCTCCTGGGTTCAGGCAATTCTCCTGCCTCAGCCTCCTGAGTAGCTGGCATTACAGGCACGCGCCACCATGCCCAGCTAATTTTTTGTATTTTTAGTAGAGACGGGGTTTCACCGTGTTAACCAGGATGGTCTAGATCTCTTGACCTCGTGATCCACCCGCCTCGGCCTCCCAAAGTACTGGGATTACAGACGTGAGCCAAGGCGCCCGGCTCTAGATTGTTAACCTTCTGCTTCAGGAAACGCTCTCCTCCTGAATAACTCCTCAATGGTGGAAGAAATCACATTTTCTCCAGTCCCTACACCTCTGCCTGCTCATGAAATGCTGCATTCCTGGGGTGACTAGGTAGCTCCCGTTCTACTGTCTACACCTCACTCACCCTTCCCTAAGGGCGTGGGAGATTTGTCTGGTGGGCCAGTGCGTAGGCCCTTCTCTGCACTCTTCTTTGGAGCCCTTGCCCACAAGGTTCACTTGTGTCCATGCACACTTGTGCCTCTGTCACCAGCCCCTTCAGGGCCTGACTTAAAAGGTACCTTCTCGGTGAGCTCTTCCCTGGTTACCTTACTGGAAACTCTGTTCTACCTTCAACACTGACCACACCTTATTCCTCTTCACTGCTTTAATTTCCTCTTCAGCTCACATTACTATTAAAAATATGTATGTATACATACACATACACTCACAAACACTTTTTAATAGCGATAACTTAGTTATCTTTTTGTTTGACTCCTCCAATCATGTTCTGATGAATGTTTTACCACTGACTGTTCACAGAGGGTGGGGTGGGGACGATGGGTAGTGCTTGCCAGTGGTGTAAACATTCCCACCAGGGCTAATTTGCAAGAATGGCTATGTTCAAAAATCGGCTTGCAAAATTCCTGAGAATTTCACAATTTGGTCTTGCAAACCCATTTAAGCCAGTTCTAAGATACCACGGGCTGTCCCCACAGTGAGACATTCCATGAGGGTGTCCCATGAGGGTGGAGGTTTCTGCATGCTTTGTTAACTCCTATAACTTCAACCCTCTACATAGTTTTTGGTCCATAGTAGAAGTTTCATAATTAGCTGTTAGATGAAAGAATGAGTATAAACACATACTTTATAATTGGGATGATTATATATAAAGAACGATGCATTCTGTTATTTTCACTTATGCTCATAATGAGAACTTTGCCCATGCAGTTACATCTTATTCTAGAATATTTAAATGATGCTTCAATGATTAACCTTGGGGTACACTTTGTTGCACTGCTATTTTATATTTAGGTAAATTTCATCTCATTAAAAATAACACTATTATACATATCTTTGAACATAAATATTTAGTCACATTAACTAGGTCAGACATGGTGGCATATTACTTGTGGTTAATAAAATTATACTAAAAGAAGTCTGAGAAATAAATTTGAGAAGATTTTGATAATATTCTGAAATTAAAATGACATATGAATGTTTGACCAAATACAACTGATATTAGAATTTTAAGAAACTAAGCTAATTAGTTTTTTAATTTTTAAGAAATTTGGTATATACCATAAAACAGATAAGTAACCCAGAAAATTGACTTTCTATAGATACAAATGTAATATGTAAAACAATACTATGCAGGATAGACATTAAAAATATGTTGGGGTAATTTGTAGCAATATGAAAAAATTAACTTAGATTCATGCTTAGTATTATATTGTAAAACAAAGCCAAAGTAGATAAAATAATTTTTAAAAAAACCCTAAAATTGCTAAAGTTAGAAAATACATTTAATACAAAGACTATGGAAATGAGAATTTTTCAAGGATTAAAGCAATAGAAAAAAATAAATAAGTTCAACAAACTTAAAAATATAATAAAAATTTAAAATTATATTCTACAAGCACTAACAGAGTTAAAATTGAAATAAAAATTGTGACAACTGTGACAGGTATAGTTTTGTTAAAATCTTATCCCAAACTACAAAATTCTATGAGGTCAGAAATGGACAAGAGGTTAAATAATATAACAATAAGTTTTATTTTAAGTAAAGTATAAATGATAAACACACATTAGGAAAAATAAAAATAAAGCAGTACAAAGTAGAATTTTATAAGCATAGCTCGTATGCTTAGTTCAAGTCTCTTTTCATTTATCACACCACCTGGATTGATTCCATTTTAATTCTGCCATGCCTTCACTGAGTTATTCATTGATTCAAATGTGGATCTCAATTTGTCCATTCCAAATTCAGTCATGGAGGCTCCAAAGGAAGTATCAGAAGCTTGCCAAGGTAACCAACAGATCCTAAAGCTGATGTGTGATTGTATTGTCCTGAGAAATATTAGAATAACATTCTTTTGTTCTTCCTCAAGAGAAGTAAAACCTCAAAGACTCAGTAAGCCAGAAGCAAATATATTTCAGATCCAAGTGAATTGCCTTGAGATTCCTTCACATTTGGCCCCTATGTGAAGCTTAAACACAGAGATAAGTGCATTCGTGTGCACTGGATTCCACTGGTGAAATTTTGTTATGAAAACAAGGATCATTATGAGAGTATCCAGCTTCAGAGGGTGCTGTGCGTCACTAAATCATGGATTGCCAGGTGGTAGAAGAGATGGCAATTTTTGTCTGATCTGAACCTGCAGAGGCCCCATCTCCACACAAACCAGGTGGGCACTGATGGTATTTGTTAGTGTTTTGTTTCCATGTCACTGATATAGACTTCAGAAAGTTATGGCTGCAAGGATTCTGAATGCCAGCCTGGGAGGCTCAAAGGACTCAGGGAGAAAACAAGCACCAATAGTTATTTTAAGAGTAATGACAATGATTATGACAAATAGCTGGCTACGATTTTTGAGAGATGAGAACATGAGGTGAACTTTGTGTTCTCTCTGGTTTCTGCATGGAGTCACTTTTCACACTGTGACATGAGGAAGTAGAGCTCTGTAAAGAGCTGCAGTCTCACTCATCAGTAAAGCTGGATGTTCGGGGCAATGAGGGTGTGGGGCACTTAGCCACTATCATGGAGCTACTTAGAAAAGGGAACCAGTAGCCATTCCACAACGTACACATCTTTCAAAACACCGTGACATATACCATAACATATATAACTTTTCAATAATTAAAAAAATTAAAACTGAAAACTATGGGGAATCAGTTAAAAAAAAAAAAGTAAAGGGGCACCAAAAATATTTGGGATCTCTTGAGTCTTTGGCTGAGCACTGTACTTCATGTGCACAAGGCAGGACTGAGAGCTGCAGCTACTGGGGCTCTGAGTCAGAAGGTGGCTTCTGAGGTCATAGAGTTCTGAGAGATGCTGGAGTTCTAACCAGCAAGATCAGAATGAGCTCACTGAATGAGATGCCAAATGGGCAATGCCTCAGAGTAGGGCTCTGTTAACCCTGGACTAAGGGCTACTCTAGATGTGCCTTAACAAAGCTGAGATCATTCCTTGTCAGACTGATGCTTATCCACCAGTAAATAAACTGCCTGTTACAGCAAAAATTGATACCTTTTGAAGGAAGAAAACAAAATTCATTTCTCAACAATGTAACTAACATATGATTGAAAATGGAATGTAACCAGGCTGCTCCTTCTCCCCCTTTCTCTCGTGGAGGCTGAGAGACTGGCCTTACACAACATGGCTGCCTGGCGGGTCTGCTGTCCTAGAGTGGACGGAAGCAAGTGACTCTGTAGGCAACTTCTGACTTGGACTCTGAAGCTCACTACAGAAAGATCTAGAAGAGGTAAAGGTGTTACTGGAAAACGCTACTAGGAAAAGAATATATGATGCCCTTAGAGCTGAAAAATCCAAGATTGAGACAGAAATCAAGAACAAGATGCAACAGAAATCACAGAAGAAAGCAGAACTTCTCGACAATGAAAAGCCAGCTGCTGTGGTTGCTCCCGTTACAACAGGCTATACAGTGAAAATTAGTAATTATGGATGGGATCAGTCAGATAAGTTTGTGAAAATCTACATTACCTTAACTGGAATTCATCAAATTCCCACTGAGAATGTGCGGGTGCATTTCACAGAGAGGTCATTTGATCTTTTGGTAAGGAATCTAAATGGGAAGAGTTACTCCATGATTGTGAACAATCTCTTGAAACCCATCTCTGTGGAAGGCAGTTCCGAAAAGTCAAGACTGATACAGTTCTTATCTTATGTAGAAAGAAAGTGGGAAACACAAGGCGACTCAGGTTGAAAAAAGAGTGCAAAGAAAAAGAGAAGCTCTCCTATAACACTGAAACAGATCCTAGTGAGGGATTGATGAATGTTCTAAAGAAAATTTGTGACGATGGAGATGATGATATGAAGCGAACCATTAATAAAGCCTGGGTAGAATCGAGAGAGAAGCAAGCCAAAGGAGATACAAAATTTTGAGACTTTAAAGTCCTTTTTGGGAACTGTGATGTGATGCGGAAATACTGATGTTTCCAATAAGGGAATATTGGTGAGCTGCATATATAAATTTGACAGATAGCTATTTACATAGCCTTCTAAGTAAAGGCAGTAAATTCTCCATTTCCTGCTGGAGGATTTATTTAAATAAAATATGCTTATTAAACACACACACACACACACTAAAATAACATATGAATGAAAATTACTAGGCATGAGAAGAAGTAGGAAAAGTCAATATAAACAGACTCAAATGAGACAAATTTTTCAATTAGCAGGCATGGACTTTAAAACAGCTAATATAAATGTACTGAAAGATTTCAATGAAAAAGTAAGCAGAATAGTTGAGCAGAAGGGGAACAGGATCAGAGACATGGAAACCAGAAAGTAAACAAAATACATATTCTAAGACTAAAACATTATTATATTTGAAGTGAAAAGTTCAATAGATAGACTTAAGACAAGGCTATATACATTAAAAAAGAAAACATCAGTGGCCTGGAAGAAAACTCCCTAAACTAAAAAAACAAAGAGAATAACTTTTTAAAAAAGAACAGAGCCTCCTTATTGAGAAGTCAACAAGCACTAGTGTTGTGAAGGGAGCATGGTCTTGGAGTTGTTAAGGCCAGGACATGAAACATGAATTTACCTATGCCTCAATACATCATTTAACTTCCGTGGCCTGATTTTTTAGGTGGAGATATTGTGGGGTGGGGATGAGAAGGCATATATTGCATAAAAAGTGAGGTAACTCTGGAGGCTGGGATGAGAGGATTGCTTGAGTGCAGGAGTTCAAGGCTTCAGAAAGCTATGACTGCGTCACTGCACTCTAGCCCGGGAAACAGAGTGAGACTCTCTCTCAAAACAAAAACCAAAAAGCAAACAAACAAAGAAGTGAGGTCATAAAATATAGAGAGATAAAAGGACTAGCCCAAGATCACAGAAACAGTAAAATTCAGAATGGGAAATCAAATGTTTATCTTCTGATGCTCAGTCTAACACATAAGAGCTGAAGTGAATGTGTGTGAAAGGGTACTTTTTCTGGCAGTTCCCAGCCTCAGTTCCCCTTGGCTCAGAAACACAGGCCAATCTGCGGTGTTATCAGTCTGCCCGGGCACAACCTCCGCAGAGTCAAGGTTCCCAGATCCCACAAGGCAGCATCCTCACCCTACTCCGGTGCTGAAGCTGGGATACTAAGCAGAGTGTCAGTAGAAACCCCGAGAAAAAGCTGAAATCTCCTGCTTTTCCTGATGGGCGAAGGTGGAAAGGCATTACTTGTCAGATTCCAGCTTCACCTGGAAAGACCTGGGCAGGGCTGGCTACATCAGTGTCTGCTGCCTGCAGTGAGACCAAAGGAGTAGCCCGTAGTGCCCATTCATTCAGTCAGCAAACATTCACTGAACGTCAGTTCTGTGCCAAGTGCTGCCGGGGGCTTTAGAAGAGTAGCAGTGGATAGGACAGACCCCGTTCTTCTTCTTGTGGGTTCACTGCATTGTGACTTGGTGACCCTTCCAATGATGTGGGTGCAGGGACAAGAATTCCAGACCTATTAAGCAAACCTGCTTCCCAGTATTTCTTCCTTTCTCCTGTCAGACCCCTAAAGATAAGGGGAAAAGCTGAAATACTAGGCATCAGTTTAGGGGTGCAGAGAAGTTTCAGTGACAGCTTTGGGGATTTGGAGGACCCTATTTGGAGGTGATATCTTCAATCCCCACCCTGTCCCGCTTTGGTCCCAGCAGGGCTCAGTCCCACATGGACACTTGTGGACACATTTTTCCTGTGCCTTGTCCATCTCCCTACCCAGTCCTCAGGGAGTTCACTGTTGACATGTTCTTTCCATGACTCAGAGCAGTTATTCACCTTGTTGATCAGGTGAGGGCACTGGGTCAAACAATAGGACCAAGGTGCCAGTGACGTATCTTGTGAGAGACAGGCACAGGTGGGGACCTGGGCCAAGGCTCCTGCCTCTCAGGCTCTTGCCCTCCAGAGCATCCCAGGGCTTCTCTCTTCGGCTTTCCCTGCCCGGGCCCAGGATCTGCTCTGCAGAGGGGAGCAAAGCTCTCTGGGGCTGATGTGGCAAATCTTCTGACAAAAACCTGGCTTTTAGTTTGGCCTTCCTGCTTGGATCTTGTTTGAGCCCTGATTCTGGGTGAAAGAAACAGGGGAGCCTGCGTCTATCTTGCTGGCTGCTCGAGGCTGGGCACACCCTTTGCAGGGCCTGGGTGGTGGGCTCCCATCATCCTGCTCTCATCCAGGGAGCTGAGCACATTTTCAGGCCCAGTGTATGCTGGGCCGGCTGCCAGGCACTCGCTCCACACAGGGCTGTGCCACATCCCCACTTTCCTGGAATTCAGGGAGTAAGAATAAAGCCGACTCCTTATTCATTCCACAATTATTTCTAGTTTCATTTTTCAGGCAGCCCCTATGACATTGTTTTCCCAGGAACTCTGAAGCAGTGAAACCATGAAACATTCAAACACTATACATGGACTGTTTATCAAGAAAACAATCACAGAAAAAAATTCCACAAATTTGCCTAGTGAGAATTTCGGTGTGGGGAGGAGGAGATGGGAATGGCCAAGGGGAAGGTCAGGTTTCCCCTGAAATGCTGACCAGCAGGACAGGCCTGGGGAAGCATCCGTAAGTACACACACAGGCACACAGAGACGCTGGGCATGCTCTCCTGTCTTGGTAAGACTCTTCCAACAACTAGAAACGCTCATATTTCCTTTTAGATAATTTATGAAGTACTTTTAAACACACCCACTCCCTTGGGGGGAAGATTGTTCAAGCAAAAACCTAACTTTTGTTGATGGATTGTTGGCTATTAAGGGATATTAGTTCAGCATGATTTGATTTGGGAGTTTGATTGAGGGGAGCAAGGGAGGCCCAGCTTGTTCAGTAGACAAAGCCTCAGGCTAAGAGAGCCTGGGCTGCGATCCTCCTCCCCATCCCTCCCTGGGCACAGGCCGGCGGGTCCTCCCTGCCTCACTTTTCCCTCTGGTGTTTGCTCCTGTCATCCTCTTACTCAAAGCTTAAACAAGGGGGACAGCAGGGCCCTGGGTCTTAGAGGCCTGGGCACTAGTTGCCTGTCCCCTGGGGATATCTCAAAGAGGAGCCGGGTACTACGTCGGGTCAGGCCGTTGCACCAGAGCTTGCTGCCTTGGTGTTTAAACGCTGTGACTCTCAGAGTTCCGGGGCTGGAAAGGCCACTTGAGGCCCAGAGGGGGCTGCGGTTGGATGGACTTTCCTCTACCTGCTTGTCCATCTGTCTGTCTGTACTCAGCGATGCTGCCCTTGGTCAACTGCTCAGCAAGAGCAGCAGAGTAAGGGTGAGTTTTTGCCACCTCAGCTAGCAGAAATCTAAAGACTCCCCAATAAAGAAGAAAAGGAAAAAGGAAAGCATGCTCGGGAATGTAGTTAGAAGGAAATGTGCCCCGCTGACCATCATTCCTATCTGGGCCCCAAGTGGCTGAGTGGGCGATGGAGGGGCCCAGGACCACAGAAACACACATTTCCTCTGCGAATCTCTGCAATCCTGCAGCTTCAGCGACTAAAAGGCTAAACCTTCCCTTAGTGGCGAATCCAGATGGCCTGAGTGTTGTTCCCAGGCCCTGGGGCTACACACAGCTCCAGCTGCCACGTTTCCTCATTTGGAAGAATGAAAACAAGGGCTTGGACTGTCTCTGAGCTTTCTAATTGGGCCACCAGCTGATCCACATGGCCTTATTTCTTTTAACCAACTTGACCTTCTAACATGAGCAGGGAAATGCCTATTTGCTTAAGCTTGTATTTTCCATAGTTATATAGCAAAATCCCATTTTTATAAGCATAGTTTAGCTTACAGCGTAATAAGGCCCCATCGAGCCATCCAAAAAAAAGTGAATTGGGCTTCCTTCCAGTATGAGGACCAGGTTGCTGGGAGGAACGGAGGTCCTGGGGTGGCAGTGGCTCCTCTTGGGGTGTGCATGAGGTTCTGATTCCATCCTGCACGAAAAAGATGGCAGATTCCCACCACATGGGTGGACCTGGAGGGCATCGTGTGCAGTGAAATAAGCCCATCATAGAAGGACAAGTGCTGCGTGATTCCACTTCTGTGAGGTTCCCAGGGCAGTCAAATTCATAAGCAAAAAGAATGGTGTTTCCAGGGACTGCGGGGGGAGGAAGGAGGAGCTTTTATTTAATGGGGATAGTTTCTGTTTTGCAAAATGAAAGGAGTTCCGGAGATGGATGGTGGTGATGGTCGCACAGCAGTGTGAATGTATTTAATGTCACAGAACTGTACACTGTAAAGCTTAAGATTGTTCACTTTTCACTACAATTAAAAAGATATTGGGGAGGATTGCGGCCAGCCAGCCCATTTCCCTGAGGGGTACAGAAAATGTCCCTAGGCTTCTGCATCTGCATCAGTGTAGAAACCCACTGCTCTACACTTCATCTCGGTGGCAATGGTGACCCTATAAGTTCTCATCTCTGTAGGAATCCTCATTTATAATTCTGGCATAAAACAAAGGGCAAGCCTCACTGTGACCCATACCCAGGGATGGGAACTGGAGCTTGGTTAGTTTGTACATGCTTTGGTTTCAATATGAGCTGGACCGCGATCCCGTTGTATCCATGAGGCCTTCCTTAATTCACTTGTTTGTTCTTTTCTTCATCATTCACAAGCTTTTACAGGGAACACGTTTGGGACCAGCCCTGCACTATGAAAACGCAGTGAAATCCTTGGTTCCAGACTGAAAGGAATGTTGAGTGTGAAATGCACTCACTCCATACACAGCTGCAGACATTCTGACTTTGAGCTTTTGTTTCATGGAAGATAAATAGTACTTTGTTCATAGATGAGTCTGAAGAGTAGATAGCATGTGGCTATGTGTGCATATGTCCCTGTGGGGAGAGTTACAGATGGAACTCCTTGCTACTTCATCCTTGCCATAGGGTCCCCGTGTGCCTCTCCTCATCACCAGGGTGCCCATGCTAGAGAGCAGGCAGGAATGCTTCCAGGTACACACCGAGGGAGGGGCACACTGGAAGCTGATAACAAGAGCATAAAACCTTACTAACTCACTTTAAACAATGACCCAGCTCAGCCTGCAGGAACCAGAAAGGCCCCCGGTGAGCTCTCTGTTGGAAATGGCATCTGCCCTAGTGGAAGAATTATTTCTTTGAGAAAAGAAAACACACGTGCAATAGGGGAGGCAGACCTGCCTCCCCAGCACATCTGTCAGGCTCCAGCTCCTCAAAGAAGGGCAAAGGGCAGGATGGCTCAGGATCATATTGGCTGATAGAATCCTGCCCACTTGTGGAACTGGCTGTGCCAATGTGGGGCTAGGGCTATTTAGCCCTTGCACAGACAAAATAGGAAACACACACTTCCTATAGCAGGAGGCAATGGTGCATTTCTATTGGTTTTATCAAACAAACCTTAAGCTCTTTGCCTTTTCAAAACTTAGAGAATAGGACCGTTTATATTTCGTGTGAACCTCGCCTTCCTAAACACAAAGGCCAATCTCAGAAGCCCAAAAACCCTGAAACAACGTTTGGCAGGAATCTCCATTCAGAGCAGGAAGGTAGTGTTTATATTCTTCTCTCTAGACCAAAGGCTTTTGCAGGGCTGCTGTTTATTTTTCTGGCTCAAAGAGCAGAGCCACCAATATAATATAAAATAGGTAATATAATAAAAATACTTTATAAATCAGAAGCTCTGTCCGGTTAGGCCCATGCTCTGTTGACTCTGAATTAAACATGTGGGCGCCCTTGCTGGCTTCATTTCCTCTTGGTTTCTTCACCAGTGTGCTGCCGGAGTCACCACTTGGTTTGTTTTCGCTAATTACCCCAGCCCATCCTGCACCAGGTCGGTCTTGCTGCAATTAGAAGTGAACTTTGTCTTGATCTGCAACGTGGCGTGGAGGGATGTGTTTTCCTTCCTTCTCCTGCTGGTGTGGAGAAGCCGAGCCTGCACAACAGCAGGCACAACCGGCCAATCAAACTCACATCCATCACCCGGCCCGGGAAGGTCTGGTTCTCACAATGGTGCTTTACCTAGTAAAACTGGCCTTTCCTCCTGGGTAAAACCTTTCCTTTAGAAAGAGATACATTGGATAGCGGGTAGTTAACTGCGAATAAGGGACACCTCAAATGCCAAGATTTTGGGGGCATCACCCTGCTCCTTTGGCATGAAGACATGCTGGAAAGAGAATTTTGCGAAAGTCTACCCTGATCACCTGGCACTGAGGGTCTGCCCCTGGGATGTAATCCTGCTTCCATATACCACCGTCTCCCTCTCAAGCCTGTGCCTTTGTTCTACAGACATTGTGGTTGGAACTTCTCTCCACATTAATATCAAACCTGTCCCAGTCTTTAGCTGTCAGTCCATGATTCTAGTTCTGTTGTCTGAATTGCAATAGAATAAGTGCATTTTTGTCCATATGATTGGTCTTGAAAAACCCAAAGACTTCTAGAATGTTCTCCCAAGTCTGCATTTTTCCAGGTTAACCACATTTCTTCAGTGCTTTCTCAAACCTACCAGACTCTTCTCCCATCTTTTCTTCTTTCGATGTGTCTGAGGTTGGTGGTCATCACTCCTAAAATGTTGCACCTGGAATGGGCTGGAACCTTCCAGATAGGGATCTGACGGTATTGTTAGAAACGGATAAGCAACTTCAGCAAAGTCTTAAGATATAAAATCAATGTGCAAAAATCACATGCATTCCTATACACCAATAACAGACTTAAAGAGAGCCAAATCAAGAACAAACTTCCATTCACAATTGACACAAAGAGAATAAAATACATAGGAATACAACTAACAAGGAACGTAAAGGACCTCTTCAAGGAGAACTACAAGCCACTGCTCAATGAAATAAGAGAGGACACAAACAGATGGAGAAACATTCCATGTTCATGGTTAGGAAGAATCAATATTGCGAAAATGGCCATACTGCCCAAAGTAATTTACAGATTCAATGCCATCTCCATCAAGCTACCAATGACCTTCTTCACAGAACTGGAAAAAATCACCTTAAACTTCATATGGAACCAAAAGAGAGCCCGCATAGCCAAGTCAATTCTAAGCAAAAAGAACAAAGCAGGAGGCATCACACTACCAGACTTCAAACTATACTACAAGGCTACAGTAATCAAAACAGCATGGTACTGGTACCAAAACAGAGATATAGACCAATGGAACAGAACAGAGGTCTCGGAGGCAACACAACATATCTACAACCATCTGATATTTGACAAACCAGACAAAAACAAGCAATGGGGAAAGGATTCCCTGTTTAATAAATGGTGTTGGGAAAGCTGGCTAGCCATGTGCAGAAAGCAGAAACTGGACCCCTTCCTGACACCTTACACTAAAATTAACTCCAGATGGATTAAAGACTTAAACATAAGACCTAACACCATAAAAACCCTGGAAGAAAATCTAGGCAAAACCATTGAGGACATAGGTGTAGGCAAGGACTTCATGACCAAAACACCAAAAGCACTGACAACAAAAGCCAAAATAGACAAATGGGACCTAATCAAACTCCACAGCTTCTGCACAGCAAAAGAAACAGTCATTAGAGTGAATCGGCAACCAACAGAATGGGAAAAAATTTTTGCAGTTTACCCGTCTGACAAAGGGCTGATATCCAGAATTTACAAAGAACTAAAACAGATTTACAAGAAAAAAACTAACAAGCCCATTCAAAAGTGGGCAAAGGATATGAACAGACACTTTACAAAAGAAGACATACCTGAGGCCAACAAACATATGAATAATGCTCATCATCACTGGTCATCAGAGAAATGCAAATCAAAACTACATTGAGATACCATCTCACACCAGTTAGAATGGTGATCATTAAAAAATCTGGAGACAACAGATGCTGGAGAGGATGTGGAGAAATAGGAACACTTTTACACTGTTGGTGGGAGTGTAAATTAGTTCAACCATTGTGGAAGACAGTGTGGCGATTCCTCAAGGACCTAGAAATAGAAATTCCATTTGACCCAGCAATCCCATTACTGGCTATATATCCAAAGGATTACAAATCGTTCTACTATAAGGACACGTGCACATGAATGTTCATTGCAGCACTGTTTACAATAGCAAAGACCTGGAATCAACCCAAATGCCCATCGACAGTAGACTGGATAGGGAAAATGTGGCACATATACACCATGGAATATTATGCAGCCATCAAAAACGATGAGTTTGGGTCCTTTGTAGGGACATGGATGAACCTGGAAACCATCATTCTCAGCAAACTGATAGAAGAGCAGAAGATCAAATACCGCATGTTCTCACTCATAGGTGGGTGTTGAACAATGAGAACACACGGACATAGGGAGGGGAGCACTATACACTGGGGTCAGTTGGGGGGAAATAGGGGAGGGAGGGTTGGGGGGTGGGGAGCTGGGGAGAGATAGCAGGGGGCGAGATGCCAGATGTAGGTGATGGGGAGGAAGGCAGCAAATCACACTGCCACGTGTCTACCTATGCAACAATCTTGCATGTTCTTCACATGTACCCCAAAACCTGAAATGGAATAAATAAATGGGGAAAAAAAAAAGAAACTTCCTCTGCCATGAATTCATGTTGTGCAGACACATTCTTAGGTCTCCTTTTGTTTGTTTTGTAAATACAAACCACTGTTTGTATTCTTTATTCAACAATTTATTTCTTGTCCTCATTCCTAAAAGGACTTAAGGTGTCTTTTCAAAATATGATGCCATATGTAAAGATATTAACTGATGAAACCAGCAAAAGGATAGTATTAATAGGGAAACTACAGAAATACAAAAGTTTATAGTGGCCATAAAATGCATTCCAGGGTGTCCTGTAACCCTGCTGTAGGTGAGCCACACATGTGGCTGGGTTTCCTAGCAACAAATGGAAAGGAGGTGACATCATTTGCATGTCATAAAGAAAGCACAAGCCAGTGGCCTAGGACAAGCATAGCTATTTGTGGTACTGAGATCTAAGAGAAACATTCCCCATAGGCCCTGATAGAGGACACTACGTGATGTAGCTCTCAGTGACATCCTTAGAGCAAACACAGTCCATTTCCTAAGAATTTAGGTTGCTTTCGAAGCCCCTAAACCGTTGTGACCTTATGCCATATCCAACATGATGCTTTTGGCAATTGATTTTTTTGTGACAAATACTTATCCCTGCTACATTTTAATGTGTATTTTAGGGAATTCATATTGAAAAAGGAAAATAGAGAAGCTGAATGGGAGCACACATTTCACTCAGTGTCCCATAGGGCGCTCCTTGATTTTGGAAACTCTTGATATTCACCCCTTTCTCAGTTGGATCACATTCTTATAATATTCTCCCAGGGCCCTGTTATTATTGTTATATTTTAAATCAAAACATGTTTTGAGGCTAGGGACATTTGCAGGAGGTTCTCTGGTCTGATTTTTAGTTCCAGGCAGGTCCAGCTGGAAACCTGGGATTATGCAGGGCATCTGTCCCTCCAAGGGACAGAACAACCTCAACTCTCCTGGAGTCCTAGATCCCAAATGCCTCCAACCAGGTACAAGCAGAGGGGAAGGGTAGGGTTGTTGCCACATGTCAGCCTGAGAAGCTCCTGTGACAGGGAGAGAAGACAGCCTGGTGGAGTTCCTCTAGCCAGGGGTGGGGGGGGGGGGGGGGGGGATTCCCATGTGGATGGAAGGAATATACTAACTTGTATGAATGCTCACACACCTTCATGGGCTGGGCACCAGGGCTCTCTCACCGCTCTTCCAGCTGGGCCTGCTGGATTGAGACTCTGTCTCTACTGTCTGCTCAGAACTATTCACACTTACCTCAGTGTAGCTCGGTCATTCTAACAGCTCGTTTTGTGTTTTGGCCTCAGCGATGGTTGATTTTATGTGTCAATGGCCAGATATTTGGTCAACCATTATTCTGGGAGTTTCTATGAGGCTGTTTTCAGATGCCATTAGCATTTAAATTGATGGACACAGTAAAGCAGATTGACAGTGTGGGTGGCTCCATCCGATCAGTTAAAGTTCTGGAAAGAAGAGAAAGCCTGACCCTCCCACCAGCCACCAGTGAGAGAGACCTTCTGCTCACAGTCTTTATCCTGGGGCATTGGCTTTTCCTGCCTCCGAACTCTCATGAAACACAAAGTCTTCCTGTCTCCCAAGCCAGCCAGCCTTCCAACTGCAGCCCTAGTGGCTCTCCTAGGTCTCTGGATTACTGTTGCAGGTCTGGGGGCTTCTCAGCCTTCATAGCCACATGAGCCAATTCCCATGCTAACTCTCTGTGTCCATGTGTTCTCCTATGGGCTCTAAAGAACCCTGACTCATAAGCTTCTAATGGGCAAAACTGACTGCCTTTGGACTCCTTGCCTCCCCATATCCCCACAAAAGACTCTGTGCCTGGTGGCCAGGCCTTGGTAGCTCCGTCCATCCACCCTTCGGCACTGCTTGCGGTCAGCCCACACAGACGGAGAGGTCCGGGTTTAGGTTTGGAGACATCTCTTTGTCATCCTAGCACCTGACTATTTGTTTTCTTAAACTTCATCAATTTCTTCTGGCATCTACAAAGACCATCCTAAAGACAGAAACTTCTTCTTCTTTTTTTTTCTTTTAAGAGACAGGGTCTTGCTCTACAGCCCGGGCTGGAGTGCAGTGTTATGATCATAGCTCACTGAAGCCTCAAGCTCCTGGGCTCAAGTGATCCTCCCACTTCAGCCTCCCTAGCAGCTGGAGTACAGGTGTGTGCCACCATGACTGGCTAAGTTTTTAAATTTTTTTTTGTAGAGACGGGGGCTCACTATGCTGCCAAGGCTGATGAACTCCTGGCCTCAAGTGATCTTCCCGTCTCAGCCTCCCAGAAGGCTGGGATTATAGGCCTGAAACACTATGCCCAGCCTGTATCTTTCTTCCTCATTAATATCATCCATACAGGTAAGCATTTATGTCCCCTTTCTGGCAAGCTGCCATAGCTGAATTTCATGCACCTGAATTTTAACCATGAGTATCTCTAGACCCTTTTTTTGTCTCTATGCTTCTCTGAAAGCTTCAAAAATTATTTCTTTAGTATATGTCAGTAAGGTCCTATGAAAAGAGTGAGGTTTCAGGAGCTGTCTTGAAGGAGAGGAATGGGAGACTTTGTTCTTGAGGATTCTGCCCATGGTAAAGAAGTTAACATAAAAGGGCACATAGCATTCAAGTCTGGAACTTGGGTACTCCCCTTCAGACAAATTATCTATTTTCCCACTTAAAATAGCTACGACTTTACATTCCACTCTAGATAAGAGCACTCAGGCACAAATCATTCAGGCAACTTTCTCAACTTGGTGTGGGGAAAAAACAAAACTCCAATAGTATCTGGGACAGGGAAGTAAGATCGATTCAATTTCATCTTGAACTGGGTCATCACCACTCCCAACCTGGAACAACAAAGAAACAGGGATAGTTTCTATTCTGTTTCCATTTAATGATGACCCAAAACAAGAGACAGGGTACAGCAGAAAGAGCTTATTTATTCTGATGAAAGACCAGCTGGCGAGTCTACCTCTGTGTGTCTGCAGAGCACACCTGGGCTAAGTCTGCAGGCACAGGATGCTGTGTGTGCCTGGCGAGGGTGGAAGCTGCTGGATCTGCTCTTTCTGCTTGGAAAGTGCTTAGGCTTGGTCCCAAACAAGAACATGAACTGTCAGAAGTTTTAGGGGCACTGTGCATCTAAAAACATTGTGCATGCACTAAGCACATATACACTGGTATTTATCACTATAAACACATCAAACTTGTAGTGTCTCAATCATTGCACAACTCTGTGATGTGGAAATTTATTATTAATAGTAGCATGATCCCCATTTCCCAGGCGATGTAATCGAGGTTTGAAGAAAGTAAGTTCCATTTGCGGTAATGGCCTTGAACCTGAGACCCACTTGGCTCTGTTTGCTCGTCAATCCTCTGTTACTCTCTGTCATTCCCAATGCCCTAGTCCAGGACTACCCAGTGTGACCTGCTTCTTCTTGGCAGAGTCACTGCTTCTTCTTGGCATGGGAGTACTGATGGTCTCCACATTCAGATACACCGGGGCTCCCAGAAGCAGCAGCTTCAGCTTTGAAGAATGGGGTCCACACCTTCTGGTAGCTATTCACCTGGAGAAATGGGGGATAGTGGGAATTTTTTAAAAGATGATACATGCTTTGTTATTTCTGGCACTCACGGTGCTAAACTCGTTTCAGCTGAGTAAGCACTAGTGACTCAACTCCAAGGCACAGAGTATACTTCACCTCATACTGCGTGGGATGTTTAAGGGTTATTGAGTGCTTTCTTCATGGCCCCTTAAGATCTGTGAAATAAATCTCTGTCTTTGGCAAACACACCGAGGGCTTTCCATCTCCATGCCCGATTGAAATGTCAAAAGTATGACAAAAAGGCATAGCTTCTCTTGCTTGGGAGGTTTGATAGAACAAAACCAATGATGAATGCAGCAAACCAGCTTGAGGCTTTGCCTGGCACCTCTGTGAAAGTACATAGACTTCCACCTAGTGTTGTTTCTTTTATATGTTAGCATAAAAATCAGCTTGTTACAAGTCTAAGCACCTAGTAGACATGTGGGATCCTTGGGTGCTCTGAAGTAGCAGTCTGAGGTTCAAGTCTCCTCTCTGTTTGGAGGGACTGCCCAGAAGAAGACTCCCTGGGAACCCTTCTTCCCAGGGAGCTCAGTTGCTCAGAGCAGCTGCTGCAGGGGATGATCTGGTCTGGGGACAGCAAGTTTGGCTCCCTCCCTTGCTGTCTTTAGAGTCGGGAACTACTTTGATATAAGTTTAATGAGATCTTTTCTTTAAAATATATATTTTATTGCATTTTAGGTTTGGGGTACATGTGAAGAACATGCAAGATTGTTGCATAGGTACATATATGGCAATGTAGTTTGCCGCCTTCCTCCTCATCACCTATATCTGGCATTTCTCCCCATGTTATCCCGTCCCAACTCCCCATCCCCCGCTTTCCCTCCCCTAGTTCCTCCCCACAGACCCCAGTGTGTGATGCTCGCCTCCCTGTGTCCATGTGTTCTCATTACTCAACACCTGCCTATGAATGAGAACATGCGGTGTTTGATTGTCTGTTCTGTGTCAGTTTGCTGAGAATGACGGTGAGATCTTTTACATTGCTGTTTTATAGATGAGAAAATTTGAGATGTAGAATGCATTTCTTGTTAAGGTAAAGCAGCTGGGACTGGTGTGGGAGGCATCCCGAAGGGGACAGGCCCCCTCTACATGGGTGATATACCAAGAAAGGAAGCACAAAGGGCAGGCGGTGAGAGTGGGGACCTCCCTCTGAGTGGAGTGGTGGTGTCGGGATGCACATGGACACTGTCCAGGGAGCTGGGCAGGTGCAGGGCCACTGGTTGTCATGACTGGGTGGGGAGACATCTGAGGGATGATGCGCCTGCAGAGGGCAGCCTCTCCTGTGCTTGGGTATTTTCTAAGCTGGAGTGGGTGGCAGATGAGGGGTACAGTTGGCATCAGAAGAGCAGAGGAGGCATCTAGAGAGGTGGACATGATGGCTGACTGGGTTTAAGGCAGTGGCTCTCAACCTTAAATCAAGTGATTTCCACCCACCTCCCAAGCATTTGGTAATGTCTGCTTCGGTTGTCACATCCGTGGAGAGAGGTGCTACTGGCATCTGGTGGGTAGAGGTGGGTAGAGGCCCGGGATGCTGCTAAACACTCTACAACGTGTAGGATGGCTTCCCACACAGAGTCACCTGGCACAAAATGTCAATTGTCAGTAGTGCAGAGGTTAGGAAACCCTGGTTAAGAGTGTGTGTCAGGAAATGTTTCCCTGGGTATGTCATGTTAGTTTCACTTATATCAATCTACGGCCTAGAATTAAGATTCAGTCTCTCATACTTTACAGAGTCATTCCCAGAGAATAGTGTCATGATGTCAGGGGAGAATGGTTTCGAAACATTCCAGCCTACTCTGCCCTAGTTTGGGGCGTGACTCTTTCTCCCAAGCTGGAGGCAAACACTCCTTCCTGGGCACTCTCTAGGTCTCTGTCTGTCCTCCTGGAGATGGAGACTTCACCTCCTCTGGGCCTGATTAATTCACCTCCCACCTCTCACTGCAGGCTGCCTATTGTTTCATCTACAAACTACTCGCTGGATGTTTGCAACCCTACCAAGCCACTGAAGCTACCTCAGGCTGAGATTCTAGGCCTTAATTCCATGGCGTTTCCCTCTGGCTTGTGAAGCATGGTCACATGTACTTTTAGGGTCTATCTCCACTGGAAAGCCAGAGGAAGAAGGGCAGGAACCCCCTTAGCAGCCATTCCCTATCTCAGATCTTTGTATCCCTGAACCTCCAGCAGTTGCTTGCATTTATGGCATTGAGACCCCGTTGGAAAGGACACACCCACCCGCTTGTCCCTGCCCCCCTGAACATGCGTGTTGTGTGCTTCCCTTGCACTTGATCTGTGGCTGTGAATAGGAGGGTGTCTCTAGCACTGTCCTAAGAGACCTGTATGGTGTGATGAGTGAGGAATCATCCCTCGCTTAAGTGAGGGGGGCACACCGGCGCATCCATAGCCACAGGAGACAGGTTAAGTTAAATGCTCTCTTGGAAACACATCCAGGCTGCGGGTGGGAGTGGAAAGAAAGAAGCCTGGCACTGCACATGGCAGAAGGGCAGCCATGGAGGGTTAGGGAGAGCTGTGCTTTAAGCAGCCCTAAAAAAGGCACAGAGGTGACTAGGGGGAAGGATGTGCCTAGAAGGGATTCCTTCTTCACCCAGATGAGCATTTAGCCAAGAAAAGAAGCTGTGGCCTCTCTGCTGCTGTCCAGGTGGTCTGGACCACTCTTCTCACAGCTCCCTCATCTGGACAGGCCCAACATGGGAGTTTGGAAGTGGTGGATGAAGGTCCTCCTCCCTGAACCACAAGGCTCTCTGTAGCCCGGGTACCACTCAGCTGCCTCATGTCTCTCTCCCGCACCCTCCCCCAGTTGCAGTCATCTCTGCTAATTCCTGGTGATGGCAGAATGTTCACAACTGCTTGGCCACTGTGTGCTGAGCTGTAATGACCTTTCCCTGTTTGGAAAGTGTCCTCCTCCATGAGCGATTTTTCTACGTCTTGAAGTCACCTTCCGCAAAGACATGGAATCAACCTAGGTCCCCATCAGTGGGGGGTTGGATAAAGAAAATGTGATATATAATGAAGTCATGTCCTTTACAGTAATGTGGTTGCAGCTAGAGGTCATTGTCCTAAGTGAACGCAGGAACAGAAAACAAAATACTACATGTTCTCACTTAGTGGGAGCTAAACATTGGGTACTTGTGGACATAAAGAAAGGACAACAGACCCTGGGGAGTACAGGAGGGGGACCGGGGAGGGATCAGGGGCTGCAAAACTACCTTTCAGCTACTATGCTCACTGCTTGGGTGACAGGATCCTTTATTACCCCAAACCTCAGCATTAAGTAGCATTCCCATGTAATGAACCTACACATCCACCCCAAATCTAAACTAAAAGTTGAATAATTTTAAGAAAGAAAGAGGCTGCTGGGCACAGTGGCTCATGCTTGTAATCCCAGCACTTTGGGAGGCCGAGGTGAGTGGATCACCTGAGGTCAGGAGTTCAAGACCAGCCTCACCAATATGGTGAAACCCTGTTTCTACTAAAAATACAGAAATTAGCCAGGTCTGGTGGTGTGCACCTGTAGTCCCAGCTACTTGGAAGGCTGAGACAGGAGAATTTCTGGAACCCAGGAGGCAGAGTTTGCAGTGAGCCAAGATTGTGCCACTGCGCTCCAGCCTGGGTGACAGAGTGAGACTCCGTCTCAAAACAACAACAACAACAAAAAAGAAAAAAAAAAAAAAAAGAAAGAGGCCTAAGGAAGCTGTGGGAGGTGTTGAATATGTTTACTACTCTGAGGTGGTGATGGTCTCACAGATGTTTGCATATGACCAAGACATCAAATTGTACATATTAAATATGTATAGTTCTTTGTATATCAATTATACCTCAACAAAGCTGCTTTAAGAAGAAATAAAAGTCATCTTCAATTGGAATGTGAAAGGCTGCTTTCTCCATGAGTTCTTTTACATTTCCAGGATGGACATGGCTGCTTTTGTAATCTCATCACACTAGGGTTTTGCACCAGTTCTCCTTGAGGCCATGCATTGTATCTAACAAATATATTTGTATTTTTCTACCACCCTGTCCACCCAGTGAGTGGACTCATTACTACTGTAATGAGTAGCTAGTAAATGTTGAATGAATGTTGGCTGGTGATGAAGATGATAAATAGTACAGAAGTCTCATTATATTTTTCAGGAACAAGTGTGCACCTATCAAAAAGACTCATGTGCTTCAAAGGACTCTTGAACCTTTTCAAACTCTCCCTGCTTTCAGCTTTTAATGATGTTCCTGAACACACAGACCCCCATGGTGCGCAGGGGATATTAAAGTTCAAAGAGACATAGAATCAGGTTGAGGATGGTAAGTGATCAGACTCCTAGGGGAATGAGAGCATTTCCTCATTTTCAGGCTACAGCAGAAATGTCTGTAATCCAGATATTTAAAACTCTGCTGGGTGAAGAGGTGGGGGAGGTTTCATGGAATAGCCTGGAGTCAGGTCCTGCGGGATGAGGTGGATGTGATCGTGAAGGTCATCTCTGGCCTCCATGCCTCGGATTCCATGATAGCACATCTGCTTTTGATTGCAGTGGGTTCCGAGCCCAGGGCTTAGGGCGCGACGCCATCTGAAGGAGGAAATACTAAGCCTGTCTGCAGGTCTGGACGTTCCCACAGTGGGACACCAGCTAAGCCCTGTGGCCGCTAGAGAGACACTGGAGCTCTGTCTGGAGCTCCGTTCCTTCTCAGAGGCCCCACACGTGGAGGCCTTTGCAGCCCACGCAGGCCTCTGTCAGAACAAATAAAATGGAGCAGGCACGACAGGAGTTCTGGGAAAGAGGACCTAACAGGAGGAGGGGGTGGCTGTGAAAGGGAGGGTACCATGGTAACAAAGGGGAAGGAGGAGAATCCTAATCAGACTCGAGCAGTGATCTTGGAGACACCACTCACTGCCCGAGTTGGACCTCAAGAGGTCCCCATTCCTCATTTTCAGAGTCTAGGATTACCCAGATATTGCAGCAAAGTGTTTAGTGCTGTACCCAGCACTTAACCATTCCGTCACCCCTGGCTATTGGTATTTGACAACTTAGCTCTGGCTTGCTCCATCTGGTAAGACAAAATGACTCTGGATGGATGTTTCCTTTTTAAAAAGAAAGAAGAAAAAAAAAACCACTCCAGAGTACTGTTTAGAATAGGGAAGCCTTCCTTGGGTGAGCAGCCTCACTCCCCGCTGGGTGCAGATGTGAGGGACCTCAATCCTCCGACCACAAGAGCACTTGCTACCCAGCGAGAGCGAGGTCCACCAAGTCACGTGAGCGGAGGCGGCAAAAGCTGCACAAACACATGTGGCGGGAACAGGCACAAGGAGGTGATGCCGGCCCCAGGAGGTCCCTGAGGCTGGCTGGGACATGGATCTCTTGGAACGCTGCAGAGAGAAGGACTATGTAAACAAGAGATCAAAACCCAGCCTCCCTGGGCCTTCGATGTGATGAATGTTTGTCCTGAATGTGCAACAGAAGTCAGACCACCACCATCTTTTGTAGTCTGAGTTTTCAGAGGACTCTGCGGAACACTCACTGGTGTGGGATCTGGGGGATCTTTTCAGATGGCTTGTCTCCCTCGTGGCTGGACCCACCTTCCGAGGGCAGACAGCCCCCTGCATTTTCAAAGCTTAGCCTGCCTACATGACCCCTACCGAGAAAGGGGCCACGGAGCACGCTGCTTAGAGCTTTCATCATCCAAAGGCAGAGCATGATCCCCTTCCCCATGGCGTGGGAATGAGCCGGCCACCTCCTCCAAATTACACCCACTGTCCCAGGACCATCAATGACTCTGTCCGCCAGCTTAGCCAAGAGAAGTTTAATGGGAAGGAAAACAGCATGGCCAGGTGTGCCCAAGGTCATAAAACCCAAATAAGTGTCAGCAGCTCCTCCTGCTTGTTTGCTACCCATCAGGAGGCACCTTCTCCTTGGCTGTTCCTGATTCAGCCCCTCTCTGCTGCCCCTTCTCCTTGGCAGTTCCAATTGAGTCCCTCCCTGCCTTATCCAGGGCACCTTCCCTTAAAGGAGAAAACACGGAAGAGAAAATATGCCCTATTAAATGTCTGAAAACGTGTGGCTTCTCTGTCTTGTCTTAGAGTGAAACTGACAGGTTATTGTGACTCAAGCAGTCTCCCTGGATGGACAGACAGACAAATAGACACACAAACAAGTAGACGGTCAGTCAGTCAGTAGATAATCTATTGATAAAAAGATCCCCTGCTGGTTAAAATGGTCCTCTATGATCTAACCCTCTCCATTTCATTATGAGGACTGCAAATCCTATCATTGCTCTGTGAGCATTTATTACTCTGTCTTGTCTGTCAGAGGTGCCGAATCACTGCTCACGCTTGCTGTTTCCTTCAGAAGGCATTAGCCACAAGGCCATTTGCCTGAGAATATTTTACTTGTTCCACTTTTGCTGCTGGTCCACCACCATAGTGTCTGGGACCATAAAATGATTCCCAACCTGTGCCTGAGAGAAGGTGCTCAGATTGATTCGAGGGCCATCCAAAAGCAGAGGCTAAGGCAATCCTGGGAGTCTGGGGGCGAAGAGTGTCAAGCTCAAATCTCAGGTGAGGGCTCTGGCTGGAAATTGTCTGGGAGGATCTCAGAGATGTGCTTGTATATGCACGTGTGTGTTTGCCTGTGTGTGCATGTGTGTGTATGTGTGTGCATGAGTATGCATATAAATGTACATGTATATATGTACACATGCATGGGCAGAAGAGCTTGGGCGTGCTGATTATGGTGGTGAAGCCTGTGACCAGCTTTGCATGGTGGCGTATGAGCATTTGTACAGGTGCCTGTCCATGGTCAATTCAGAGTGTTCAGGCAGGCATGCAAAGGTCCCACAATACCTCCTAAAAGCACCAGTAAACCACAATGCTGTTGAGCGTGGCTGGATGCCTCTGAGGGTCCCAGGCCCTGAAGGCCTTTCTTCCTATTCTGGTTTCTCTGTGGTGCCTGGCTGGGCAGCTCTGAGGTCGGAAATGCCTGGCATCCAAGGCTTCAGATTTCAGCTGGGGAAGGGGCTTCGTGGACACCAGGCTTCCTGAGGCACGACTGGCCACTTTTGCTAGGTGCACTTTGGGCAAGTCCTCCTCTCTTTTAGCTCTCTGACACCTAGTTCTCAGGCTATGATTGCAATAAACTATATAGAATAATACATGTGACAGCCTTTTAGAAAGTAAGAAACACAATTCTACATGGGGACTGTTGAGGGCAAATGCACACACACTGAAATAAATCCATCCTCAAAAAAGACATGCCTGAACTGTGGAGAATTACTCATCCTAGAGGGTCCAGCATTCAACAGCATCCACTTCTTCCTCAGGGCAAAGACATTGGATCAATTAATTCCTAAAGATTTAGCTCTGTTCCACCCTGGGATGAAGGATCTTGGTTGGGTTAATAGATGTGAAGGAAGTAGAAGGTCAATTTTGAGTTTGGGGACGTAGCAGGGTGGGCACTCTTTGAAGGTAACTGAGCAGAGGCTGGAGGACCCTGGGGACAGGCTGAGTCTCTGGGAGTCCTAGAGAGACAAGGGTGTCAAAGTTGCCAGAGGAGTTGCTTGAGTGTTCCTAATAGGCTAGGGTCAAAAATATCCCCAGGGAGTTCACGATGCGTGGGACCAGGCCCTTAAACCCTAGGCAGCCTGCATCTGAACACGGGCCATCCAGGTCTCCCTGTACTGTGCATCCTCTGGTGTATTCAGGGTCAGAGATGCAGGGTGTTGGTTTCCATCAATTCAAGGCCAGGCTGCACCCTGTTCTCCTTATGTGGTGGGTGCTAGACACTGATCTTCAGACCCAAGTGTCCCTGCTGCTCTGACTTCATCAAGAGCTCCAGCACCAAGCCATGCACAGACTCTGACACTTACAGAGAGCCAAGAAGGTCAATGGCTTTGGCATTAAAGACCTGCCGGTGGTCTTGAGAGAGTTTCAGGAATGGGGGCTTCAGGGATCCTAACAGGGTCCGGTCTTTTTGGCTCTTCTGGGACTCTCTAGAGTTGCACAAAATCAAAACAATGTAGCAGCAGCAACACACAGCAAGGAAGCCTTCAGCGGCTCCTCTTAAAAGCCAAATCCATTCAGTTACTTAATTTGAATAAAAAATGATTTTGTTTTGTGTTTTACTCCGGAGCCTCTGGTTCCAGGGTGATACTGTGGCTGTGAAATGGGAAAGAAAGATTAAGGACAAAACACCAGTGGTTAAGAGTGTTAGGTCCTACTTGAGATTGTGGCCTCCAAGGTGGAGGGTTTGAGAAAGTAAAAGTCATATTCCAGGTTCTTGAGGTTTTCACCATGCTAAGTACTCATCCACTTGTCCAGAACTGGAACCTAATTACAATGTGTCCTTTGTTATTTTTAGAATTTAAGATGATATTTTCCTATTTTAGTTAATGGCCTGAGAATGAGATTTTGGTTGTTTACAATAAATTGCCTGATTTGGAAGTATTGGTGCAGAGGGACTTTATAATTCAAAGTCTTTTTATAGCACAGCTTTTTTTTCTTGGCCTAGAGAATTCCTTTAATCAGGTGGTAGGAGTGATTAATGACCCTCTGTGCCTGTGTGTGCATGTGGGGGCTCACGTGTTCTGAGAATGGGCGCTGAGGGGTGGGCAGTCACATTGCTGCAGAAAAGGAAATCCCAGGGTTGCATTCTCCACCCAGAAAGCGCATGCATCCAATTAAAGTCCTGCCAGGTCCCACCCAGATGCAAATGGGCATGAATAGATTAATTGCTGGACTGTACTCAAGGCCATATCCTCAGATGTGCTGGCCCAACATGCCTCTTTCTGTCCCAGAAAAGCAAAGCTGGGGTAAGAGATGGGGGTGGGGGGATGGGGGGGTGTAGAGTTTATTCCTCATCTTTTTCTTCTTATTTCAAAAGGAAAACACTTAACATTTTCAATCAACTTTTACTAAGCACTTCTTATGTGTCAGACACTAAGTGGAAGCAGGAGGAAAGATTTTAAAGGCAAATCATATTCTACATAGCTCCTAGGAAGTCCACAGTTAGAGAGAGGCTCGTAAACGAACAATTGCAGCAGAGGGTGGGAAGAGCCACTTGGGGGCTGTTGCGTTGGGCTGCTGATGAGGGCGGGACTCACCAGAGGAGTTCACCAGGCTGAAAAAGAGAAAATAGTGTTCTCAGCTGAACTTGGAAAAGGTGCAGTTGCTGCACTGAGGCATGAAAAACAAGAATGCTCCCCTGCCTGACAGGGGTGGGCAGGGGCAGGGTGGGGGGCGCGTGGAGCCTAGAACATAGAGGACTTGTAAGCCCCATTGAAGACTTTGGATTTGCTTCTGCAGGCAATGGGGAGTCAGGGAATGTTCTAAAGCAGGGAAATTGAAGTGGGACTGACAATTGAGGGCTGCACACAGCTCATTATAAAGATGTGAGAGCTAAGGCCAGTGCAGAGTTGGGATAGCACCGGGGGGCACATGGCTGACAGCGGAGTTGGGATAGGACCGGGGGCACGTGGCTGACGGCGGAGTTGGGATAGGACCGGGGGCACGTGGCTGACGGCGGAGTTGGGAGAGGACTGGGGACACGTGGCTGATGGCTGGCAGGACCTATGTGAGGTCTTGGAACTCTTCAAAGGAGGCTAAGTGGGTTAAATCTGGAGTTTCTCTTTCATTCTTTTATCCTTATTAATTCATTCTCTCTCTCTCTTTTGAAAGAAGTTCTTTCTCATTTCTCACGTGTATGTGCCAGGTACCGTGTTTCCCCTCACATCTCACTTCCCGACGTGTCCTACCTGTACTCTGTTGGGCACACTGATGTGGGATCTGAAGAGATTTGTGGGAAGAAGCTTGAGCAAACGGAAAAAACAAACAAAACAAAACAACAAAACGATTAGGCTCACCCCAAGCCTATCACATATTTTTCAAAGGATACCAAAAAAAAAGGAAAAGAAGCCCATCGAGGCTGGCCCTCAGGATCCTCCACCCCAGAATGTTCCTAAAAGGGGGTTTGGTGCTGCCCGTAGCCTGACAGAGGCTTCTGGTGCCGTCCTCACCTGCGGAGACACAGATGCCGGCCCTCCACCTGTGACTGTGCCTCCCATAATCTCACAGCCTGGCTTCCTGTTCACCTGTACCCCTGTGTTAAAATGTCTCTAACTCACTTTTACCGTGGCCTGAGGGTAAACCTCATTGTTGCTGTATTAGTAAGGAGGAAACAAGGGCTTTCCCTTGAAGAAACCAGGGACATCCTCACAACTGAGAAGGCGAAACTTTCAGAAGGGGGGGGGGGCACCTTCTGAAAGGTGGGCACCAAAGCCAGCACAGCCTCCCCTGGTTCACACTCCCCTGGCCTCCCTGGGGTCGTGACACATGAGGATCCCAAGCTCTGTCCTGAGAAGACGTTCCATGTATGTCCCTCCCATGCTCAGGTGTCAGACCCCTGCGTCAGGGTTGTCAGAACTGGTGCCTGTCTGCCCTGGTGCTGAGGCATCCTGACACCTCCTGCCATGTCCCGTGTCCAAGCCTGGGTGGACTCACCACTCCCTGCACTCCTGCAGGCCTCTTGGTAGGGAAAGGCCTATGAAGATGCCCGGGGTGAGCTGTGCTAAGGAGGCTCAAAGGAGATGGCCAAACATTGCTGGAATCTTATGGAGTGCAGCAGTGAGGAGAGTTGGGCCTGGAATTAAATAGAACTGAGTTCAAAAATTGGCTCTTCATCGCCCATCAGAGAAATGCAAATTAAGGCTCACGCCTATAATCCCTGTGACGTGGGAGGCTGAGAAGGGAGAATCACTTGAGGCTGGGACTTTGAGATCAGCCTGGGCAACACAGTGAGATCCTGTCTCAAAAAAATGGAAATTAAAAACACAAGGAGATGCCATTGCACCCCTGCCAGAGCAACTAAGATGGAAAGGACTGATGATCGTGAGTGCTGTCGAGTGCTCAGGGCGACCCCAAATCCATCCCTTCTTATTAAGAGGGTAACATGGACAACCTCTTTGCGGGGGCTGTGATTATCTCTAAAGTTAAACACACGCACATGGCCCAGCCCAGCAGCTTCACTCCTGGATGTATCCCCAGTGGAAAGAAATGTCTGTCTTCCAAAGGCATGACAGGCATGTTCATGGTAACCTTACTCAAAGTAGTCAAAACCTGGGGAGAACTCAAATGTTCAACAAACAGAAAATGGATGAACAAATTATGGTGTGTCCATACAGTAAAGCACACCACAGCAATGCAACACAATACATGACGGCCATGTGCATCACCCTCGGTGACCACACATACACACAGCACGGGGGACGCCCCAGAGTAGTTCCTGCTTGGTTCCACAAGCAAACCTTGCCTGGAGAGATGGAATAGTGATTACCCTGGGTAGCCTGATGGGAGGGGAACAGAGGACCCCAGGGGGATGCAGAGGTTCTAGATCAAGGTCTGGGAGGTGGTTCCCAGAGTCAGTTTTTTCATTGTAAATGTGGTAATGAAACATGATTTTGGAGTTCTTATGGACTGAGTAAAGGATGGACTTCGAGGCCTCTCACTGCAGGGTGAGAAGTAGCCCCAGACAGGCGCAAGGCGAGCGTTTGTTTCCTCATCTCCTCTAGTTTTTAGTCAAAAGGAGTGGGGCTGGAATATGCAGTCCAGAGCACGAATTTGGGCCAGACTGGCAGATGGAGTCTCCTGCAGTTCCATAGCCAGAGAAATCCCAGGGCATCTGTCCCTGCAGCTCCAGACTGCTTTGCATTTAGCGGAGTTCAGGTCCTTAATAGGCCCACCCTTTTTGACCAGCCCCCAGGACCGCCACCACCAGAAGCTAAGGTGAGTCTCCTCTCTGTCAATGGGCCGTGTCCTGGGAAGGACTCTGAAGGCCCAGGCTCACTCTAATAAGGGATCCTGAGTGCGGCGGGTCCCAGAAGCCACTTGCTGGCCCTGTAGCACTGTCACCGGCCTCGGACAGCTCAGGTGGAGTCCAGCCTAGTTGCCCTTTTGTAGTGAGACATCCCACTGACCCCACTGCACCTGGACTTGAGCCGCTGTGTTTAGAGGCAACAACACCTTGCAAAGACCAAATGCCCTTGGCTCCTCCTTGGTCCTGGGGCCTTAGCATTTGGAACTTTTCCTGGCAGACCCCAGTGCCTTCAAAGAGCTGTTCTGGATGGGGCAGTTGGCTTGTTCCCAGAATCACATCATTCATGGAAATGTACAGAGACGGAGACCAGGTTAGGGGAAGCCTCTGGGACCCGCTCTCTGCTTCTCATGCTCCTCGTCTCTGCACAGGCAGTCCTCCCTGCCCATGTGCCTCTGTGGCTCCAGGCACACATTGTGCTGGTTTCTTCAGTGATGAGATCTCGGGTTCCACTCTCTCTTCTGCATATTCACAAGCTCCTACAGAAGATGCCGAATGCATCAGGTGACACCCATGTGCCGTGGATTCAGCAACACTTGTGTGTCGGCTCATGAACATGCATTACTCACACCTGCAGCATTCCCAGGCACCAATGTGGCACCTCACAAGGCATCCCCAAATTCAGGGCATTGTTAGGATAATTAGGGGTCCAGGGCATGGAGAACATCCTGTTCATCTCCCCAGGTAATTCAGGTGGACTCTAACTTGTCTTCTCTTCCGCAGCTGGCCCCCCTCTAGCCCCGCCTTGCTTGCCCTCCCTTGCTCCTGGGTAGATACAAAGCAGGGAGCACAGACGCCAGGCTCCGTGGGAGCACCTCCCCTCGGAGGCTGAGTGGAGTTAGTGTGTCCTGACCGCACACTCCCCACACCCTGCCTCAGGCGCCAGCTGGGCACCACATCCATATGACTGTGGCTTCACTTGTCCGAAGATTCTCCAAAGACCCCACCGACGTGTTGATGATGCAGGTGACAGAAGGCAGAAAGTGAATGATAGGGTCTTATCTGCTGTCAATTTTATAGAACATTTCATAGAATTCACAACGTCCACCTGGATAAGTGGCAATGTGTGTGTCCAATCTTACATCTGTTTTATCTATATCTATCATATATATTTCTCATATTAATTTGTCCTAATTATCTGTACACCTAAATGCATTCATGCATTCTATTAAGTCTATTCAGTAAAGGGAAAGGAGAGAGAGAATGATTATGAATTGAGTATCTCCCTTGTCCTAGATGCTTTACTAGCAATTTATTCTCGCAGTCACACATTAAACAAGGGCTCTCAAAATCTGAGTTGGCCCATCAAAATGACCTGGGGCTTCTTAAAACACAACTGTCTGGACCCCAGTCCTAGGTTTCTGATTCAGCAGGTGTGGGCTGAGGTGTGAGAAGGTGCATTGCTGATGAGTTTCCAGGTGAGGCTGCAGTGTCTGGCCCAGGGACCCCACTTTAAGAAGTATAGTTTTAAAGAATTAGGATAAATTTAAGATGAAAAATTTGAGGCTCAAATTTGAGATGTAAAGTCATAAAGCTAGTGACAGAGCAGGATGTGGGCCTGGCAACACTGCCACGCTACACAGCATAGAGTTCCTTCGATATTCTTAAATTCCACCCTGAGGGCATTGCAAGGCAGCAACACCTGGGCTGCTCAGCACGACGTGTAGGGGCTGACAATCTTGCTGCACAGTGTGGTTGGAAGTTTCACAACTACCGCTGGCTCTGGGTGACTGACTACACTTCCTCCAGGTAAGAAACTGCCCCATCAGGGAGTGGCTTAAACAACTATTTATCAGTGCTGGCCAGTCTACGGGCCAGCTGGGCGGTTCTGCTGTTGAGGTCAGGCTTACTGATGGAAGCTGGGCTTGCTCAGGTCTGGGGTCAGCTGACAGGTCAGGTGGGGTCTGCTGGTCTGGGGCCCTCCGTGCTTGTGTGGAAGTTGGCTTCATTCTGGCTGACAGGTGGGGAGCCAGGGCCATGATCTCCTCATAATCCAGCAGGCGACCTAGCCTTGTTCACATAGTGGCTGCCAGATTCAGAAACGAGGGCAGAAAGTTAGTGGTGTGTGGAGGACCTGGTTTGGATCTAGTGCACATGGCTCATGTCCCGTTCTGTTGACTAAAACGCTAGAATGGCCAAGATCCAAGGGGTGGGTACAGGAGGTGGAGAAATTTGTGGGCTATTTAAAAAACAGACCCTACTGCGTCTTCTGCATTACAGCTGCTGTACGTACTCCAGTGTCCTTATCCCATATACCTGGCTCAACAAGGAGGCCAGCTCTGCCTTTCATTTGTCACTTCCTCTGTAGATGCCAAGAAGACAAAATCTATCGTGAACAACAGCATGCCACCGGTGTCCTCCTGAGAAATGCGTTTTTCATTTTCTATGGAAAGCTTTTAAAATGATGTTTCCTTGGAACCATCAGCTATAAGCATAAGTATGGAGTTCAAATGGAATATCCAGTTTTCACAGCTGTGCCTGTATTAAATTAAAAAGAACAGAGAAACAAAGAGAAAGAAATAAAATGACCTCTGGCTTTTTGCAGCAGAATGGGGGTGCAGGGAAGGAATCCTTCCAACACTGTGCAGCCGGCTCCACGACTCCATCATGTCCAGATTGGACTCTTAATTAATTGTGGTTGAATTTTTGCACTTTTACTCTGGGCTGGTGGTTTATTTTCTTGTTCTAGTGCCCACATGAGCATCCTCTGGCCATAAAACATCCAGAGAGAAGTTATAAAAACATGTCATCTTGGTTATAACATATGGCTAATTGATTTTTGAGAATCGCTTAATTGTGTGACTTTAGTTAACTAAACAACAATGCCTGTTTTCACACCCCTGATATTAGCTCATACGATTTCACGACCTGCCCCTGCTGAGACACACTCCATATTTCTGACCGTAAATCTGGCCTCTGCTCAGCTCGCATATTTGCTCCAGCTTTGTTGTGGTGGTTTCACTGCATTGGTTGCCTTTAAAAAAATTTATAGTGGGCAATAAGCATGGAGAAAGGTTTAAGGGTAGAAAGTGGGGTTTTTTTTCCAGTCTATATGAGCTGAATTTTTAATTTCTTCCTTAAATAAAATAATAAAAGGTAGTTTTCCTGACCACTTTGCCCAACATGGATCTCTGTAGGTTCCACTTAAACAGAATGTGAGAGAAACATGAGCCTGTAGCCTTTTTTACAGAGGTTTACAAAAGCTCTGCTGAGTTCGATTAATTGCCTGGAGTTTCACAGGGGTCTGTGTCAGTTACAAGAGGGTTTTAATGTGGAAAAGTCAAGATGATAGGCATGTGAGGAGGAGGGAGAGGAGAGGCCTGAGCAAGAGGAGGGAGCTAGGAAGGAAAATAAAGGCATTTGAGGAGCAGTGGGAAAAATGCCTTCAGTGGATAATGAGAAGGTGGGATGAAGGACTCGGCTTATTCTCCCAGATTATGGTCCAGGATACAGAGATGGGGGAATGAAGAGAAGGTCATTTTCCAGTTTTGCCCCTCTGGAAACTGCCTTCCTGTCATGGTTATTGTGCGGAGTCAAAGAGGCAGGATCCCAGTGAAGAACCATAGCCTGGGGTGGGAGAAGCCACCCTCAACGTTCCACAGCGTCACTTGAGATTGATGATATTTTAGTTTCTTCCACATTATAAAAGAAGTTCAGAGTAATTATTATCATCTATAATAATAGCTGATACTTGCATGTTTTTGCCATGTGATCAGGCAGTGCTCTAGGTGCTTTGAGGATGCAATTCCTTAAAGCCTCAGAAGGACCCTGTGATGCAGGTACTAACTATTGTTACACCATTTCACAGATGAAACTGCTGAGGCACACTGAGGCGAGTACCTTGCACACAGTCAGACAGTTGCTATGTGTACATGGCAAAGCAGGGACTGATGAGCTCTTTGCTACCTTGCCTCCTTGATTCGATGGTCCCCAGGTAAAGTCTTCAACAAAGGCTTGGGTGCTAGGCCGTGTAGTCATTGATGCAAAAAGATACGCTGGGGCCCATTCCCAAGGTGAAAGATGTATGCATTTCATTCCCTTTCTGGCCTTACTACACTGGCTAGAAGTTGCAGGTGATGTTGAGACTTTGCTTCATTCCCGGCATTAGGAGAAAAGTATTCAGCCTTTTGCCATAAAGTATAATGTTAGCTGTAGGTCTTTTTATTGATACTCTTTATCTAGTATAGGAAGTTCCCCTCTACTCCTCATATAAATGGTGTTTTTTTCTGTATCCATTAATCTAATCATGTAATTTTTTTCTCCATTAATATGGTGGATTACAAAGATAGATTTTTTTTAGTATTGAACTAGCTTTGCATTCCTGGAATACACCCCACTTGGTCATGGAGTATATTCTTTCTATATACTGCTAAATTTGATTTGCTGATACTTTGTTAAGGATTTTTGCAACAAGAGGAGGAAGGGAGAATGCATAATTTGAGCCTTCACCTGAGCAGTGGGCAAACCCAGAATTGTCTGAAGTTTCTGGCTCTCTGGGGCTATCCTGGCCAGGGCCCACTGAGGAAGCCTACTGTGCCACCATGCTGACAGGACGGGACCACATGGTAAAAGAAAACAGAAAACACAGAATGAAAAGGACAAACCTGAGTGTTCTCATCTGGATCATTCCATTCTTGTAAAAACAAGCAAACAATTATAAAAGGCCACAGCTTTGTGTGATTCTTAGGGGAAGGTCTCAACCAAGGCGTTAAGACGGAGTTCAGTGCTAGATGCCGGGCAGACGCACAGAAAAACCAAACAAGTCAATCTTCTATACTTTTGTATCAAGATTAAAATTTTTCAGTAATTCTCATTGAACAGAAACAAAGCATTCTGCAGGAATGCAATCCCTCAGCTATCAGTACTTGCCTTCAACCCCTCAACCCCATCATGACAGTCATGGTGAAGGTCAGTGTGCCCCAGGCTCTGTGGCTGGCTAACTTTAGGGAAGAAGGACACAGGGCCCCAGGCAGGGGGCACCATCCAGGCAGACCCTGCTCCCCACTTTGCCAAGCATGTTCTTGCCTTCGTGGGTGACACCAGCTTTGCTGCCTGCCTCTGGCCTAATTCCTTGCACTGGCCCCTGCATCTGTAACCACCCCAGGGTAACCTATAATTTGTCTTCCACACTAAGAATGTGATGCTTTTGAAAGTGATTTTGCCAGAACAGCAGAATTAACTTAGGATTGCTTGGGGCAAAAGGGCCCATACAGTCTACCTTGTAATATTTGAGGTTCTCTAGAAGTGGGGCCCTGGGTTTTCCTTCCTAGACCCCACTCCTCCCCACGGTGGCTTCAAAAGCTCTGCCTGTTCCCTGCTCCAGCAGCTGAGCCCCTTCTCCTCTCTTCCAGAACCCCCTCTGCTGCCCTCTCTGGGATCTCTAACAACCTATTGTCTGACCCTTGAGCCCGCTGTGAAATCTTGGTGTGCCATACACATGTCTGGGCTGAAGCTGGACTGTGCCCGCCAGTGCTTGCCCTTTGACTTTTGTCCCACACGCCTCCTCCAGTCACCTGGATTTCACACCAAGCCAGTCACTGCTCTCTGCTCCCCCACCAGGCAGACCCACATGGCCCTTGCACACACATGCTCTCTGCCTCTCGGAAAGCACTCCTCCCTGTTGGGGATGCAGCAGGGGATTGAATGAGCCTTCACTGGTTTGACAGCTAAGGGGTTTTCCTCTTCTCCTGCTATTTATACCTCCTGTGGCATAATTTCCCTTTCAGAGGTTAGATCCTGAGGCTCAGAAAGATTAAGGAAGCAATCTCTCGTATTCCCTAGAGACCCTGTACCTCTTGGAAGTGGCCTTAAGTTGGAAAACCCAGTCTGGCCTTGGCAGAACTTGGCCTTTATTTATAAGGGGAGTGATAAGAATGTCCTGAACATTAAAAACAGGGAAGAGAATGATATTTGTACACCCGTGACCATAGCAGCATTATTCACAGTAGCCAAGAGGTGGAAGCAACCCAAATGCCTTTCAATGACGGAGTGGAAAAGCAAGTGTGGTGCATGCATACAATGGAATAGTATTCAGCCTCAGAAAGGAATGCAAAGAAAGAAAATTCTGGCACACACTACAACATGGAGGAACCTTGAAGACATTATGCTAAGTGAAATAAGCCAGACACAAAAGGGCAAATATTGCACGATTCCACTTATATTAAATACTTAGAGTAGCTCAATTCATAAAGACAGAAAGCAAAATGGTGGTTGTGAGGACCAGGGGAAGTGGGACGGAGAGCTACTGTTTAAGGGGTAGTTTTAGTTTGGCACAATGAAAAGTTCCAGGGATAGATGGTGGTGATGGTAACCCAAAAATGTGAATGTTCTTAATGCCACTGAATTGCTCACTTTAAAATGGTTAAACTAATACATTGTATGTTGTGTATATTTTCCAAAAATTTTGAAGAAAAGGAATGTTCTGATGTTCACTCCACAGGATACTGTTTTGTTTGTTTGGTAAGGGCATTTCACTCTTCACCCTGTCTTCCTTCTCATCTCCCCTCTTTCCTGGAAGCCCCCACCATCTGGCCTGAAACTGCACTATCAGCTGTATGTTCTGGTGACGGGCTGCTTGTGCCTCTGGGGAAGCCTACACAGACGTACTCAGCTGGGCCTGGCTCTGCCTAGAGAGTCTGCTGGCTCCCTGGCTCTGAGGAGACGTGCCAAGCCCTGTGTTGGCAGGTGTCGGGAGTCGCTCTCACTCCCATGTAGCATGGAGATGCCAAGCAGAGGAAATGCATTACACAAGCCCAGTTCTGAGACATCAGTCACTGTGCTTTCTAGCCCAGCCACACAATGCTGACCACGTGCAGTTATTGCAGCAAGGCTGGTGTCCCAGGGGAAGGGCATCCTCTCTGCATAGCCAGTGTCTCAGGGCCTCCTTGGTGCTGCTGCAGTGAGTCTAGGAAGCCAGGAGATGAATGAAGGCACTGTGGAGCCTTGTCACTCCATCACCTCTGTGTGCAGAGGAGGGAGCTGAGGCCAGCTGTCCCTAGACGCTGCACAGACACAGGGAGGTTTGGTCAGACATGGGGTCTCCTGACCCTGAGCAGCACCCACGTCGTGGTCCTGAGGACTGTATGCTACCTGGTTGTTCTTGCACAGTGGCTCTAGGAAAGAACTCGGGAGGCAAAGAGTGTCTCTTTCTTTTATACGACTAGCTTCTCTTTATTTTTACCTTTTACTTTTGTTGTGTTCAAACGTTTTCAAATAGTGTGCCCCTAGAGCTCATAATTAAATAGCCCAATCATTTTACTCTTCACAGCATGTATCAGACCAAATCTAAAGCTTTTTCACAGGCTTTAAAAAAATATTGTAGATTCATAGAAGGTTGCAAAGATTGTACAGAGAGGTCCTGTGTACCCTTCCACTAGGTTTCCCCATGGTTATACCTTATGAGATATAGTATACCACGAAAACCAGGACTTGGATATTGGTGCAGAGTGTGTGTAGCTGCGGCTCATTTTATCATTTATGTAGTTTGTGTATCCACCACTGCCATCAAGATACAGAACTATTCCCTCACCACAAAGATCTCCATATTTCCCTTCTGTCACCCACTCCTCCCTACCATCCCTCACTCCTACAACCACCAATCTAGTTTCTTTTTCTATAATTTTGTCAATATAAGAATGTTAGCTAAATGGAATTATACAGTATGTGACCTTTTGAGATGGGCTTTTCTTTTTCTACTCACAATGCCCTTATGATCCATCTATGTTGCATGTATCGACAAGTGAATTTTTTTGCTGAATAATTTTCTGTGGCACCAGTTTGTTTAACCACACTTATCCATTAGAGGGCACCTGGGATAAGTTTTGGCTCTTATAACATGAGCTGCCTTGAATGTTTGTGTACAAGTTTTTGCATGCAAACATTTTCATTTTTCTGGGACAAATGCCCAGAAGTGCAGTTCTGGCTCAAACAGCAAGTGGATATTTAGTTTATAAAAAAAAAATGCCAAACTCTTTTCCAGAGTGGCTAAGATTTCACATTCCCATTAGTAATGTATGAGTGATCCAATTTCTCCACATTCTCACTTGCATTTTGTGTTGTTATTATATTTTGTTTTATTGTAGTAAGAATATTTAACATGAGATCTACCCTCTTAACACATTTTAAGGGTACAATATAATATTGTGAACTAAAGGCAAAATGTCATAAGCAGATCTCTAGAGTGTACTCACCTTGCATAGCTGAGGCTCTGTACCCACTCAAAACAATCACTTCTCATTTCCTCTACCCCTAGCCTGGCAACCACCATTCTACTCTCTGCTTCTATGAATTTGAATATTTCAGATAATTCGTAGAAGTGGACTCATGCAGCACTTGTCCTTCTGTGTCTGGCTTTTTCACTTAGCGTAATGTCCTCAGGTTTCATCCATGTTGTCAAATGTGGCAGGATTTTCTTTTTCAGGCTGAGTAATATGCCATTGTCTGTGTATAACACAATTTCTGTATCCATTCATCTGTTGATGGACATTCAGGAATGTTTTCACATCTCAGCTTCATAATGTTGTAATGAACATAGTAGTAAAAATATCTTTTCTGGATCCTGATATCAATTCTTTTAGATGAACACTCAGAAATGGAATTGTTTAACCATATAGTAGTTCTATCTGTAATGTTTTGAAGAACCTTCGTGCTGTTTTCCACAGCACCATGCCATTTTATTTTTCCACCAATAGTGTACATGGGTTCCAGTTTCTCTACATCTTTGCTAATGCTTGTTATCATTTATCTTTTTGATAACAGCCATTCTCATTGTGGTTTCAATTTGCATTTCCCTGACCATTGGTAATGTTGAGCATCTTTTCATATACCTACAAGCCATTTGTATGTTTTCTTTTGAGAAATTTCTATTTAAGTCATTTGCCTATTTTAAAATCAGGCTATCTGTTGTTCTGCTATTGAGTTGTAGGCATTCCTTATATATTTTGGATTTTGACTCTGCCTATTATATATATATATGGTTTGCAAATTTTTTTTCCATTCCATAGGTTGCCTGTTCACCTTAGTTTCTCTTTTGCTGGGCAGAAGCGTTTTAGTTTGATGTAATCCCACTTGTCTACACCTGGTCTTGTTGCCTGCACTTCAGATGCCATACGCAAAAAACCATTTCCAGGACCAATGTCATGGAGCTTTTCCTGTATGTTTTCTTCTCAGAGTTTCAACTTTGAAGTTTAAGTATTTAATACATTTGGAAATTATTTTCATGCATATTGTAATAAAAGGGTCCAATTTTATGCTTTGGTGAGTGGATATCTGTTTTTTTCAAGACTATTTGTTAAAGAGACGATCTTCTCCCCATTATATAGTCTTGGCACCTTGTCAAAGGTCTTCATTGGGCCATATATGCATATGTTTATTTTATATTTTCTGGTCTAATATGTATGGAGTTATACGTCATGGTGGTTTTAATTTGCATTTTCCTAATGGCCAGTGATGTTGAACACCTTTTCATGCGTTTATTTATTATTCATAGATCCACTTTGATAAAATGTCTCTTTCCAACTTTGGCCCATTTTCTAATTGGAATATTTGTGTGTTTTTTAATCTTAAATTTTGAGACCTACATTCTAGATATGAGTACTTTGTTAGATGTATGATTTGTATGTAATTTTCTCCAGTCTGTAACTTGCCTTTATTCTTTTAACAGGGCCATTATCAGAGAAAAACACTTTGGGTTTTGATGAGGTCCAATTGGTCATTTGCGTAATGTGTTTTGGTGTCATGTCTAAGAACATTTCACCAAGCCCTAAGTCTAAAATATTTTCTCTTATGTTTTTTTCTAAAAGTTCTTATGTTTTATATTTAAATGTATGATGTACCTGGAGATAATTTTTATAAAAGGTGTGAGGCTTAGGCCAAGGTGTATTGTTTTTATTGCTCTCGAACCATTTGTTGAAAAGACTGTCCGTCCTCCAGGAAGTTGCTTTTGTGCTTCTGTCAAAAAATAGGGGAACACATTTGTGTGGGTCTACTTTTGGGTTGTCTACTCTGTTCCATTGATCTATGTGTATAACCCTTGGGTAATATACAACAGTCATGATTACTTTAGCTGTATAATAAGTCTTGCAATCAGGTAGATGATTCCTCCTATTTTATTTTTCTTTTTCAGAATTATTTTCGCTATTCCATACAGATTTCTATATAAATTTGAGAACAATCTTATTTATATTATGTCTATCTAAATTGTCTCTATCTACAAAAAAACTTGCTGAAATTTTAATAAACCTGTATATCAATTCAGCAGAGAGTTTCTGTGTTCACAATATTGAGCCTTCTAATCCATGAACACAGTATCATCTCCATTTATTTCGGTCTTCTTTTATTTATTTCATCAGCATTTGGTAGTTTTCAGCATAAAGTCCTGTACATATTTTCTTAGATTTACACTTAAGTATTTTTTTAGGTTTCAGTATTGCATTTAAAATTTTCGTTTTCATATGTTCATTGGTAGTATATGCAAATACAATTGATTTTTAAATATTTATCTTGTATCTGTGAACCTGTATCTTGTTGACCTCATTTATTCTAGAATTTATTTTTGTTGTTGTTGTTGTTATTTTTAATCTGCATTGGCCATCATGTCATCCATAAATAGGAACAGTTTTACTTCTTTCCTAATCTGTATGACTTTAATTTCATTTCTTTGCCTTAATGTGCTGGCTAGGGATTCAAGTATTCTGCTGAGTAGCAGTGTCACATGAAAGTGGAATCCATGCCTCATTTACAATTTTAGGGGGAAAACATTCAGTCTTTTACCATTAAGTACAATGTTAGCTGTTTTGTAGGTATACTTTATCAAGTTGAAAAAGTTTCTCTCTACCACTATCTTATGACAGTTTTTGTCATAAATGGGTATTGAATTCTGTCAAATGCTTTTTTAGCATCCATTAATACAGTAGATTACACTGATCAATTTTCCAATATTTAACCAGCCTTGCACTCCTGGAACAAGCCATACTTGGTCATGTTGTATATTCTTTGTATATATTGCTAAATTCTATTTGCAAATATATTTTTCTTTGTGATATCAGGGTAATACTGGCTTCATGAAATACATTAGACAATATTATCTTTTTTTCTGGAAGACACTGTATAGATCTGGTGTGCTTTCTCTTAGACCATGTATTAGTTCCTCCTCACACGGCTATAAAGAAATACCTGAAATTGGGTAATTTATAAAGAAAAGAGGTTTAATTGGCTTAGGGTTCTGCACACTGTACAGAAAGCATGGCTATGGAGGCCTCAGGAAACTTACAATCATGGTAGAAGGTGAAGGGGAAACAGGCACATCTTTCACATCCACAGCAGGAGGAAGAGAGAGAGGGCAGAGGTGCTACACACTTTTAAACAAACAGATAACTTGATCACTCACTCACGATTATGAGAACAGCACCAAAGGGGAAATCTGCCTGCACGATCCAATTACTTCCCACCAAACCCCACCTCCAACATTAGAGATTACAATTTGACATGAGATTTGGGTGGAGACACAGACTCAAACCATGTCAGACCATTTGATAGAATTCTTCAGTGAAACCGTCTAAGCCTGGAGATTTTTCTAATGGAAGGTTTATAATTATGAATTTAATATTCTGAATTGTTTATAGGATTATTCGAGTTATTTATTTTACATTGGAGGAGTTGTGCTACTTTGTGCTTTTTGAATAATTTGTCCGTTTTATGTATCTTGTCAAATTTACATATGTAGAGTTGTTCAGAGTGCTCATTATCTTTTTGATGTCTGCAGGGTCTATGGCTATCTTTTCATTTCCGATATGTTTGAATATCTCTAATCAAAAAAAAATCAAAATCCAAAATGCATCAAAATCTGAAAATTTTTGAACATTGACTTGACACTCAAAGGAAATGCTTATTGGAGCATTTTAGATTTTGCATTTTCAGATTAAGGATTTTGAACTATAAGTATAATGCAGATAGTTCAAACGCTGAAAAAGTCCCAAATCCAAAATATTTCTGGTCCTAAGCATTTTGAATAAGGGATACTCAACCAGTACTGGTATACTGGACTGTCTTCTTTCTTTTTAAGTTTTGCTAGAAATTAATCAATTTTATTTTCCTTTTCAAAGAGCAAGCTTTTGCTTTCGTTAAAGTTCTGTACTGTTTTTCTGTTTTCAATCCCACTGATCCTTGCTCTGGTCTTTGTTTCCTTCCTTCTGCTTGCTTTGGGTTTATTTTGATTTTAAGATGATAATTTAGTTATTGATTTGAGACTTTTTCTCTTTTCTAATGGAAGCATGTAATGTATAAATTTTAGTCTTGGAATTGAATAATTCCATCCCATGAATTTTGATATGTTGCATTATAATTTTCATTTCCAATGTAATTTTTATTTCCCTTCTTTTAGTTTTCCTTTGAGAGAATCTTTAATTCTCCTTTATTACTTAGGGATACTTCAGGTGAGTATAGAGTTCTGGGTGAACACTTTTTTTTCTTATACCATTTGAAAAGTGTTTTGCCCCTCCCTTGGGCCTCCATGGTTCCTGATAAAAAATCTACTGTAATTTAAATTATTTTTCCCATGTAGGCAATGTACTGTTTCTCTCTTGTTGCTTTCAGGATTCTTTGTCTATAGTTTTTATAAGTTTTACTATGGTGTCTCTTGGAGTGAATTTCTTTGAATCCATCACATTTGAAATTCATTCAGCTTCTTCAATCTCTAAATTTATAGGTTATTTTGGCCACATTTGGTAATTTTACCATTGTTTTTTGAAAACATTTTTAATTCCATGATCCCCCTCTCCTTCTAGAAGTTTGAGGACAAGTTAAATGTTTTGTTATAGTCATACATGTAGATGAGGTCATGATAATTTTTTTCAGTCTGTTTCCTCTTTGTTGTTCAGATTAATTTCTATTGTTCTATCTTTAAGTTTATTGATTTGTTTTCTTTTGTCCTCTACATTCTGCTGTTGTGCCCATTCACTGAATTTTATATTTCAGTTATTGCATTTCTTTTAGTTCTAAAATTTTCATCTGTGTCTTCTTTTTACCCTCTGCCTTCTTTGAGATTTTTGGATTTCTTTGCTGAAACTTCTTATTTTCCTGTGTTTCAAGCTTGTTTTTAATTGCTAATTGCAGCACTTTTCATAATGGTTGTATTAAAATTCTTGAAGGATAATTCTAACTGCTGTGTCATCTCGGTGTTGGTGTTTGTTAATTGTCTTCTCATTCATCTTGAGTTCTTTTTGGTTCTTGGTGTATAAATGACTTTTGATTGAAATACAGACATTTGGGTATTATAAGACTATGAATCTCTAGGGTTTTTCGTTATACTTAGCAGGAATAGGGAAAATATATCTACTCCATCTTCCTGGAAAATGGAAGTCTTATTCTCATAGACTTTTGGGGTTCAGGGAAATTGAAATAAGGACTGGATCCCTGGGAATAAATCAGGCCAAAGCCCAAAATTGGGACTTCCTGAGCATTGGATAGATAGAGTCATTCATTCATTCATTCATTCATCCACAAATGTGAGCACCTGCTCTGTTCAGGGCACTGCTTAGAAAGTGCAAATATAGGCCGGGCGCGGTGGCTCACGCCTGTAATCCCAGCACTTTGGGAGGCCGAGGCGGGTGGATCACGAGGTCAAGAGATCAAGACCATCCTGGTCAACACGGTGAAACCTCGTCTCTACTAAAACTACAAAAAATCAGCTGGGCATGGTGGCGCATGCCTGTAATCCCAGCTACTCAGGAGGCTGAGGCAGGAGAATTGCCTGAACCCAGGAGGCGGAGGTTGCGGTGAGCCGAGATAGCGCCATTGCACTCCAGCCTAGGTTACAAGAGCGAAACTCCGTCTCAAAAAAAAAAGAAAGTGCAAATATAGAAGTAAACAAAGCAGTTAAAGTTCCTGTCTTGGAGACTCACATTCTGCAGAGCAGACAGGAAAACATCCATGATATATAAGCAAAAATATATTTTATTAGATATGTTGTTAAATGCTGATAACAAGGTATGAATCAGATAAAGAGGATATAAAGTGTTAGATGGGGGCTGGGAATTCCCAGCAAAGCGGATAGGACAGGCCTCATTCAGAAGGGAACTTACAAATAGAGACTTGAAGGAAGTAAAGCAATCAGCATTTCAGGCAGAAGGAACACTGAGTGCAAAGGCCAAGGCAGATGCATGTCTGACAGGTTCAAGGAAGGGCCAGGCAGGAGATGAGAACAGAGGAGTTCGGTGAGTGAGCCAGAAAGCCATCAGCAACCTGACAGCAGGGGTGAGTCTTAATTTAACTTTCATAAATGGTCATTCTGGCTGCTGTGTTGAGAGCAGATGGGGAAGAGGCAAGGGCAGGAATGAAAAGAGCAAGTTGGAGGCTTGTTGACTAACACACTAGAGAGGATGGTTTGATTTGATGGGGACAGCAGGGGCCATGAGTGGTCAGAGTCTGGCTATGTTTTGGAGATGGAGCCAATAGGATTTGCTGAGGCTGGATGTGGGTGAGAGAGGAAGCCGGGAGCCGCGGGTAATACCAAGGGGTGTGGCCTGAGCATGGGACTGACCGGCAGTGCCTTAGGAGTGTGGAGATGCCACGTTACCATGCTGTCAACCTTCCCACAGGGAGGTCCAGCCCACTGAGGATACAGGTCCGACCTGAAGACAAGTCGGAGAATCAGGATCGGTGGCCTTTAAAAGCATGACCTATGTGCTGATCCTGGAGGCAAGAGCAGATGTAATGTGGCTTCAGACTGGGGCATTTGGGAAGCCCCACACTGGCGAGAGTCCCAGTTCATGAGATTCTGGATCCTTCCCTGACAGATATGGGCTCCTTGAACTCCCTATTATCATGGGAGGCAGTCTGGCAGTACCTCTATCAGGGCTCAGCTTTTCCTGGAACAGAATCCTTTGCCTTATACATGCCCTTTGGTACCCTCCAGAGTGTTTCCTCCACCCACACCCCCTGTCCACCTCCATGTCAGCAGGTTTATGTGGCCAGGGTGCCTGGTTGGGACCAGGGCAGCTCCCATAGGAAGCCTGACTGAAGGTGCAGAGCAGTTTATAAACTCCTTAAGGATTGCTTACACACCCGGAGTGAACTCCATTGCCTATTTTTGTACACATGTGTTCACCCCCTTGCTGGCTTCCCCAAGTCCAAATAAAAGAATCAAGAATTTTGTTTAATGCAGGACAACTTAGTCTGATTCTGTTTGGGAATTTTCATGTTTTGAGAAATGAACTTTCCTGTTAAAGAGATTTAGCATGCACCCAGACCACAGAAAGACCCACATGGAAAAAAGTAAGGCAATATGGTTTCCAAGGCCTCCAGGATCCCAGCATAAGCAGCAGAGTCAAGTGAGCCAGCTTTCCTGCCATCTGAATTAGACCTGGTGACATCTTCTGGAAAGTATTAACTTAACATTTCACAAGTTGTGACTCAAATGAAATTTGCATTCACCATCTCTGCTGGCCCCATGCTTGGCACTCACTCAGTGAAGGACTTTCGATAAATTCTCAGCCTGCGAACCTTAGGTGTGGGGGAGGGAGCAGAGCAGGTGTTCCAAGGGACCCTCCCACTGAGGTGGGAGGCCCTGATGCCTGGCTTGTGTCAGTGGGCCTGGCCATTCCTAATGCCCCAGTTCAGCCAGTGCAGACTGCAGCTGCCCCCGGGCAGTGTTTCCTGGCCTGGCCTGCCCACCTTGACCCTTCTACCATTCTATGTCTTCTCACTCCCCTGTGAAAGGTTCAAATGAGCAAGTCAATTCATGGGCATCCAAGAAAATGCCCCCCAATGTGTGGGGCAGGGTCAGCACTCCTTCAAGGGCAAGGGGAAGGAGCCTCAGCTAAATTTCTGCACACTAATAGCTCACCCAAAGTTCCCTCATAGACGTCATGCTCCAATTACACAGCAGGACAGAGGCTGGGAGTGGAATTCTAGAATGGGCTCTTCCTGCAGAAGGGGCAGGTTCCTCGTGGGAGACCAGCTGCAGGGTCCAGAAGGATGCGGGCGGATGGGAGAGGGTGGAGCTAGAGGCAGCAGCTTGCCTTTCCTAGCCACTGAAGTGAAATTTATGAAGTGCTTTTTGAAATTGAAAATGGCTTTACTGTTCACTGCTTTGAATTTTTGAATTTCTGGTAATCTGTGGTAGCCGTGTGTGTGTGTGTGTGTGTGTGTGTGTGTGTGTGTGTGTGCGTGCTGGGGAGGTGGGTAAGGAGTGAGGGAAAACACCAATACCTCACAATTACAGTTCCCTTCTACTTCACCTTTGTATTTCTCACAATCTTCAGAGCAATCAGAAGGGGAAGCATTACCCAATACTGTGGCAGAGGAAATAGAGAGTCACAGCAAACAGAACTGTTAAAGCCAAGGGGCTAGTACCAGGTGCTGACCACTTGATAGGTCAGCAGGGGTCTTTCTCCTTGGCTGACCTGCCTGTCTTGGGCTGTGACACTGGGACCTGAGTGGGACAGGTGGAAGGCACATGCTTTATTGGCTTCTCAACAACTTTGCTGGTGTATACAGAGGGTGGAGACTGAAGAGGTCCCTGACAGCAGTCAAGGAACCTGGATGGAGAGAAAGGCAGTCTTCTCAGAAAGGGCTCCAAGCCAGGCAGTGAGGCAGGGCGGCCTGGCTTGGGCAGGGTTCCCAGTTCCCAGGCTCAGAGTGCCAGGCCGGGCCACGCTTTTCTCAGGCTGTGCAGTCTAGAAAAATGACCTCTGCAATGTCATCCTTATTATTTATAAAGTGGGTGCAGGGACTGCTTATCTCACCGGAATGTGGCAAAGAATACTGAATTGAGATAATCATCAGGCATGCAGTCAGGTTTATAAAGCGACATGTATAACCAATAGAGAAATAAATGCAGAAATGCACGTCCTTTCTTCAGGAAGTTTGTCGTTTTCGTGGACCGAGAAAAAACTTAGTAGACACTTGGACAATGGACCCTGAAGTGCAGGGCACGCTCTCTGTGTTGCCTTCATCTACAAACCTTTCTCCAAAGATTTGTAGACCAAGGAGTTTTGCTCCAACCTGTCTAGTAACTGCAGCATATTTGCAGTTAAATATGCCAGCAATGTGCATTTTATTTTTACCCCCTTATGTAACAGTTGTGCTCAGATTTTAATTCCCTTTGACCTGTGGGCCATTTGATCCCTTCTGGCTTTAATTACTTCTGTCTCTGATTAATCCCTCTGTGTTCTTCGCCTTCTCTGCTGTCACTGGCAGAATATGCTGCAAAGTGCAAATGCCTTTTGGTATGTTTACGAATTTAACTGATCCCAAATGTGGAGGAGAAACCTCCTGGAATTTGGATCAGGAATTTTCATTTGATGATTAGAATTTCACAGGTGTTTTCTTTTTTTCCCTGTCTTGAATGAGGGCTTTGGGAACATGTTTCACTCTTTTTTTTTTTTTTTTTTTTGTAATTAGATTTCCTAATCTCTATCTCCTATGTTCCCATCAACAAACACTATATCTTGCTCACAAATAACACAAGTCACAAATATAATTTGCCTTTTCTTCTCCCGGGGATTTTCATTAATATCTGTGCCTTGCCATCCTGCATTGCTAGAAGCGGCAGCAGGCAGCTTCTGGCTTCCTTGTACCCCAAGTCCTGTCTCCCTGCGAATGGCGAAGCCCAGGGAGAATAGGCTAAGGGGGTGAGGACTTGCAAGTGAAATGTAGATTCCGTACTCATTCCGTATTTGATTCTGGGCAAGCATTTCAAGCGTATCAACATTTTTCTTCTATCAAACAGAGTGCAGCTATTTATGTTAAAACACTTAAAAAGTGAAAAGCACTGTATTGAAAAGGGGGTTTTGCACACTTGTTCATATATGTTCATGCACAGGTTTGACAGCACAAAAGCAGGATGCATGTGTGGTTTTTTTATGCGTGACAATGACGGAGATAGGTTTTAAAATGCTCTGCATTTACCAAGACACTCTCTCTGTTTCTGTTTTTCTCTCTTCCCCTCCCTCCCTCTCTCCCTGGCTTCTTCCCCTTCCTCTCCACTTTTTCTAGCTCTTGCTCTCACTACACACACACACACACACACACTCACACACACTCACACACACATTCTCTTTTACACACATATCTGTGGAAAATTGATATTAGAAGTTAAATTATCAATTGCCTTAGAGGTTAAATTTATTACTGTCTACAGGTGCTACACTTTAGGGAATTTGATTTGCTAATAGCATCTGTTTTATTTACATACTTAAGAGTGAATTCATGTAAAAATGATGTATCAATGTTATATCTCTCAGTGACTCAGAACTGCACTACAGCCATTAAATAATTTTTTCATAATTTTACTTCTTAATGTTATTATTATTTATTACAGATTAGTTCTATAAGCAAACTTGCAAATCCATATCCTTGCATATTCGCTAGTCAAAACACAAAATAAGTGCCACTTTTTTGGCCTGTTATATTGTTGGTGCTTGTTGATAATGTATGATTTACAATCCACAAAATGGAAAGGTCCAAATTTTTCAATGCATACAAATTCCAGCAGTTTCCTTTTTTTTTTTTAATAGATTCAATAGAGTTTTCTATGTACATAATTGTCTTCTGTTTAAAAATCACAGTTTTACTTACTCTGTTTAAATCTTTGGTCTTTACTTTCTTTTTCTTGCCTTATTGCCCTTGCTAGAACTTTCAGTAGAATAACATTGAATAGAAGAGGGGAGAGTGGAAAGCCTTATCTTGTTTCAGATCATAGGGAGAAAGTGTTCAATTTTTCATCACAAAACCTGATGGTAGGTGTAGGTTTTTCATAGATGCCCTTTGTGTGATTAAAAGAGTTCCTTTTTATTTCTAGTTTGCCAAAAGAGTTTGTCACGAGTGGATATTGGCTGCCTATCTATTTTGAATTATTGCCTCTCGTTTCTTGATCATGGGATGGCCTCAGCTCCCCTTGGACCAGATGTCCATTTCATTCTCGTAGATTTGCCTTTGATTAGGCCCTAATCCTTCTCCTTCATTGGTATTAGCAGAGTCTAAAAAATCCTAAGGGTTTTTCTGTGTGACATGAAGATAACATAACCCACTTTGTGAAACTAGATATCAGACTTTGTATTGCTTATTGTACAACTTTGTACAATTTAAGAGTTCTTTCACCTATCCAATTTTGAATCAAATCATTATTTCACAAGGCTATCATTGGGATTTCATCAAATATGATCCTATAACGTTTTAGGACTGTAACGAACCTAACCACGTTACCTGAACCAAGAAATTGGATCTGTCCCCTTCTGATAGAAGAATGTTGAAGTCACAGAATCACCCAGAAATGGGTGATTCCAGGTTTGAAACAGAAAATGTAAAAAATACGCTTTTATGTGCTTTTAACTTGAAGGACTCCTGGCCTGAGATGGGATGACTTGACACCCGAAGTAGTAATGCTGCAATGGATTAAAATCCAATACATAGGTTTATCATTTTTATGAGTTCTAATTATAGTTAAAAAAAAGCAAACCATTATTGATGATGTTTCAATACTGCTATATAATCAATTCATTATTTTGAAAATTTATAATTAAAAGAAAAAAATTAAACATTTATCTTGCATTTCCTATACAAACGGTAGCCAAATAATTGCTTCTTTATAGAAGACACTGGCTAATGCAAGTGAAGAAATGAGATCCACAGAAAACAGCATATTTATAACCTTTCATAAGATAAAGATAATGGATTTAGGCAATGATTTAATGGCTATACTATAGAATTCTCTAAGAGAAGTTTTGGTGGGGAGTCATCTGATGGGAGATGAGGCTAACAACATCTGAACCCACTCAGTAACCCTAACATCATGAAAAGAAAGACAATTGGAAATTCAATGTTTCCTGATGTGATACAATAAGAAGTGCACATGAAATATTATTCCAAAGCCATGAACCTGTACCAGATTAAATGTCTAGAGCTAGCTGCCATTTACAGAAAATCAGGGGATAGAATAGTGTGTTAAATGTCACCAAAGGATGCCAAATCTAGAGTGTGGGAAAATTTATAGGACAATTGGCCTGCTTTCTTTAATAAATAAATGGCAAAAGCAAGAGGCAAAGTAAAACATAAAAAGAGGCAGGTGGGATTTAATAGACACACTCATCAAATGCAATGTGTGGCCTTGTTTGGATGCCAACTGATACAAGTCATTTAGAGGCAATTGGAAAACCTTGAACCCTGAGGAGATATTTGATGATATGAAGGAATTATTGATTATTTTGTTAAATAGTATAAAGACATTGCAGTTACTTTTTTGTGTTTCTATCTATTAGACATTAAAAGAGGAAGCAGCTTCTGATAAAATGTGGTATCTGGGATTGGTTTAAAAATGTTCCAGTGCATAATGGTGGTGGTAAAAAGAATATGTGGGAGGTGCATAGGGTGGCCATCTAATTCATCATCCAAACTGGAACACTGGAGAGTAATCTGGGGCCACATGTAATAACTCAGGCATGAACAGGCATCCCCAGGTTCTGGTCCTGTGTCTGCGTGTCTGCCTGGAACCATGGATGAGCTGCTCTGGTCTAGACACTTACATTCACATTTCTCATGGGGCATCTGGGAGTGCTATTGTTTGGTGTGTCCCCACCCAAATCTCACCATGAATTGTAATAATCCCCATGTGTCAAGTGAGGGGCCAGATGAAGATAATTGAATCACGGGGGTAGTTTCCCCCATACTGTTCTTGTGATAGTGAATAAGCCTCATGAGATCTGATGATTTTACAAATAGGAGTTCCCCTGAGCAAGCTCTCTTGTCTACTGCCATGTAAGACATGTCTTTCTTTTCCTTTCCTTCTGCCGTGATGGAACTATGAGTCCATTAAGCCTCTTTTGCTGTATAAATCACCCAGTCTCAGGTATGTGTATATTAGAGAGTGAGAACTGACTAATACCAGGCGACAGCACTCCCACAGCACAGCACTGTGTCCCATGGGCCACGAGGGGCCCAACCACAGGCAACGGCAACTGAGCAAAGAAGATGCTGCCTATGGTTCACTAACTACTCTAAGCTTGGCCTCTCTTTCTTCCTGTGTGCTCAGCTGAAATACAGAAACTCTCTGTCTTGGTGACTCCCTTGGTGAAGGAGGCCACACCACCAGCAATGACTTCTTGTTCTTCCTAAGCTCTTGGCAATATGGTCTTGGCCACTGGCCCTTTGCTGACAAACAAGACAGTGAAGATCAGTGCTTCCTGGTCCTAATAAAGAGGCGGAAGAAGCAGGGCAGCAGTGAGTGTTTCCACGGCTGACCTATGAGATGAAGTTCTCTACAAAGTACCCCATCACTGTCTCATTCATTCATTTTGTACTGAGCCTTTGTTAAATGCCAGGCTCTGGGCTAGGTTGTGGGAAAACTGAGATAAGAGACATAGTCTTTGTTCTCAAAGAGTTTTTCATTTAGTGAGACAGGCAACTATTTCTCTGAGGAGTATAAGCTCAAAGACATATACTTCATTAGTTCATCCAAACAACACGGCTGATTAGGAAAGGTTGAGCATTGTTTTATACACAGGAGAAACACTCCTGTTCGGGAGGGTCACTATCCTCTTCTGAGGAAGTTTAAAGTCAGGCTTGAGTGGCCAAGAAGGGTGTCACAGGTCCATGGATGTTGGGCACAGTACTGAAGGAGAAAGCCTGCAGCAGGGAGTACAGACCAGGCATCCCAAGCAAACAGAACAGCCCTGGCCAAGAGGCAGAAGCAGAGATATGCCAAACAGCAGAGAAGGAAAGGCCAAATGCTTACCCCTGGGTGGTTTCCAGACTTCCAGCCAACAACCAAAGGTGGTGCGAATTGATTGCTTTATAAGCTAATTGTCTCATGGTCATCAGCTTCTTTCCTTGAGAGGAACACAAGCCCTGCTTCCATCTCTGCTGAAACTTACATCCAACTCTTGTGCTTCCCACAGCCTGGGAAAGGAGTCAGGGTCAGAAGGCACGCCCGGGCAGCCTGGGCTTTCTACCTTGTTGGGCCAAATGGTTTGGCTAGCGTTGTCTTCAAGGGCTTGCTCCAGGCTGTGACTGGACATCAGAGAAATCTAATCATTTTTATAAGAAATTGATTCTTACTAATGAAAAATAAGAATTATAGCCAATAGCATACTCTTTAGATGCCAGAACCCATCCAAAATTGTCAAGGGACTCCCTAGCTGGGTTTCTGATTTTAAAAACATTGCTTAAAGCATAGCTACTAAAGCTAGGAGTAGGCCTCAGAATTGATGACTACCTCTATAGGTCAGTAGGGATGACAAGCACTAAATAAAAAGCCCCAGCAGGATCCGTCACTGGCCAAGTTTCTCCTCCTATAACCTGTTTTTCTGTCATTTGTTTCCCAACCCCCACCCCCACGTTCAATGACAGTCACAGGCTATCTGACAACATGGAAATGGTAGAGCAAGGGGCATTAAGGAGACGTTTTAGCCTATGGCAATAACATAGAAACGGTATACATAATTATTTTGCATGTATCTTAAGATACAAGTAAATGTTACTGAAAGTGTAATAAAAGACTACAAGCATGACCTTAGAGCAAAGCTTTGCCTATTGTCACTTGAACAGTCATAATGAAAAAGCATGACCAAATAAAATCAACATATCTTTTTAGAGTCATCAGAGAATTGAGCTCACAGAGCAAGATGATGCCCCCCAGATTGAAGAAACAGGCAAATGCAGAGAATCACAGCTTGCTGGGAGCAGACAAATTCTGTGTACTGCAAAATTAGTCTTCAAAAGTAAAGAAGAAACAAAGACATTTTCAGGCAAACATAAATTGAGAGACTTTGTCCCCAGTAAGCTTATGTTACATGAAATGTTAAAAGAAGTTCTTCAGAGAGAAGTTGAAAAGTAATATGTCGGAAATTTTGATCTACAGAAAGAAATAAAATATTAGAAAAGGAATAAGTACAGGTAAAATTTTAAGGATTTTGTTTTTTATTCTTAATTGTTCTAATAATTATTCTCACAGCAATAGCACCAGTGCATTGGGTGACTGGCTTATGGATAGGTAGTATAATATTTGAAGGCATGGGGGGAAGAAATTGGGACTACTCTGTTACAAGGTACATACTACGTGTGAAGAAGTATAGTGTTATTTGAAAGTGGACTTAGATTACTGCAAATTCAAGAGTAATCATTAAAAAAGAGGGTGGGAAAGAAGTATAATTAACATATTACTAGAGGAGACAGGCTAAAATCTTACAAAATGCTCAGTTAACACTGACAGAAGGCAGAAGTGAGAGAAAAATAAAAATAAAAAAGTGCAACAAATAGAAAATAACAAATATGATAAATGTTAGTCCAATTATATTGATCATCATTTTAAATGTCAAAAATATGGATATACAAACCAGAAGACAAAAAATGATAGAATGAAAAAAAAAGACTAAATTATATGTTGTCTATTACATACCCATTTTAAATATAAACACAGATAGATTATAAGTAAAGGGGTGGAGAAAGATATACCATGCTATCATCAGGGATAAACAAGGATATTATAAAAGGGTAAATTCTCTAAGAAGATCTAATAATTTTTAATGTGTTTGTGTCTAACAACAATGCATCAAAATACATACGACAAAATTTGGTAGAACTGCAAGGAGAAATAGATTAGTCCACTATCGCAGTTGAAGACTTCAACATTCTTCTATCAGAAGAGGACAGATCCAGTGGGCAGAAAATCAGTAAAAACATCATTTAACTGAACAATATCATCAATTAACTGGATCTAATCAGCTTTATAGACTACAGATGCTTCTTGACTTACTATGAAGTTACATCCTGATAAACCCATTGTAAGTTAAAAATATGCAAAGTTGCAAATGAGTTTACTACACCTAACTTACCAAATATGATAATTTAGCTTAATTAAAATGTGCTCAGAAAACTTACTTTATCCTACAGTTAAGCAAAACTATCTAACCAAGCCTATTTAATAAAGTATTGAATATCTCATATAATTTATTGAATATTGTACTGAAAGTGAGAAATAGAATGACTATATGCTACCAGAAATAATTTTTCTACTGAATGCATTTTGCTTTTACAGCATCTAAAAGTCGAAGAATTGTAAGTTGAACCATCATAAGTCAGGGACCATCCATATTTCATCTAATAAAAGCAGAATACACATTTTTCTCAAGCTCATATGAACTATCTACCAAGATAGATTCCATTTTGGGCCGTGAAACACATAGAACAAATTTTAAAAAATAAAATTCATAAAAAGTATGCACTTGGACCATAACGAAATTAACTAGAAATCAATAACAGAAAGATAGCTGGAAAACCATCAAATATTTAGAGATGAAGCAACAAACTTGCAAATAACACATGAGTCAAAGGAGAAATCTCAAGAGAAATTATAAATATTTTGAATTAAATGAAAATAAAGATACAACTTATCAAAATTTGGGGAATGCATCAAAAGGAATGCTTAGAGAGAAATTTATTGCATCAAAAGCATATATTAGAATAGAAGTAGGATCTGAAATCAATAATTTAAGTTTCTACCTTAGGAAAATAAGTGAGAAGAGCAATCTAAACTTAAAGTGAATGAAAGAAAAGAAATAATAAACATTAGAACTTCAATAAAATTAGAAACAGGAAAACAATAAGGTAATTAACAAAACAAAAAGTAGATTCTTTGAAAAGATCAATAAAATTGATAAAGTTCTAGCCAGGTTAACCAAGAAACGAAGTGAGGAACGCACATTTTTAGGGTGAGAAATGAGAGGGGAAATGACTACTAATCCCAAGGATATAAAAATGGTGATAAAGGAATATTACGAACAGCTCTATGCCCACAAATTTGATAACTTAGATAAAATGCACTTCTTTAAAAAATGCAGAAGATGAGGTGAGAAAATGGCTTGAGTATTAAAATGGGGAAAATCAACATATTCTAAAAATGATAAGGTGCAAATTCTGTCATGATATAATTCAAAAAAGCACATAACTAACTAATTAATTATCATCTACAGTAAGAATGAGATTATTACAAGAGGGAAATGATGAACTCATTAAGAGTAAGTAACATTGGAATAGTGCTAGTTATTTTTTTCAATAATATATGTAACATAACTACATGAGGGAAAAAACGTGAGAATGTTTTGGCCTATATGTCTTAATTTTTTTTTTGAGACAGAGTCTCTCTCTGTTGCCCAGGCTGGAGTGCAATGGGGCGATCTCTGCTCACTTTAACTTCCACCTCCTGGGTTCAAGTGATTCTCCTGTCTCAGCCTCCAGAGTAGTTGGGACAACGGGCGTGTGCCACCACGCCTGGCTAATTTTGTATTTTTAGTAGGGAAGGGGTTTCACCATGTTGGCCACGATGGTCTCGATCTCTTGACCTCGTGATCTGCCTGCCTTAGCCACCCAAAGTGCTGGGATTATAGGCGTGAGCCACTGCACCTGGCCATGTCTTAATATATATATATATTTTTTTTTGAGATGGAGCTTCGCTTTTGTTACCCAGGCTGGAGTGCAATGGCGCGATCTCGGCTCACTACAACCTCCGCCTCCTGGGTCAAGCAATTCTCCTGCCTCAGCCTCCCGAGTAGATGGGACTACAGGTGCATGCCACCATGCCCAGCTAATTTTTGTATTTTTAGTAGAGACGGGATTTCACTATGTTAAACCAGATGGTCTCGATCTCTTGACCTTGCGATCCACCCGCCTCGGCCTCCCAAAGTGCTACGATTATAGGCGTGAGCCACCACTCCTGGCCTAATATTTTAAGTGGCAAAACGTCTTAGGAAATACTGGAAATCAATATAATGAAATATATTCTTTTTAATAGTATTTGTGGAAAATGTCCTAACATTGTGATTAATAGCTTAGTCTCAACACAGAGGGAGGCTTCAGGAGACAACTTTTATTCTATATTTCCTCTCTCTTATTCAATATTTTTATCAAAAAATAAAATTAAAACCTTAAAGGAATACATGTAGAGCTAAATATTTAAAAAATAAATTGAGAGATTTTGAAATGACTGTATCAGGATTACACTTATCAGAAACAAATATAAAGCCCCTGTATTGGGGGTTTCCAAGACTACCTCCAGCTTCAGTGATATCCTAGGAGGACTCAGAGGTCTCTTCATGTAGTCATACTCATGGCTATAATTTATTACAGCAAAAGCGTACAAAGTAAAATCAGCAAGAGAAAAGGCATATAGGGTGAAATCTGGAGGAAACTAGGCACACAGTTCCAGGAGTATTATCCCAGAGGAGTCACGGAGGATGTGCTTAATTTCTTGAGCCCTAAAATATGACAACACGTGTTCAACGTCTACCAGTGAAGCTCATTAGAGACTCAGTGCCTGGGGTTTTGCTTGTGGGCTTGTCATATAGGCACCCCTCTGTCTAACACATACCAAAATTCCACACACCAGGAAGGAAAGCACATATTCAACATTAACCATATTGTTTGAAGAAACAGTTTAAGCACAGTGAGCCATTCTAATAAGGGAATAATGGAAATTCTCCTGAAATCCAAGACTCCAGGTGCCTCTCAAGGGCCAGCCTTGCAAACAAGCCTTTCTAAGGAGCGCAGTCTCAGGCTCAGGCCTGCTCTGTTAACCCTTTTCTGCACAGCCTATATTATGGTGAGCACCAGCTTCATTGCACAATCAAAGAGTATGGATGAAGTAATTGGCAGCGCTTCACAGGAAACAGATTGATGGTCTCCATGGACATCGACCATGGAGCTGGGAGTGTGACAGAAAGAACTTAGTTTTGCAGTCATAGATATTTGAGCTCAAATATCAATTTGACCACTGACTTAATTTGATTTTCTAAGTTACTTAAACTGAGTTTCAGCTTTCTTGCCTGTAAAATGAGATAGCAATAATAATAATGATGATGATAATAAACAACAATAATAAATATTGAGAGTTATTGTAGGGATTATAGATACATTTTATAAAGAATCTGGCAATCAATAAACGGTAGCTACTAGTGTTTTAAACTTAATATTAACCAAAATTGTAGTGTGACTTGTAAAAACAACCCTCCTGTTGGGGTTACTATGGGGGTGAGAAGCAGATTGTAACCAGTATATTAAAACTATTTCCAACATACGAGCCATGAAATAATTTAATGTTATAATAAATACAGGGAAGAAGCCTTGGTGGCAGGTGAAGTGCAAAAAAAAGACTTGGTGTCCATAGAAGGTGAAAAGAATATACTTGGTGGGGATGGAGATTGTATCAGAAATCTTCAGAAGGTAGAAGGTGAAATATAAAAGTCGTGCTGAAATTGGACTCAAATGCTTGATTACCCCTTTGGGAAGATGAGGTTATAATTTTATTTTATAAGGTTCTGATGGGCTGAGTTAGGACAATTCCTTAGAAATTACAGGAAAACTCAGATTGGTTGAGTTAAGGAATATTTTTCTGACAAGCAGCTCTGTTTAACATTGGAATAGAAGACAACTGGAGGTGCTGAGGTCTCCATTCTGGAATGTGTTCAAAGGGAAACTAGATAAAACATCTGGTAAGAATATCGTAAAAGAGTTCCCTGTATGAAGGGAAATGAGGTTGCTCTTCTTGAGGAATCTTTTTTTTTAGGTATGTTGTAGAGAAAATCAGTAATTAATTTGTTCCTGTTCAGCATCCCTTTCTACATTTTTCGTCAATAGCATCCCAGTTTCCCAGCCCTCATTCCAGCCTATGAAGTTTAGTGTCATGACCCTGCCCCTACACGTGTGAGCCATGTGACTCAGACCTGGCTACCCAGAACACTGCCTCCTCTTGCTACAGGACTGGCCCAGGGGTGGACACATGGATCAAGATAGGCCAATGAGAACCCTACCTAGGGCTTAGGCTGGAGCCACAGGGAAGGAGATGCTGCTAACTCACTGGGATTGCTAAGAAGGTGGCCTACAAGTTCATCCTTCTAGACCCAATTTGCCACCTGAGGGGAAAGCCTACTGTAAATTCAGCCAACACAGAGGAAACAAAAGCTAGAGGCAGAGACAGGAAATGAGAGAGACAGCCATGATAACATATTTTGAGGCCCTGCATCCAACCATTTCTTCCCGTTTTATGAGCCAATAAAACCCATTTCTTACAAAAAGTGGTTTGAATCAGGTTTTGTTAGATGCAACCAAATGACCCTTAGCAATACCTTTTTCTCTTAATTGTCAAATACAGCTATTTTAAGAAATGAAGTATATGTGCAAGCCTCTTGTCACTCTAAAGAGTATGGATGCCACTTATAAATATAACAGGGCTAACTGTTGGCATTCAAAGAGATAATCCAGAAAGTCCTGCACATTCCCTTAAGCTGGGTTGCACATTTACCTAGAGGTCTTTCAAGAGCCGAACGAAACACATAAAGAGCATTTGTTACAAGATCAGCAAAAGAGGCTCAATTCATGAATACAAACAGTGCTTGGGGATGGTATTTGTTCCAGGGCACTAATGTCAGAGAGAAGCTTCTCCTTGGGTAGTGGTGAGGAGACCACCTCCTTGCCAAACTCCTACAGCAAGAATAATGGACAAATGTTGCCAGTTGCCCTCTACAGCCTACCTCCACATAAACTACAGGAACCACAGAAAAGTAAGAGAAATCAAAGCCCATCTATACAACATCAGAGCAACTCAGTATATTTCAATGTCTAATCAGAATGGTAAAAGCTCTGATAATCTGGTGTCAGCAAAGGAAGTGTTGACCAGATTTAGAAGAATGACTGTGTCCTTCATCCTCACACAGCATTTGCTGAGTGGCTAGGCCTCAGTATCTGGATGTGCAGGCAGACCTCTTCCCCAGTTTCTCAGGTGAGGGACAAGCTCTGCTCAGTGTTCTGGATACTCCAGTGCAGGGCTGCATCCCAGAGGGAAAGCCTGCCTTTTCCCACTTGCTAGAAATGCAGTCTTCCCCTTCTAGCCAAAACAATCTTAAAAACGAACAAAGCTGAAGGTCTCATACTTCCTGATTTCAAAACTTACCACAAAGCTACAGTAATCAAAGTGGTGTGGTACATCAAACTGATGTAGACCAGTGAACGAGAATAGAAAGCCCAGAAGTAAACCCTCACACATATGGTTAAATAATTTTTGAAAAAGAAGTCAAGGTTATTCAATGAAAGAAAGGACAGTTTTCCCAATAAATAATGTTTGTTGGAAAAATGCATATTCATATGCAAAAGAATAAAGTTGAACTCTTACCTTGTGCCGTATAAAAAAAATTACCTCAAAAGGGATTGAAGGCCTAAGCATAAAGCTAAAACTACAAAACTCTTAGAAGAAATAGAAAATGCATCACATGTTGGATTTGGCAATAATTTCTTGGGTATGACACCAAAAACACAGGCAAATAGGTAGTAAAAATAGATAAATTAGACTACATCAAAATTAAAAACTTCTGTTCATCAAAGGACACAATCAACAGAGTAAAAAAATAACCTATGGAATGGGAGAAAATGTTTGTAAACCATACACCTAATAATAAGTTAATATCCAGAACATATAAAGAATTCCTACAACTCAGAAATAAAGAAGACAACCAATGTGATTAAGAAATGTTCAAAGAACTTGAATAGACATTATTCAAAGAAGAAACAGAATGGCCAACTAGGCTATGAAAAGATGTTCAACATCAATGATCATTAGGAAAATGCAAAACAAAACCACAATGAGATGTCACCTCACATGCTGGCTACTATAAAACAACAAATACAGAAAATAAGAAGTGTTGGTGAGGATGCAGAGAAATTGGAACCTTTGTGCACTTTTGGTGGGAATGGAAATAGGTGCAGCTGCTAGGAAACAGTATGGTGGTTTAACAAAAAATTAAAAACAGAAATACCATAGGATCTGGCAATACCACTTCTGAATATATAGCCAAAAGATTTCAAAGCAGGATCTCAAAAGATTTGAAAGCAGGATCTTAAAGAGATGTTTGTACACTTACGTCCATAAAGCATTATCCACAGTGGCGAAAGGATGGAAGCAATTGTCAGATGAACAGAAAAACAAAATGTGGCATATACACAGAATTGAATCTTATTTATTCTTAAAAAGGAAGAGAATTCTGACATACACTATGATGTGGATGAACCTTTTGGACATCATGCTAAGTTAAATAAGACAATTGCAAAAAGACAAATGCTGTATGAGCCCACTTATAATAAGGTACCTAGAGTGGTCAAGTTCATAAAAAGTAGAATGGTGGTTGCCAGGGGCTGGGTAGAGGGTAAGTGGGGAGTTCTTTAATGGATAAAGGGCTTTAGTTTCACAAGATGAAAAGAATTTGGAGATTGGTGGCAAAACCATGTGATTACACTTAACACTAAGAGCTGTACACTTAAAAATGATTAAGATGATAAATGTTACGTTATGAGTATTTTACCACAATTTTAAAAAAATGTATAGTCTGCTCTCCAAGCCATGCTTTTGTGGAGACCATCCAGAGGGTCTCCTTTGTCTAATTTGCACAACGGAATCATGTAAGACAACAGAGGCCCAGGAAACACATCTCATCATAGCATTTGGGGCACATTTTGAGAAACAGTTTAAGGTGTTAATATGAAAAAACCTGGAGCAAAATTGATGTGTGTCCCAAAGAAGGTTAGATCGAAATGTTCAAAAACACAAATGGTGGGTTGGCCTGTCTTGAAGAAAATTATAATGCCTGAAAAGACTTGTTCCTGAAAAAAAGACCATTCAGTCCTTACTCAGCAGTGGAACAAAGAATCACATTTGAGCAGGATTAAGAAAACAGCTCAGATATGCTTGAAACACAGGAGAAATAGGGGCTGCGGCTTCAGAGTTCTGAACCATGAATTGTGGCTGCAGTGATGTTGGAAACATTCTGAGTAAGTATTTACAGTCACTCCCCATGACCATAAAACCTTCCAATAACTCATCCAAAAATGATTAATTTTAAGTATGCTATTTCCTAATGAAACTTCCAAGATACATTAGTTACAAAAATATACGTTCTTGTAACTAAGTGAATTGACCTGCAGAACACAAGTGTTAGATCTAAGTCAATTAAATGTTGGCAGGTGGTTAACATTTTGGAGTTTAGAAAAGTCAACCTTGACTCATTTTTGGGGGTTGAAATTGGATACAAGGTCAACTGATCTTTTGGGCTTACTTCAAATTTATGACTATTAATGAGAAAATAGTTCCCATTTACCTAAAAGGAGCTTAGGTAAAATATAAGGTGAAGGCAGTATGCATAGGACACATTCTTCCTTCATCACTATCTAAAATTAATATTTCTGAAGAACACATTTGTTGAGGGACACTGGAGGCAGTGTTATGTATAGGCATCAATGATTAGAGACTTGTGATTAAATGTCTCAAAGGAAAGACATTATTGAGGGTGCGGATTCTCTTTATTTTTCCATATATTTAAAACAATTCCAACCAAATGTGTCAGTTGACTACTTTTTTATAACCTAATCAAAAGAAAACAAATGTTACCTGCTCCGGAATTGTTACATAAGAGTAATGAGGAAGAACTGTATTAATAGATGTAAATTATGTTGTATAGCTCAGAAATTGACAGGATTTATTCTTGTATTCAGGACTTGATCATTTAGAATCCACAATTGACTGGATAACCATTTGGATAAAAAAAAATGAATACGGACTCCTATCTCATGCCAGATTTAATTTGAAGTTAATTAACATTCTAAATACAAAGCCTGAAAACACTAAGTGTTAAAACAACATAAATGAATCTTTATCTAATTATGAGGGAGTGGCATTTCTAAACATGGCCTCAGAAGCAGAACCCTCGAAGGGAGGATTCTGAAAGCTTTTCACAATAAGATATACAGATTAGTAGGCATTCTTCTCGGATACCCCAGGAATAGTCATAAACAGACTCTGATTAGGACACAAAGGACATCTCCATAAATCCCCAAGGCATAGAACTTTGACCCATATCCTTTGACTGCAACACAATTATGTATTTTTCGAAAAGTATTTTAAAAAATCTACTCCCACCTCTCATTCTCTTCCAAAGCAAACAAAAAACCCTACCTATAAATTTAAAATGAAAACAACTTTATATCACATTCGTGGTTTAAATCAAAAGTAAAAATTGAAATTGAAGGTCAGCAATTATAGCACTAAATAGCTAAACCTGAGGGCTGAAGCCAGAGCATCTGGAGGGATATTTTACAACTTTCAAAGTTTTTAGTAAGACATGATGAAAACTAAGAGCCAGAATACATTGCTTTTGTTTTTACCCTCCATTTCATCAATGAAATCCCAAAGAGAAGAGATCTGCCGGTGAAGAGGATGGAATGAACTTGGGTAGGGCAGGCCATAAGCTGATGGGGTTTCAGCAAATTTCCCAGTGATGGAAGGAGCAAGGAGCATCCAAGCATATGAGAAAGAGCAGAGCCACAAACTGGAATCTGAACACAAGAGCAGCTGCAGCAGAGGAGGGCACCCCTCATCCTGACATCTTCCTGGGAGACCCAGGCTCTCAGCACCCTGATCTTCTTCAAAGACCATATCAGTAACCTGCCCCCTACCCCATGCAGCAAACACAATTTTAATTTCTCCTCTACCTCCAATCACAGAGTGAACAGCTCTCTAGCATTTTTCCACTAGTCAACAAAACTGAAAGCCAAATCATGAGGATTTTTTTTTGAAGAAAATGAAAACAAGAAGCCTGACCCATGAGGATATGGGTATTGGGATCCCAAATCAAAGCCATCTTCACTTAGGGGCCTCTCTGCACACACCTAACCTCCTATCCTCAGGCATCATCTCAGGGAATTAAGAATGGGGAAGCTATCTAAAAGGTTTGTCGCCCACTTCCCCCCTTAAGGACTGTTTAAATGAAAAGATTAGAATAAACTTTGGATTTGTTTGAATGCTTGAAAACATAGATTATCATTTTCCCCACTCGTCAGCAGTTGGGAGTCATAAGTCCAGTTCAGCTAACAACAAAATCAAGGACTTACAGCATGGGTTTGAATGTGGGAGTCTGCCATGTCTCAATCCATGCAAATGTCTTCCCTTCCCTCCATTGCACACAGGGTCCTGAGCACCCATCTACCCAGACTGGTGCCCCTACTAATTTAAATCTCTAGAAAAGACTCAAAATCTGTCTGGCTTGTCTTCTTTTTCTTCTCTCCAGCTGTATTAGAAGGTGTCCCTCTTCTTCCAGTGAACCCATGATCACTGCCCTTGAACCTATGGTCACCAGCCTTGAACCCAAGGTTACCACCCCTGAACCCGTAGTCACTGTCCTTGAATCCATGGTCACCACTCTTGAACCTGTGGTCACTATCCTTGAACCCATGGTCTCTGCCTTTGAACCCATGGTCATTTCCATGAAGCTACCATCACTGACTTTGAACTCATTTTCACTACACTTGAATCCATGGTCACCGCCTTTGAAGCCATAAGCACCGTACTTGAGCTCATGGTTATGACCCCTGAACCCATAATGACTACCCTTGAGCCTATGGTCATCAGTCTAGAACCATGGTCACTGCCGTTGAACTCATGATCTCTGCCCTTTAACCCATGATCATCACCCTTACTGTCCTACGATAGCATCCCCTTTAGTATTCTCATCCTTCAAAATCATGACTTACATGGGGATAACAGTTTGTGCCCAGTCTCCTTTCAAAGAGTCTTTCCCCACATCCAGACCTATGCATTTTTACAGAGGTCAGGAGCTGCTCTGAGGCTCTGCTGCTCCCCATATGTCTAAGCACTAGACTAGGAAAGACAGGTAGGGACAGCAAGCAGGGAAGGGCCAACAGTCAGCTATGCAAGTGGAGCTCTGAGACTGTCCCTAAGCCTGCTTCCTTTTAAACAGATTGCTTTTGAATAACATTAGGGAATAGGAAAATTTGAGGATATGTTTCCCGTTTGGCCTATATAGACCCAAGTATAGACCACAGCCCCAGAAATCTGCCATAGAGATGCATGCAAGCTGCAACCTGCATGGCATCTCTGCCCTCTTGTATTTCCTTCACAGGTCAGAAGATTGGCCCGGATGCTGCTCGATTCTCTCTCTGGTACAGTATATGATCAAGGCTTGGGAGCAGCCCAGTGTGTGGTCACACTGTATACAAGGACAGACTGACTGCTGATGAAATACCTGCCAGGGAATGGAATCTGGAGGTTCATTCATTTTATTTGTTCCTTCATCCATCAATTTCTTTATTCTAAAGCAGTTGTCTGTTAATAAGCACATAGAATAAATAGCTTTTAATTTTCTTTGTTAGAAAGACAGAAGTTGATTTAAGGCAAGAGAGTATGATTGAGAACAGAAGAGTGGAGGGTGTCTTTTGAGGAGGCACTTTCCAGGAGGAAAGCCCTGTCTGCTGTGCCAGGTGAGGGGCGTCAAGCAGAGGCAGCATAGGAGGCCATAGCAGGAACAGCTCCAGGAGACGCTGCCTTAGCACCACCACACATCCAGTAAGAAGAAGGGATCTCACTGTCCTCAGCTTCCAGCTCCTTCCTTTTCCAGAATAAGGTGATTGTTCTGGGATAAGCAAGCTTTGACTGCAGGCAATTGGTAAAGAGCCACCCTTGCATGGATCCATTTGTTTTATACTTTGAATTTGAAAGAGTAAGTCCATTAGAAGCAAAAGCTTGGGCCACCTGATGGAAATTATCCCTGAGAGGACTGAAGAGATCACCAAAACCAGCTCTCGGGGCTGTCTGCAGGGCAATGAATGAATGCATCAGACCCACACCAGTGTGGGAGCACATGAAAAGTATCTATTGAGCCTGGGAAATTTGGATTTTTAATTTAATTTTATTTAAATTACTTTGCATTTAAGGTCAGATGGCCACAGGTCGCTCATAGCCACCAAATTGACCAGGGCAGATCCAAAGGACTTCATGAACATTAAAATGATTTGAAGCTTATTATAATCGATAAGAGGAAATTTTTTTGTGTTCATTTGTTGATATACAAACCTATAATCTCATTCATAGACAAAAAGCAAAACAAAATTAAAAGTAACAAATCAGACTTACTGACAAGTCAAGTGCTATCAGTGTTATCTCATTACCACCAGAAGCTGCTTGACCCCAGGGTCACAAGCTCCGGCTGAAGTTCTAAAATGCTACAGGAGAGCCAAAAGCAAGGAGTGTGCCCATGGGTTTGGAAAAGAGAGGGCAGAGTACAAATATCAGGAGAAAATTTCAGAGGACAAAAGAAACTTGGTGGCACTCACAAGTTTATTTGTTTATTAGTTTATTAAAACTAGGTCATAAAAGCTATTGCATCTTTTTTTCTCTCTCTTACTCTCTCATCACTGATCCAGGGGGAGCTGGGGGCCATGTAGTGAGGACTCAAGCACTCACGCAGCCCTACAGAGAGGCTCTCTGGGTGAGAAACCGAGGCCTCCTGCCAATAGCCGTGGAGCGCACCAACCAGTCCCAGTTAAGCCTTCAGGTGACTGCAGCCCAGGCCAACATCTTGACTACAGCTTCATAAGAGACCCTGATAGTGGCACCACCCAGTTAAGCTGTTTCTGGATTCCTCACTCTCAGCTCTATGGCAGATAGCAAATGCTTGCTGTTTTAAACCATTACATTTTGTGATAATTTGTTGTGAGGCAACAAAAAATTAATACAAAAAATAGCTAACATGTATTGAGTGTGAATATGTGTCGAGAACTCTTCTAAGCATTTTATACATATTAACTATTATTATTTTTATTTACAGATGAGGAGACTAAAGTACAGAAGAAGTTACATAACTTATTTGAGGTAAGTGCATACTAAGTGATCCATGCACAGCTAGCCTCTCCTTCTATATTCTCTCTCATGCATATGCGTTTTACTGCAGTACTGTTTTCCTAACCAGATTAGAAGTTCTGTAATGTAGAGAAAGATATTCTGCCCATATCATTGGAACCTAGCTAAGTGCGTAAAACATAGTATGCCTAAAATAAATATTTAGATAAATGGAATAGATGGGTGATATAGAAGTAAATTCACATTGCCCATGAGGTTTGAGCTTTTGGGTCTAGCACAGACCCATATATGGGAACCTCGCGACTGGATGATAATAGTGTCCTTTCTTTCAGAATCTGAAAAATTAGACTTCATATTGCTGCCAATTTTAGATACTCAAATCTAGCCCAGAAAGCCAATGTTTTACAAATTTGTATTGAAATCCAAGGAAAATTGGAAATAACCTAAATACCCAACACTGTAGTTTAATGAATTGTGATACATCAGTGCAATATAATTTTATTCAACTACTAAATTATAAAACTATGTTGAATCAAGAAAAATGTTTCAAATAATATTTAACTGAAAGTAGCAGAAGCAAAGTAAATTTTAGGCAAATTAATATTATATGTATTATTTAGTTACTAAATCTAATAAAGTATGTTTATTTGTACTTTATGGAGCAATCCAAAAGAGATATTTATAAATTTTAATGTTAGTAACATAAGGATAATTTTGTGCAAAATAACTTTTTTTGGAGACCTAGTTTCTCTCTTTTTGCCCAGGCTGGAGTGCAATGGCACAATCTATTCTCATTGCAACCTCCGCCTCCCAGGTTCAGGTGATTCTCCTGCCTCAGCCTCCCAAGTAGCTAGGATTACAGGTGCCCGCCACCACACCCAGCTATTTTTGCGCTTTTAATAGAGACAAGGTTGTTGGCCAGGCTGGTCTCAAACTCCTGACCTCAGGTAAACTGCCCATCTCAGCCTCCCAAAGTGCTGGGATTACAGGTGTGAGCCACTGCACCTGGCCCAAAATAACATTTTTTATTAAAAAAACAGAAAAATTTATTTCCAAGAATGACTACTACTTTAAATGATAATAAACACTGAAGGGACGTTTTATGAGAAGCTTTGGTCTCCTGTGTAAAGCTTGAAGCAAGCCTGACATGTCAGTGAATATCGTACGTTACGCAAATAGCAAGACATGTCAGTGAGCATATAACCCAGTACAAAGCAAACGACTGAACATTAGCATGTCCAAACCAGACAACCCAGCATGAAGATGCCTGGGACACAACAGAGAGGAACTTTAACTATAGTCTGGTCGAACTTGTCAGTTTATGAATGTGGAAACCGATGCACAGAGGCAAAGGGTTATACTTCAGACCAAACTGCTGTGAGGTGCAAGAGATGAGACAGATACTCAGGTGTCCAGAGTCTTAATTGAATGACAGAGAATGCAGCACATTCTATTTCACATATGTTGTATCCCATGATGATCATATACTATTATTATACTTTTTTTCCAGAGGGTGAAATCGAGGTTGAGAGTGACTTAATGTGCTGGTCCAGAGCGTGGGATCTCATTTAGGATCTCTAGGCTCAAACCTTGCTCATACATTTAACATGTGTGTGACTTGGAAAAGTTGTTTAGTCTAAGACTTAGAGTCATCTATAAAGTGGGGACAAAAGTAATCCTAACTTATAGAATCTGTTTTGAGGATCAAATTAGATTGCTTACATAGAGCTCCTGGCAGAGTACATGCAGCCTGACTGTAATTTAATCAACGTTAACTGTTATTTATTGTTTATGTATCAATCACAGAGACTCATAGTTTGGGATTCCAAACTGATTCTACAAGTTCAAGCCTGACATTCTTTTGGAAATAACTCAGCTGTCATCTAGTGCTAACACTGCTATAAATAAGAGGTGTGACCTTGAGTGGCTTGTTTCCTTTCTCTGAGAGTCTCCCTCACCTTTGGGATGGAATATGGGTTCTTGGTGCTGGGCTTGATGCTCTCTGAGATTGCTTCTAGTGCTAGGACACTATTCATTCATTTGTTCCTTCATTCACCTGTGCATTCCTTCCTGAGTGCCACCGTGTAATACCAGTGGCCTCTGGAACATATGGGCGCAGAGATGATCCTGCCCCAAAGGCAGCTTAGACAAGATGTGTGCACAATACAATACACACTCAGGTAGAAATTGAAACATGGTATTAGAGGAGAGGAGAGAGGGAGATGCAGATCTTTGGGGCTTCAGAAGGGAGTCATCTACTTTGAGTGTGTGCTGTTAGGGGAGATTAAGAGGAAAAGGGAGCTTTCATTGAAGAGTCAGTGGATGTGGTCATGTGGAATTTCAGACAGAAGAATGTGTGCATTCAAAGGAATTGAAACAGCTCCATGGGCCTTGCAGCAGAGGAGCCAGGGGTCCAGATGAGCAGGAGGAACACTGGAGAACAAGCCCAAAGAGGGAGAAAGGCCGACACCTTGAGGACTTCAAATGCAGGGAGGTAGAATGACGTGAACCAGCACAGAGAAGGGATTGGCAGTCTGGAGCAGGGAGGTCTTGGGGTAGATCTGTGAGAACAAGGATGAGGAGGAGAAGGAAAGAAGGAGCCAGGAAGATTGTGCCCTTCTAACTGTGGGACCTGGGGACTGGGGATGTGGCTAACATTGTTTGATAGCCCCAAGGAGGGGCAGGCTGGAGAGCAGAAACTGCTGGAGCCCTGTTGGAAAACTGCTAAGTGTGGGTGTGCATGGGACATCAGGCCAGGCAATGACCAGGAGGGAAACAGACCCCAGGAGCCGAATCTCTGAAAGGAGGCCAGGGTTAACTGCATATCTGCTCAGTAACTTCTCCCTCAAAGTTTAGATTTTAAATGAGCACAAGTTTAGATTTACGAAAATACTGTGAAGATGGTACTGAGAGTTCCCATATACTTCCCACTCAGTTTTTCTTATTATTAACATCTTATATTAATATGACATTTGCACAATTAATAAATTGTGAAATCGATTCATGATTGTAAACAAAAGTCCATGCTTTGTTCATATTTCCTTTTTTTAAATCTAATGCCCTTTATGTGTTCAGGATCCCATTGCGGATGAACACTGTGTTACATTTAGTCACAGGATCCCCTCAGGCTCTCCTTGACTGTGACAGCTTCTTGGGCTTTCCTTGTTTTTGATGGTCTTGACAATGTTGAAGAGTACTGGTCAGGTACGTGGTAGTCTGGTCTTCTGTGGGGGTCTGTCTGAAGTTTCTCCCATGATTAAACTGATGGGGTGATGGGCTTTCGAGAGGAATCCATCAGGGTTAAGGACTATTTTCATGACACTGCATCAGGGAGCCATGCTATCAACATGACTTGTCACTGTTGATGTTGACCTTTAGAACCTGGCTGAGGTGATGCTTGGCAGGTTTCTGTGACATAAGGTTATGCATTTTTCTCTTTTGCACTGTAGTTTTTTGGAAGAAAGTCATTGCCACACTTCCACACTACTGCAGCCCACACTTAAGGAGTAGGAGTTAAGCTCTACCTCCTTGAGAACTATCTATATAAATTATTTGAAATTCTTTTATACAGTAGATTTGGTTTTCCCCCCCATTTATTTACTTATTTAGTCATTTATTTATATCAATGTGCACTCAGGCATAATTAGTGTGTACTTTGGGTTGTAATCTAATGCAACTCTATTTCATTGCTCCAGCTGTGGTCATGCAGAGCTCCTTTTTTGGCTCCTGTGCCCTTTGCTGCACTCCTTTGCTGTAGTTTTGTTTGAGCACCTTCTTACTTTCTGGCACTACAAGATGCTCTAGGATCCTCTTGGGTAATTGCTCTTCTATCTTAGAATCAACCATTTTCCTAAGAAGTCATGAATCATTTTACTGAAGAATGGTTTTAGAAATCAAGATGCGGGTATGAGGTGAGCTTGTTGAAGTTGAGATGTCTTTGTTTCTAGTGCTCTTAGCTGACAGGGCAAGAAAATATACATATATGCATAATAGTATGTTTATACACACATAGATATTTATAAATATTTTCATGTCTTGTTTTTGAGACAGGGTCTCACTCTGTTACTCAGGCTGAAGTTCAGTGGTGTGATCATAGCTCACTGCTACCTCAACCTCCTGGGATCAAGCAGTCCTCCCACCTCAGCCTCCTGAGTAGCTGAGACTACAAGCACTCCACCAAGCTTGGCTAATTTTTTAGTAAAGACAAGGTTGCAGTATGTTGTCTAGGTTGGTCTTGAACTTCTGGCCTCAAGCAATCCTTCTGCTTTGGCCTCCCAAAGTGCTGGGATTATAGGTATGAGCCACCATGCTTGACCTCGTATGTCTGTATTTTTGTATCTGTATCTTTATTAAGTTAAACATTAATTCATACTGATTTTTCCAACTATAATCTATTACCATGCATGAGTCATTTGCACTCTTCCTTTGCTTATCTGTAAGGTCCACTCTAACAGTGAGAGGCACAGCTCCTCTCATCTGTACCCAGCAACATTATCCTTCAAAATTAAGGATAAATAAAAACTTTCTCAAACAAAAAGAAAAGCAAGTTGTTACTGGCAAATCTGTCTTCCACAGAATGATAAAACAAGTGCCTCAGGCGGAAGGAAAATTTTATAGGTGAGAAACTCAAATCTACGTAAAGAAGGGAAGAGAGTTAGAGAAGAAATAAATGAAGGTAAAAGAAAATTTTTTATTTTTTTTAATTTTAATTGGCCTAAAAAATATCTGTTTAAAGTGAAAAGAGTAACAATTATTGGATGACTGTGGCATACAACCAGTGAAATAAATGAATGACAGTGGTCATCTCACGTCAAGGCCAGGATCTTCTTGACTCTGCCTGGAACATCCTTGTTCTCCACAGAGAGTTGCTTGCACTGTCATCCTCACAGCCTCTGATATGCTCTGAGAGAAAGTGGAGCTATTCCTGGTATGCACACTTTTTTTTCTGGGACTATTTGCTGAATTTACCTCAGAAATGAGCCCTGGTACCCTCCACTGACTGCCATTGAGTGACTTGGGGTACAGCCCTCCAAGCTCTCATGTATGGAGTTGCTGAAGGCATGTAGATTCCTCGTTTAACTCAGTTAAAGAGGTGGGGATGACTGGCTCCAAGGATGTTCTCCTGGAGGAGATGGGGAAGGAGGGCCTGGCCTGCCACCCCACACCATGCGTTCTTAGTAGGTGGAAGAGGGACCACAGGGAACTCCAAGGATCTATGAGGGATAACAATGCTTACCACAGATTCCACACTCATTATGGGTTTTGTCATCTGGGGCTGTTACCTCGTACACAATGCTGAAGGCCAGAGTGAAATGTCCCTGGAACCTAAAAACACATGTCTCTTCTGAGACTCAGAAGAAACAAATGGAAGAAATGTTTTCTCTTTTTTAGCAATTGTTACAAGAATTCTTTACTCAGAAGGGACTTGGTTTTTCTTGGGAAATGGTTTAGTAAGACTATTGAGGGGATAGAAATGAACTTCCAGGACCTGGGTTTTGGGCCCATGCCTAGTTTTCATGAGGAATAGAAAAGCTTCTCTGCCTAGCAAATGGGAGGGAGGAATGTGATGCTCTTGCAGAGACAAGTCCAGGAGGGAAGTGGGGAGTGAAAACAATCAAACCCTGTGGGAGGACGTGATTGAGAACAACAGGGCTCTGGAGTGAGAGCAAATGAAAAAAGGCCAAAGAGCAACGTCTGATTTTTCATTTTTATCACGATGGGAATGGATGATGTAACACCTCTCTGCCATTGCCTTGACAAAATTGTTCCTGCTTTTGGGCATGTGGATTGGGGCTGGGGAACTATGAAGCCGAAAGGGAACTCCAGACAGCAGGCTGTGCCTGTGTAGTTGAAGAGATGAGCTCTCTGCAGAAGTCATTAGGAAGAGCAAGTTGGTTTTTCTTTTGTTCCCCGCTCAAGGCAGGATGAGTGAAGCCTAGAAGTCCCCTAAGTCTTGACTGAATGTGAAAAGGAGCTGTGACAATCATCAATGTATCTGAATTAACGAAAGCGTGAAAACCTCACGGTACCAGCATGTCTCTGTGTTAAGAAGAACTGGATAAATTTTCTCTGACTTCAAGAAAAAGCACAATCAACTAATTTGTCCATTCTGGAAGTCTGTATTCATGGTCCTGTAAATAGAATAGACGCACTCAGAAAAGGCCTTGGAGAGGAGAGAGCCAGAGAAAGCCAAGATTTCAGAATGAATGGTTCCCTTCAAAGAGCTTTCTATTGCAAATGTAGTTAAATATTTTTGCTCACCTTTTCTTTAGAGCCATGATTTTTGAAGTGTGGGCTTTTAACAGCAGCAGCACAGCACCACCTGGAACCAGCTGACAATGCAAATTATTGGACTCTATTCCAGATCCACTGAATCATAAAGTCTGGGTGTGGGGTCCCGAGATCTGTCGTAGAACAAGGCCTTCCAGTGCAAGCTAAAGTTTGAGAACAACTGCTCTAAAGCAGCAGATCTTAAATTGAATTCAGGGTTTGTGAAGCCAATAGGGGAAAAATGTACCATTATTTTAACCAACATTTAACTGAAAGTTAGCATTTCCTCTGTCGTGAACATACTCAGAAAAGCACAGTCAGATTGACAGCACTGGGGCTTTTTCATCAACAGAAACCTTTTTATAGTAGCTTTATTTAGATGTACTTTGCATATCATACAATTCGTCAATTAAAAATGTAGAATTCAGTAGTTTTTAATACAATTACAAAATTACACAGCACCTGTAATGGTTAATTTTGTGTGTCAACTTGACTAGGCTAAAGAATGCCCAGATAGCTGGTAAAAACATTATTTCTGGGGGTGTGTGTGGGTGTTTCCAGAAGAAATTAGCCTTTGAATTGGTGGACAAAGTGAAGAAGACTCACTGTCACCAACACGGGCAGTCATCATTTGGATCTGTTGGGTCTCAAATAGAACAAAAACATAGAGAAAGAGAAAGGTCATATTTTTTTCAGGAACCGAGACATCCATCTCTTCTCCTGCCCTCAGATACCTAAGCTCTGGTTCTAGGGCCTTCAGACTCCTGGACTTACAACGGTGGACTTCCATCCCCCTGCTCCCCACCCTGCTTCTCAGGCCTTCAAACTAGTATGGAATTAAACACCAACTTTTTTGAGTCTCCAGCTTGCACTGCAGGTTCTGAAACTTCTCAGTCTCCATAATCTTATGAGCCAATTCCCACAATAAATATCTCTATCTCTCTGTCTCTCTTTATATATATGTATAAATATTTATTATATTCATATGGGAAAAAACATATACTATTTTTTTACTAACATTTAACTGAAAGTTAGCATTTTCTTCTGTTGTGAACATAGCTCAGAAAGCACAGTAGTATTGACAACACTGGGGCATCAATCAACCAATCAATCATCAATGCACCAATAAATCACCAATTATCTATCAATCATCTATCATATGTCTATCAATGAATAATCTCTCTCTCTTGCTCTCTCTCTCTCTCTCCCCACTACTGATTTTGTTTCTCTGGAGAATGCTAATACAGGACCACAATCAAACTTGAACATTGTCTTCACCCCAAAAGGAAACTTTACCTCTATTGCCATGCTCCATCATCTCCCTCCCCTACTGTAAGCAGTCACTTATCTACTTTCCATCTTTTTAGATTTGAGAATTCTGAACATGTCATATAAATAAATAGAATTATATAATACATGTAACTGACTCTTCCACTTAGCATGCTTTAAAGTTCATCCATGTTGTTGTATACATCAGTATGTCATTCCTTTTTTTGTCAAATAATATTTCATTGTATAGATATCTAACATTTTATGTATATATTCATTAATTGATAGACATTTAGATTGTTTCTACTTTTGGCCATTATGAACAATATTGTCATTAAAAAAGTTTGTATAATACAAGTTTTTGCATAAACACATGATTTTATTTCTCTTGATTAGATCCCTAGCAGTGAAACTGCTGGGTCCTCTGGTAACTCTATTTAACCATTTGAGGAGCTGCCAGACTGTTTTGAAAAGTGACTGCACTGTATTACATTTCCACCAGCAATGTACAAAAGCTCAAAATTCTCCACATCTTCATCAAACCATTGTTTTCTGACTTTCTAAAATTACAACCATCCTTATATGTCTAGTAGTATCTCTCTGTAGTTTTGATTTGCATTTCCCTAATCACTAATGATGTTCAGCATCCTGCCATAAGCTTATTGGCTATTTGTAGATCTTCTTTAAAGAAATTTATATTAAGATTCTTTGTCCATGTTTAATTGTGTTTTCTTTTTGTTACCGAGTTGTAAGTGTTCTTTGTTTGTTCCAGATACAAGTAACCTATTATATACATAATTTGCAAATATTTTATCATTCTGTGGGTTTCATTTTTACTTTTTAAGGTTAACCTTTGAGGCACAAAAGTTTCTAAGTTTGTTAGAGTTCAATTTACTTATTTTTCTTTTGTTGCTCATGTTTTGATATCTTACATGAGAAATCATTTCCTAATCCAAGGTCACAAAGAGTTATGTTTATGTTTTCTTCTAACATTTTATAGAATTTAGCCTTACATTTAGGTCTTTCATGTATTTTGAGTTAACTTTTTAGTATGGTGTGAAATAGGAATTCAACTTTATTCTTTTTATGTGAGTGTCTAGTTGTCGCAGCACCACTTGTTGAAGAGACTGTTCTTTTCCCAAGAAATTGTCTTAGCATGCTTGCTGAAAATCAGTTGAACATAAAGGTGAGAGTACTTCTGGTCTCTCAGTTCTGTTCTAGTGATCTTTATGTCCATCTATATGTTAGTACCACACTGTCTTCATTATTATAGCTTTTTAATAAGTTTTGAGTTGGAAAGCATTAGTCCTCCAACATTTTTCTCCTTTGTAAAAACTGTTTTGCTATCCTGCATTCCATGCATTTTGATATGCATTTTATTAGAAACTTGTCAAGTTCTACAAAGTTGCCAGCTGGAATTTTAATAGGAATTGCATTGAATCTGTAGATTATTTTTGGTCATACAGTTATCTTAACAATAGTAATCATGCAATCTATAAACATAGGATACCTTCTCATTTATTTAGAGCTTTCAAAATGTCTTTCAAGAATGCTTGTTGTTTTCAGAGTGTGAGCTTGTGCTTCTTTTGTTTATTTGATTTCTGTATATTCCAGTATGGTCTATACATCCCACTTGAAGTTGTAAAACATTGACTATAAATAGATTTTTAAACACTAAATATGTTTACTGTAATCCTTAGAGCAACTACTAAAACAAACAAAGTGAAAAACAAACAAACAAAAACAAAGAGATATAGGCAAAATACAACTGATAAATAAAAATAGAATATTTTTTAAATGTTCAAATATCCCAAAAGAAATATGGAAAGAGGAAACAAAGAAATGGAAAGCAGAGGTAATACACAGAAATCAAATATAAAATAGTAAACCTAAATCCAAACATATAAATAAGTACATCAAATGTAAATTATCTAAGCACCCATTTAAGACACAGAGGTTGTCACAATGAATAAACAAACATATGACCCAATTATATGCTGTCTATAATTATAATGATGCGGGTAGATAAAAAGTAAAAGAATGAGACCGGATCCAAGATGGCCGTTTAGGAACAGCCCAGGATCGCAACTCCCAGTGAAAGCGCAGAGGGTGAGTGGATGCCGCGTTTTTATTGCCCACAGACTAGGAAATTCCCGGGCAGAGGTGCTCCACGGTCTCCAGCGCGGCTGTTTCGGCCAGTGCGGCTGTGCCGGCCAGCGCCGCCGCTTTGCCCCGCGCGGCTGCTTTGTCGGCGCCCCGGAGCCGCGGTTCTCCGTACAAAATACACCGGTCCGGGGGCCCTTTTGGCTGGCGATTCGAGCCACGGGAAGTTGCCTGTACGCCGGCTCAAAAAGGGGACTGAGCAGAGAACCAGGACAGTAGATTCCAGGGGAAAAAACAAAAAAAAAAAGCGCCACAAACCTCAGTGCCGCTGTTTAAGCCAGCACAGTGACTGGCCGCAGGGGAAAACAAACAGACCCCGGCGCCTCTTCAACAGGCGACTGGAACACCAACTTAATAAAGGCTCTGAGGCAGGGAGCCACTCGATCAGGCTCCGCTGGTCCCACCCCCACAAAAGAACAGCAATCAGAAACTCTGGATTAAGACTTTCACAGCAAGCGCAGCTGAACCCGGGACGGTCCAGCTCTGTGAGGGAGGGGCGTCCGCCATTACCGAGGCAGCCCGCCGTTGCCAAGGCAACCCGCCATTGCTGAGGCAGCCCGCCGTTGCCAAGGCAACCCGCCACAGCAGAGACTCCGCCCCAACAGAGGCGGGCCACCATCCCCAAAGCAGTTCTAACTACACCCATATAAACAGGACTGCAGGGAAGTTCACTCGGCAGTGGGGCGGAGCCCACAGCAGCTCAGCAAAGCTGCTATAGGCCGACAGTGACTAGGCTGCCTCCTTGCTGGGCTGGGCAGGTCTGAAGGAAAAAAAAAAAAAAAGAAGGCAGCAGCATAACGGAAACTCATAAATAAAGCCCTAAATCCCTGGGACAGAGCACCTGGGAACAGAAAGCAGTTTATGAGTTCTGCTGCAGCAGACCTAAACATACCTGCCCAGCAGCTCTGAATGAACAACAGAGCTCACAGCTCACCATTTGAGCTCCTATAAAGAAAAGACCGTCTCCTCAAGCAGCTCCCTGACCCCTATATATCCAAAAAGACACCTCATAAAAGAGAGATCAGATTGACACTAGGCGGGTATCCTTCTGGGACAAAGATAGCAGAAGAAGAAAACTGGTAACAACCCTTGCTGTTCAGCAGTTGCTGCAGGTGAACCCCAGGCAAGCAGGGCCTGGAGTGAACCTCAGCAGACCTACAGCAGAGGGGCCAGACTGTCAGAAGGAAACCAAGAAACAGAAATAACCTCATCATCAACAAACAGACCGTCAATCTGAAAGATTTGAGACCCAATCTGAAAGCCAACAACCACAAAGTCGACAGGTGGATAAATCCTTAAAGATGGGAAGAAACCAGCGAAAAAAGGATGAAAACACCCGAAACCAGAACACCTCCCCTCCTAAAAGGGATCACAACTCCTCACCAGCAAGGGAACAAGGTTGGAGGGAGAACGAGTGTGATGAAATGACAGAATCAGACTTCAGAAGGTGGGTAGTAAGAAACTTCTGTGAACTTAAAGAACATGTTCTAACCAAATGCCAAGAAACTAAGAACCTTGAAAAAAGATTTGACGAAATGCTAACGAGAATGGACAAAATAGAAAGGAATATAAGTGAATTGATGGAGCTGAAAAACGCAACACGAGAACTTCGTGAAGCATGCACAAGTATCAACAGCCAAATTGACCAAGCAGAAGAAAGGATATCAGAGGTCGAAGATCAACTCAATGAAATAAAACGGGAAGGCAAGACTGGAGAAAAAAGGGTAAAAAGGAATGAACAAAGTCTCCAAGAAATGTGGGACTATGTGAAAAGACCTAATCTACGTTTCATAGGCGTACCCGAATGCGACGAAGAGAATGAATCCAAGCTGGAAAATACTCTTCAGGAAATTATCCAGGAAAACTTCCCCAACCTAGCAAGGCAGGCAAACATTCAAGTCCAGGAAATACAGAGAACACCACAAAGATATTCGTCAAGAAGAGCAACCCCAAGGCACATAATCGTCAGATTCACCAGGGTCGAAATGAAGGAGAAAATACTAAGGGCAGCCAGAGAGAAAGGTCGGGTTACCCATAAAGGGAAGCCCATCAGACTCACAGCAGATCTCTCAGCAGAAACCCTACAAGCCAGAAGAGAATGGGGGCCAATATTCAACATCCTTAAAGAAAAGAACTTTCAACCCAGAATCTCCTATCCAGCCAAACTAAGCTTCATAAGTGAAGGATAAATAAAATCCTTTGGGAACATGCAAGTACTCAGAGACTTCGTCACCACCAGGCCAGCTCTACAAGAGCTCCTGAAAGAGGCTCTACACATATAAAGGAACAACAAGTACCAGCTCAACTAAACGGCAAAACAGTCAGCTAGCACCAAAATGGCAGTATCAAATTCACACATAACAATATTAACCCTAAATGTAAATGGACTAAATGCCCCAATCAAAAGACACAGACTGGCAAATTGGATAAAAAGACAAAACCCATCGGTGTGCTGTATCCAGGAAACCCATCTCACATGCAAGGATACAAAAAGGCTCAAAATAAAGGGATGGAGGAAGATTTACCAAGCAAATGGAGAGCAAAAAAAAGCAGGAGTTGCAATTCTTATCTCTGATAAATTAGACTTTAAAGCAACAAAGATCATAAGAGACAAAGAGGGACATTACATAATGGTAAAAGGATCAATGCAACAAGAAGAGCTAACGATCCTAAATATATACGCACCCAATACAGGAGCACCCAGATACATAAGGCAAGTTCTTAATGACTTACAAAGAGACTTAGACTCCCACACAATAATAGTGGGAGACTTTAACACCCCATTGTCAACATTACACAGATCAACCAGACAGAAAATTAACAAGGATATCCAGGACTTGAACTCAGACCTGGACCAAGCAAACCTAATAGACATTTACAGAACTCTCCACCCCAAATCCACAGAATATACATTCTTCTCAGCACCACATCACACCTACTCTAAAATTGACCACATAATTGGGAGTAAATCACTCCTCAGCAAATGCAAAAGAACGGAAATCGTAACAAACAGTCTCTCAGACCACAGTGCAATCAAGTTAGAACTCAGAATTCAAAAACTAACTCAGAACCGCACAGCTTCATGGAAACTGAACAACTTGCTCTTGAATGTTGACTGGATAAACAATGAAATGAAGGCAGAAATAAAGATGTTCTTCGAAACCAACGAGAATGAAGACACAACATACCAGAATCTCTGGGACACATTTAAAGCAGTCTCTAGAGGAAAATATATAGCAATAAGTGCCCACATGAGAAGCAAGGAGAGATCAAAAATTGACACCCTATCGTCAAAACTGAAAGAGCTAGAGGAGCAAGATCAAAAATCTCAAAGTCTAGCAGAAGACAAGAAATAGCTAAGATCGGAGCAGAACTGAAGGAGATAGAGACACAAAAAACCCTTCAAAAAATCAATAAATCCAGGAGCTGGTTTTTTGAAAAGATCAACAAAATAGACAGACCACTAGCCAGATTAATAAAAAAGAAAAGAGAGAATAACCAAATTCATGCAATAAAAAACGATCAAGGGGATATCACCACAGATTCCACAGAAATTCAAACCATCATCAGAGATTATTACAAACAACTCTACGCACACAAACTAATAAACCTGGAAGAAATGGATCAATTCCTGGACACTTGCCTCCTGCCAAGCCTAAACCAGGAAGAAGCCGAAACCCTAAACAGACCCATAACAAAGTCTGAAGTTGAGGCAGCAATTAAGAGCTTACCACCCAAAAAAAGCCCAGGTCCAGATGGGTTCACAGCTGAATTCCACCAGACATACAAAGAGGAGCTGGTACCATTTCTTCTGAAACTATTCCAAACAATACAAAAAGAGGGAATTCTTCCCAAATCATTTTATGACACTGACATCATCCTGATTCCAAAACCCGGCAGAGACTCAACAAGAAAAGAAAACTTCAGGCCAATATCCATGATGAACATAGATGCAAAAATCTTCAATAAAATACTGACAAGCCGATTGCAACAGCACATCAAAAAGCTTATCCACCATGATCAAGTGGGCTTCATCCCGGGGATGCAAGGCTGGTTCAACATACGCAAGTCTATAAACATAATTCACCACATAAACAGAACCAAAGACAAAAACCACATGATTATCTCAATTGATGCAGAGAAGGCCTTTGACAAAATTCAACAGCCCTTTATGCTAAAAACACTCAATAAGCTAGGTATCGATGGAACATATCTCAAAATAATAAAAGCTATTTATGACAAACCAACAGCCAATATCATACTGAATGGGCAAAAACTGGAAGCATTTCCCTTGAAATGTGTCACCAGGCAAGGATGCCCGCTCTCACCACTGCTATTCAATATAGTATTAGAAGTTCTAGCCAGAGCAATCAGGCAAGAAAAAGAAATAAAGGGTATTCAAATAGCAAAGGAGGAAGTCAAATTGTCTCTATTTGCAGACGACATGATTGTATATCTAGAAGACCCCATCGTCTCAGCCCCAAACCTCCTGAAACTGATAAGCAAGTTCAGCAAAGTCTCAGGATACAAAATCAATGTGCAAAAATCCCATGCATTCCTATACACCAATAACAGACTTAAAGAGAGCCAAATCAAGAACAAACTTCCATTCACAATTGCCACAAAGAGAATAAAATACCTAGGAATACAACTAACAAGGAACGTAAAGGACCTCTTCAAGGAGAACTACAAGCCACTGCTCAACGAAATAAAAGAGGACACAAACAGATGGAGAAACATTCCATGTTCATGGTTAGGAAGAATCAATATCGTGAAAATGGCCATACTGCCCAAAGTAATTTACAGATTCAATGCTATCCCCATCAAGCTACCAATGACCTTCTTCGCAGAACTGGAAAAAACCACCTTAAACTTCATATGGAACCAAAAGAGAGCCCGCATAGCCAAGTCAATTCTAAGCAAAAAGAACAAAGTGGGAGGCATCACGCTACCAGACTTCAAACTATACTACAAGGCTACAGTAATCAAAACAGCATGGTACTGGTACCAAAACAGAGATATAGACCAATGGAACAGAACAGAGGTCTCGGAGGCAAAACAACATATCTACAACCATCTGATCTTTGACAAACCAGTCAAAAACAAGCAATGGGGAAAGGATTCCCTGTTCAATAAATGGTGTTGGGAAAGCTGGCTAGCCATGTGCAGAAAGCAGAAACTGGACCCCTTCCTGACACCTTACACTAAAATTAACTCCAGATGGATTAAAGACTTAAACATAAGACCTAACACCATAAATACCCTAGAAGAAAATCTAGGTAAAACCATTCAGGACATAGGTGTAGGCAAGGACTTCATGACCAAAACACCAAAAGCATTGACAACAAAAGCCAAAATAGACAAATGGGACCTAATCAAACTCCACAGCTTCTGCACAGCAAAAGAAACAATCATTAGAGTGAATCGGCAACCAACAGATTGGGAAAAAAATTTTGCAGTTTACCCATCTGACAAAGGGCTGATATCCAGAATTTACAAAGAACTAAAACAGATTTACAAGAAAAAACCTAACAAGCCCATTCAAAAGTGGGCAAAGGATATGAACAGACACTTTACAAAAGAAGACATACGTGAGGCCAACAAACATATGAAAAAATGCTCATCATCACTGGTCATCAGAGAAATGCAAATCAAAACTACATTGAGATACCATCTCACGCCAGTAAGAATGGCGATCATTAAAAAATCTGGAGACAACAGATGCTGGAGAGGATGTGGAGAAATAGGGACACTTTTACACTGTTGGTGGGAGTGTAAATTAGTTCAACCATTGTGGAAGACAGTGTGGAGATTCCTCAAGGACATAGAAATAGAAATTCCATTTGACCCAGCAATCCCATTACTGGGTATATATCCAAAGGATTACAAATCGTTCTATTATAAGGACACGTGCACACGAATGTTCATTGCAGCACTGTTTACAATAGCAAAGACCTGGAACCAACCCAAATGCCCATCGATGATAGACTGGATAGGGAAAATGTGGCACATATACACCATGGAATATTATGCAGCCATAAAAAACGATGAGTTAGGGTCCTTTGTAGGGACATGGATGAACCTGGAAACCATCATTCTCAGCAAACTGACAGAAGAGCAGAAGATCAAACACCGTATGTTCTCACTCATAGGCGGGTGTTGAACAATGAGAACACATGGACACAGGGAGGGGAGCACTACACACGGGTCAGTTGGGGGGAAATAGGGGAGGGAGGGCGGGGGGTGGGAAGCTGGGGAGAGATAGCAAGGGGAGAAATGCCAGATGTAGGTGATGGGGAGGAAGGCAGCAAATCACACTGCCAGGTGTGCTCCTATGCAACAATTTTGCATGTTCTTCACATGTACCCCAAAACCTAAAATGCAATAAAATAAATAAATGGAAAAAAAAAATATTATCAATCAAACTGAAAAAAAAAAAAAAAGTAAAAGAATGGAAAAATATAGACCAGGCAAGCTTTAATCTAATGCTGGAATGACCATATTAATATGAAAATAGACGTTAGAGCAAAAAAAATTACTGGGGACAAAGAGGAATATTCCATAATCATAAGAGTCAATTTACCAAGAAAACATAACCTTCAAAGTTCATAAAAACTAAAATAGAGTTTTAAAAACATAAAGCAAAAACTGTCAGAAATAAAGTATTAATAAACAAACTCACAAGCTAGTTTGAGACTTCAATTCTCGCAGTAATGGACAGAACTAATGAAAAGGGGATCAGCAAGGATAGAGAAGATCTGAACTGTATCTTTAACCAAATGAATTTAATGGACATTTATAAAATTTGCTGCCCAAACAAAGCAGGGTATACATTTCAGGGGAAGGTAGGAAATATTTTGAACTGAGCAAAAATGAAAATACAACATATTATATCTATAGAATGTGGGTAGAGTGCTGAGAAGGAAACTTGTAAAATTAAAAGCTTTTAACATATAAATGTTGGAAAAGAAGAAACATTTCAAATAAATAATCTAAGATTCTGTCTTCAGACTTGAGGAAAAGAAGTAAGAAAACAATAAAGATAAGATCAGAAATAAATAAAATTTAAAATAGAAAACTAATAGAGAAAAATTAATACAACCAAAAGCTAATTATTTAAAAGGATTAACTTCTAGAAAAATTGATGAAGATGAAAGAAGAAAAGACACGACTTATTACCATACAAATGAAAGAAGGCATATTGCTACAAACACTGCAGAGATTCAAAGAATAATGAACATTATCAACAACTTTATGTTCGTAAATTTGACAACTTAAAAGAAATGGACCAATTCCAGCTGGGCATGGTGGCTCATGCCTGTAATTCCAGTGCTCTAGGAGGCCAAGGCTGAGGTGGGCGGACGGTTGAGCTCAGGAGTTTGAGACCAGCCTGGGCAATATGGTAAAACCTCATTACAACAAAAACAAAAAAAAACAAAACAAAAATTAGCCGGAGGGTGGTGGTGTATAACTGCAGCCCCAGCTATTCGGGAGGCTGAGGTGGGAGGATCACTTGAGCCTGGGAGGTAAAGGTTGCAGTGAGCCAAGAGCATACCATTACACTCCACCCTGGGTGACAGAACAAAACTCAGTCTCAAAAAATAAATAAATAAAAAGAAATGGACCAGTTCTTTGAATACCAAAAATTATCAAAACTCACTAATAATTAAATAGACAATCTCTATGAAACAAGTTGACTTTGTAGTTAAAACTCTTCTGAAAGAGAATTGTCCAGGCCTAGATAATTTCACTGGAAAATTTGAATAAATATTTTAAAAAGCATTAAATAGGACCAATTCTACTCAATCTCTTGCAGAAAATAGAAGAGGGGAGAACACTTCCAAATTCATTTTATGAAAGGTGGCAACCATCTATAAAATGACCCGAAGGTTATTTCCTGGAAAATGAGACAAGGACAAGAAATATGTCTCTATCTATCTATCTATCTATCTATCTATCTATCTATCTATATATCAATCAATCAATCAATCAATCATCTATCTATCTATCTCATCTTAAGCCTTTTGGGGGGCAGAGTAATTTGATTTTTAATTATGTACATGCATTACTTTAATTATAGTATGATTAATATAAATACCCTGGTTTCAGGCCAAAGAAATATCCTGCATGCATGTCAGTTGTCTTGCTCCATGGACTCTGCCCTTAGAAGCTTGGTAACCTGGCTGCCATTTTCTCCCCTTAAAATCTTGTTATTTCCCAACAGCTGCAGAGCTGTCTCAGAGTACTTTCCATTGCAGGTCATTTAACTTGTCTCTTCTCGCTCTTTTTTTTTTTTTTAAATATCCCCTAAAGGAGATCCTTGGTCCACCAAATAGTGTGAGTTCAGAGTTTTTTTCCACTATCAGCCTCAGGAGAACAATCAATGAGGTTCTTAGAAAGGAATGCGTGTCGAGGAAATCCCCTTTGAGCTGACCACATGAACTCCACTTCTGTTTGTGGTTTCATGCTTGCCAAGCACCCAGAGTGTATCAGGGGACTCGTAGAGAGGGCAGTTGAGGCAGTCACAGGAGGTCATGACACCATGAATTGGGAAGCTGCACTGGCTGGCGGTGCAGGGGCTCAACTTACCACCAACAAGTGGCAGAGCTGGGATTCAAAATTGACCTTGGGAAAATGTCCATATTAGGTAGGTGAGAGGGGCTGGGCCACACTATGCAACCCACTTGGGAGGATTATGAAAGTTTGGGGCAGCATGCAGTTAAAGGTTCGTGGACACGAGATAATCCCTTGGTCATTGCTCAACCTGGATGGAGCCCAAGATAAACGAGTCAGAACCACATAGAATGGACGTAGGGACCATTCTCATCTCAAGAAGGAGATCCGGTGGCAGAAGCCTGGTCTCTGTCAAGAACAAGTTGTTTTTGAAAACACTTTGAGCCACTTGTTCATGCCAGATGTCTCTGCATGGAGCTCAGCCTTATTCCTAGCCCAATGCAGAGGCTTATCAGCCCTTTCAGAATTCTTGTCTGTTTTCTGACACACTGAAATGTGCAGTGACAGTGGCAAAGGTGGGGGGTTGTTGGGCTGATTTCACATCTGGGGCCTGACTTCTCCCATGTTTGGTTGATGGCTGGGCATGGTCCGAGGAACCTCAGGCATTGCTCTGTGGGAACAGAACATCTGCTACTCACCACAGGCAGCCCAGCAGAGAAGCTGTGAGGTTAGTGGGTAGAACCCTCTTGAGGCATCTGCTGTGAGCCCCTGAGCACCCAGAAGGCGCAGCACAGACAGTAGCACAGGCAGGACAAAGCTTGTCTCCAAAGGGCCCTGCCCAGGCTCTGCAGTGCATACAAGTGCAATCACATTTGAGAAGACAGTAGACAGGCTCTGGTAGAGCAGCAAAGACCTGCAGAACCAAGCACTCTCTTCCTCCTGAAACACAGACATTGGAATAGTCTCTACTCCAAAGGCCCTCGTTTAGGGAAAACTAGGAATAAAAGAGCTGAGATGAGACAGGTCAGATGACCTGAAATTGAAAGGACTCTGAGACAGCTCGGCAGACAATTATAACAACAATGTGTGTACATCACTCACTTTGAGCAAGGCACTGTTCATCCTGTATGCATCCTGACCTATGACTTTGATCACTCTCACAGCAATCCTGGATTGTTAGTGTCACCATCTACTAGATAAGGAATCTAAGGAGTGCAGGGGCTCAACTTACCACCAATAAATGGCAGAGACAGCATTAGACAGGCTGGTCCCAGAGTCCCTGCATACAACCCTAGTCTAAACTTCCTCTTTCCTCCTATGAAGCAGTGCCCATCCAGATGTGCCAAGGCCCCTCTCAGCCAATACCATGGTGTCCTTGTGTGGAATTATCACATCTCAACTCAAGCAATGTTGTGGTCTTTGAAGCACAGTTAAAAAATTATGTGTTTCTGATAATGCCCAGGCATATATATATGTGAAACTTTAATATCAAATGTCATTTAACATCTTTTTTAAAAAATTTGTTTAGTATACTTTAAGTTCTTGGGTACACGTGCAGATCGTGCAGGTTTGTTACATAGGTACACACGTGCCATGGTGGTGGTTTGCTGCATCCATCACCCCCTCATCTACATTAGGTATTTCTCCTCATGCCATCCCTCCACAATCCCCCAACCCCCTGCTATTCCTCCTCTAGCCCCTCACCCACTAGGTCCTGGTGTGTGATGTTCCCCTCCCTATGTCTGTGTGTTCTCATTGTTCAACACCCACTTGAGTGAGAACATGCAGTGTTTGATTTTCTGTTCTTGTGTCAGTTTGCTGAGAATGATGGTTTTCAGTTTCATCCATGTCCCTGCAAAGGACATAAACTTGTTCTTTTTTATGGCTGCATAGTATTCTATGGTGCATATGTGCCACTTTTTTTTTTTCCCCATTTATTTATTTTATTGCATTTTACATTTTGGGGTACATGTGAAGAACATGCAAAATTGTTGCATAGGAACACACGTGGCAATGTGATTTGCTGCCTTCCTCCCCATCACCTACATCTGGCATTTCTCCCCTTGCTATCTCTCCCCAGCTTCCCACCCCCCACCCTCCCTCCCCTATTTCCCCCCAACTGACCCCAGTGTGTAGTGCTCCCCTCCCTGTGTCCATGTGTTCTCATTGTTCAACACCCGCCTATGAGTGAGAACATGTGGTGTTTGATCTTCTGCTCTTCTGTCAGTTTGCTGAGAATGATGGTTTCCAGGTTCATCCATGTCCCTACAAAGGACCCCAACTCATCGTTTCTGATGGCTGCATAATATTCCATGGTGTATATGATATGTGCCACATTTTATTTATCCAGGCTATCACTGATGGGCATTTGGGTTGGTTCCAAGTCTTTGCTATCGTGAACAGTGCCACAATAAACATACGTGTGCATGTGTCTTTATAATAGAATTATTTATAATCCTTTGGGTATATACCCAGCAATGAGATTGCTTGGTCAAATGGTATTTCTACTTCTAGATCCTTAAGGAATCGCCACATTGTCTTCCACAATGCTTGGATTAATTTACACTCCCAGCAACAGTGTAAAGTGTTCCTATTTCTCCATAGCCTCTCCAGCATCTGTTGTCTACTGATTTTTTAATGATCACCATTCTAACTGGCGTGAAGTGGTATCTCAATGTGGTTTTGATTTGCATTTCTCTAATGACCAGTGATGATAAGCTTTTTTTCATACATTTGTTGACTGCATACATGCCTTCTTTTGAAAAGTGTCTGTTCATATCTTTATCTTATCCTCGAAACTTAGACTGATGTATATTTTTAAGTCTTGCTTATTGATGTCCTTCTATCAGAGGACTGGATAGGGAGTAGGCTCACAAAGCAGAATCCTGAAACCTGTGTGTTCTGAAGAAAAGCTCCAATCCTGTGTGAGGTGTAAGTTCCAAAAGATAAGCACTCCTGAGCTGAAATACAGGGCAAAGGTGTGATCAGGAGAGTGTCAAATGCCAAGACAACAGAAACACACATCCACAGTGCTGAAGTAATTGGGAGAAAGAACAGACTGATGATAGATGAGTAAACTCAGAAATCAAGATGGGGGTAAGGAGGGAGCCACAGATGAGATGTGTGGTTTCCAATGTTCAGTTGGCTCCAGGTTGAGCTCTGAGTGGGCTGTCTTCTGGGACAGTCTTCCTAACATATTACGGTGGGCTGCACTTGGCCACAGCACACAGGAACAAAATTAAAACAATGTCTTCTTCTCTTCCATAATGATCTGTGACTTTTCCCCATACTCAGTTGATGCTCCTCAGGGTCTGAGCCTTCCTTTCTCTCTTCTCCTCACTCCTTCACCTCCAGTGCACAACATAATTTTTGGCTCACTTCACTATCGTCTTTGGTCAACCCACAACCCTCTTTTATTCATGTGTTTATGTAATTAGCTATATAGTTTTGATAATGTAATACCTATGAAATACTGTCCAGCACAAAAACTGAGACCTTACCAATAGCCCACAACTGTAACCCACCCCATCCTTTCACCCTTCTCATTCTGACTTCGTTGGGCTCTAATCGCTTCATCTTTGTGAGTCCCTTCCTTTATTAAAAATTATATATATATAATTGTCATTATATTAATTTTTTTCTTTATGATTCTAAATGTAAGCAAAATTAAAACTTTTTTGTGGGACCTTAACATTACCATGGAACCTATGTGCTGTTTTGTTATTGTGTTAAATGGATAAGCTGGACCCTGAACCCACCTAGTTTAACCATCTCCTGTACCTGGTGTTTATTAACACCCTGCTTTCATTTTAATAAGATTTTACTTACCTCTATTAATATAGATGTGTGTGTTCATGTGTGTGTAAATCATGTACAAAGTGAATGTGGGACATCCAACAAGTGAGAATTTGAAAATCGTCCCCTCTATTCTTACAGCAAGAAAAAGCTGTACAAATTGAAAAATCAACAGCTTTTCTTATACCTGTCAGGGAAAGGAGGACACAGGGCAAACTGCCATTCTGAAATGTGCTGGAGGCACCAGCAAATCCAGAGGGCCACAGCCAAGGTCTGCTCACCCAGAGCTGAGGCTACTGGGGCCATACACTGGCGGGAATACTGCAATGGTAATTTTGATGGATTGCTGGAAACAATGTGGACTAGCATGAGTGGGAAATTATTGGGGGCACAGTCTTGGCAGAGGGGTGGTCTTCACACTTTTACTGGCTTTATCTTCCATAGTCCAACCTGATTCTCATGGTAAAGGGCCAAGAAAGATCCCCTCCTGGCTCTGGTAGAGGTAAGAAAAGAGTACTTGTTTAGAAGTATGTCCGGAGAGTTCTCCAAAATAAAACCTTCTCCAGGGTAAAAGACTTACCAGAGCCTTCTCCCATTGGAGGAAAGGACAATTCTCTAACTCCACTACCCCTCCCAGCTGTCCTGTATCACTTAAGAGTAGGGAGGAAGCTACTATATCCTTGTAATATAGCTGGAAGTCAGGTAGCATGATGCTTCCAGCTTTAATCTTGTTGCTTAGGATTGTCTTGGCTATGTGGGCTCTTTTTTGGTTCCATATGAAATTTAAAGTAGTTTGTTCCCAATTCTGTGAAGAAGGTCAATGGTAGCTTAATGGTGATAGCATTGAATCTATAAATTACTTTGGGCAGTATGGCCATTTTCATGACATTGATTCTTCCTATCCATGAGCATGGAATGTTTTTCCATTTGTTTGTGTCCTCTCTTATTTCCTTGAGCAATGGTTTGTAGTTCTCCTTGAAGACATCCTTCACATCCCTTCTAAGTGTATTCCTAGGAATTTTATTCTTTTTGTAGCAATTGTTAATGGGAGTTCACTTATGATTTGGATCTCTGTTTGTCTATTATTGGTGTACAGGAATGCTTGTGATTTTTGCACATTGATTTTGTATCCTGACACTTCACTGAAATTGCTTATCAGCTTAAGGAGATTTGGGGCTGAGATGATGGGGTTTTCTAAATATACAGTCATGTCATCTGCAAACAGAGACAATTTGACTTCCTCTTTTCCTAATTGAATATGGTTTTTTTCTTTCTCTTGCCTGATTGCCCTGGTCAGAACTTCCAATACTATGTTGAATAGGAGTGGTAAGAGAGGGGGCATCCTTGTCTAATGCCTGTTTTCAAAGGGAATTCTTCCAGTCTTTGCCCATTCAGTATGATATTGGCTGCGGGTTTATCATAAATAGCTCTTATTATTTTGAGATACGTTCCATGAATACCTAGTTTACTGAGAGTTTTTAGCATGAAGGGCTGTTGAATTTTGTAGAAAAACTTTTTTGCATCTATCGAGATAATCATATGGTTTTTGTCATTGGTTCTGTTTATGTGACGGATTACATTTACTGATTTGCATATGTTGAACCAGGCTTGCATCCCAGGGATGAAGCCAACTTCATTGTGGTGGGTAAGCTTTTTGATGAGCTGCTGGATTCTGTTTGCCAGTATTTGATTGAGGATTTTTGCATCAATATTCATTAGGGATATTGGCCTGAAATTTTCTTTTTGTGTGTGTGTCTCTGCTAGCTTTTGGTATCAGGATGATGCTGGCCTCATAAAATGAGTTAGGGAGGAATCCCTCTATTTCTGTTGTTTAGAATAGTCTCAGAAGGAATGGTACCAGCTCCTTTTTGTACCTCTGGTAGAATTTGGCTGTGAATCCATCTGATCCTGGACTGTTTTTGGTTGATGGGCTATTAATTACTACCTCAATTTCAGAACTGGTCTGCTCAGGGATTAGACTTCTTCCTGCTTTAGTCTTGGGAGGGTGTATGTGTCCAGGAATTTATTCATTTCTTCTAGATTTTTCTAGTTTAGTTGCATGGAGGTGTTTATAGTGTTTTCTGATGGTAGTTTGTATTTCTGTGGGATCAGTGGTGATACCCCCTTTATCATTTTTTATTGTATCTATATGATTCTTCATAAATGGTGCTGGGAAAACTGGCTAGCCATATGCAGAAAGCTGAAACTGGATTCCTTCCTTACACCTTATACAAAAGTTAACTAAAAATGGATTAAAGACTTAAACATAAGACCTAAAAGAATAAAAACCCTAGAAGAAAACCTAGACAATACCGTTCAGGACATAGGTATGGGCAAAGAATTCATGACTGAAACACCAAAAGTAATGGCAACAAAAGCCAAAATAGGCAAATGGGAAATAATTAAACTTAAGAGCTTCTGCCCAGCAAAAGAAACTATCATCAGAGTGAACGAGCAACCTACAGAATGGGAGAACATTTTTGTAATCTGTCCATCTAACAAAGGGCTAATATCCAGAATCTACAAAGAACTTAAACAAATTTACAAAAACAAACAAACAATCCCATCGAAAAGTGGGTGAGGCCTTTTTTGGTGGTGGTGGCTCTTTTTAAGAGCCCTTTTCTGGGTGCAGTGGCTCAAGCCTGTAATCTCAGCACTTTAGGAGGCTGAGGTGGGCGGATCACAAGGTCAAGAGATCGAGACCATCCTGGCCAACATGGTGAAACCCCGTCTCCACTAAATACGAAAATTAGCTGGGCGTGGTGGTATACGCCTCTAGTCCCAGCTACTTGGGAGGCTGAGGCAGGAGAATTGCTTTAACCTGGGAGACAGACGTTGCAGTGAGTGAGACTGCACCACTGCACTCCAGCCTGGTGCCTGGTAACAGAGCAAGACTCTGTCAAAAAAAAAAAAAAAAAAAAAAAAAAGAAAAAGAAAAAAAGAAAAAACCGGGCAAAAGATATGAACAGACACTTCTCAAAAGAAGACATTTATGCAGCCAACAAACATGAAAAGAAGCTCATCACATCATCACTGGCCATTAGAGAACTGCAAATCAAAACCACAATGAGATACCATCTCATGCCAGTGATCATGAAAAGTCAGGAGACAACAGATGCTGGAGAGGATGTGGAGAGATAGAAATGCTTTTATACTGTTGGTGGGAGTGTAAATTAGTTCAACCATTGTGGAAGACAGTGTGGCAATTCCTCGAGGATCTAGAAATAGAAATACCATTTGACCAAGCAATCCCGTTGCTGAGTATATACCCAAAGAATTATAAATCATTCTGTTATAAAGACACATGCACACATATGTTTATTGCAGCACTGTTCACGATAGCAAAGACTTGGAACCAACCCAAATGCCCATCAATGGTAGACTGGGTAAAGAAAATGTGGCACATATACACCAGGGAATACTATGCAGCAATAAAAAAGGATGAGTTCACGTCCTTTGCAGGGACATGGATGAAACTGGAAATCTTCATTCATTCAGCAAACTAACACAAGAACAGAAAATCAAACATTGCATGTTCTCACTGATAAGTGGGAGTTGATCAATGAGAACACATGGACACAGGGAAGGGAACGTCACATACTGGAGCCTGTCGTGGGGTGGTCAGGGTAGGGGAGGGATAGTGTTAGGAGAAATACCTAATGTAGATATCAGGTTGATGGGTGCAGCAAACCACCATGGCACGTGTATACCTATGTAACAAACCTGCACGCTCTGCACATGTACCACAGAATTTAAAGTATAATAATAATAATAAAACAGAGAGTAGGAAGGAAGCTAAAAAACACTTGTAAAGGCCACAGGCCAGGGACACAGACACACAACAGACTGAGATTTAACCATGCAATTACAAAAAGTACCACCTCCCCTAACACACACACCTTACAACCACACCAACAAGGTTCTAGTGTAACAACAGCTGAAGGAACGGCAAGGTTCACATTCTATTGAAGGTGTGCTTTGGGAAGCCCAATTCAACTGAAAGGATAAAACTAAGGAAGGACACTAGAGGAATGAGAATGTCTGGAACAGGAAGCTACCACAAACATTAAGGGAATGAAAATAACTTTACTTGGTTTTTCCTTCTTGGACCTTCTCTTTTAAAAAGTGAATTGTCCATTTAAAAAAAGGATGATGTCTCATCCTACCTCGTCCGTGTAAATAAAGCACAGAAACTCAATGGGCTAAAACCAAACACCACTGGTATTTTCTCAACTTGGAAAAGAAACAAAGCTCTGGTAATGAATAGAATTTTCTTAATTTGACATATGTAGGCCATGAATCTTTCCAAAAGCTTTGTTATCTGATGGTGCTTGCTTGCCTGCACTCTCCTATAACTTAGTATGTGATTTCAGCCAGGTAAGCATATCAGGAGTGGCCATGTTAGCCAAAATGCACTTCTTAGTATTTATTCAGTCATCTAAACTAGTTTAAAAACAACTTTTGGTGGATGTGCACGAGTGAATAAGAATATTTATTTTGTTAGGTTCTTAACTATCTTTTCCCTTAAGGCAAAAACATGTATTGTGGTCTTTGGGCAAATTAGCAAAACAATGGAATTTGGATGAACTGATACTGCTTCCTCATGAGCTCCCCCTTCCTTGAAGGCACTTGGGAAAGCGCTTGAATAAGTTTCTTTACTCAGGATTGTGAGTGGCAAGGCTGCTGGAAGCATGATTTCCAGTGTCCAGGGCCTGCCCAAGCGAATTCCTTCCCAGCCTCTTGTTGAAGACAAGTGAGATCTTCCTGAGAGAACAGCCTGCTTCACCCACTGTCTCCTGCATCATTTTATTCTGAATGTCTTCAGCTATTTCAAGTATCTTGGGAAGGTCTCTGGGCAAATGTAAGCCGTGTGTGTCACTTATGAGTTTTTTTACAACAAGAACCATGTTCTACCTTGCATTGATGGTTAATTGATTGAAAATGGTGCAAATGCCACTGGTAAATCCAAATGCTGGTCTTGGTAAATCCTTCTCAGTAGAACTTGTTTTGGATTTTCTCCAATATGTGAATGACACATGTCATTGAGAGTTAGTGTATTTGATTACCAAGGATTGTGAATAAAATATTCTTTTAAGGTGCCTATTCTCTTATAGCATTTGCATCCCAAACCCCCAGTTCTCAGGTTAAGAAACACATACTTTACCTAAAGACATTCAAGGTGCCAGTGCAGAGCTCCATTAACTGGCTGGGTGAATAGCAAACATTCAGCATCCACTGTGTGTGAATGTAGCCTAGAAAAGTTCTCATCCCTACCCTCATGAAGATCATAATCTGGTGGAAAAGCTGAGGCATGTTCAAGGAAAAAATCCAGGGATGGATGAAACTGATATCCAAACAAGCAGTTCATGATAGAGAAACCAACCAGGCCTTATTAACACAGGCAGGATTAATTCAGGACAGGCCATGTGATATAGGAGGAGAGGTGTGAGGGAGAAATGTAGTGATTCTCTAAGAGAGAAAGGACTGTAGTTTGTTTAGAGGTAAAATGAAGGAACTGCAAGGCTCAGTTGCAATTACAAGTGGAAATTTTGGTTGTGTATAGGAGAGAGAGCCCTTGATACTTTGTTCAATAAGTCACTTGATAGCTTCAGTAATTCAGTTAATCATCTTGGAGCACATAGAGCTATGTACTCCGTATATGCTCATTTGCTGTCTGTCATAGCAACTAGGAATGTGTCTTCTCAGCCCTTTGTTAGACTGCAAGCAGCCAGAAGGCAGGGCTTGGATCCTGCTTAACATGTGGACCTGAAGAGGGTCTTCTGGTGAGTGGAGAGCCATTGTTCTTAAAATGGCTTGCAAAGGGATACCCACAATCTCGAGAATCACCATTTTGAATTTTAATTCTGAGTAGGATGGCTAATGAATCTTTTTGTTTTGCTGACTGAATTGATTCACAAACATGAAGTAATTGCAACTCTGTATATTTAGAAAAACATCCTCTTGTTTTTTGGCCACTGAATACTTAGTAGTAAGCATAAAATAAAAACCGCAGCCTGAGTAAATGGATTGTTCCAGTGGTTTGCACACATTTTTAGTAGTGATTAATTTTTTTACATAAAGTTTTAGGGGAAATCCCGTTATAATCATAAGAGGTAATATATTTTGCACACCATTGCCAGGGGTACAGTAATGACTCTTCATTAACAAACTGATTTCATCTTTACAGCAATTCAATGAAATAGAATACTGTTGTCATTTGCAACTGAGAGTTGAGAAGACTGAAGCAAACAGAAGTGATCTGGCTTGCTCTAAGACACACAGAGCCAGACTGTAATGAGCCATGATGCTAACATAGGCAGTCTGGCTCAGAGCCTGTGGGTAAAGTCCCAAGGCTATCTGTGGATAATTACCTCTTGCCTAGAGAGGACAGTCTCTTTGTTAAATTCAGGTCAATTGCAGGAGGCCAACCTACATCATGTGCATTATGGAGGGGCAATTGCTTTACCAAAAATTTACTGATTTAAATGTTAATGTCTTCCAAAAACACTCTCCAAGTTGACACACAGAATTAACCATCACACCAGGTCATGGTGACAAAGGGGTCCTAGAGGTGGTTCAAATGCTGTTAGGTAAAAAGCATTTTGTGGTATGCAGCAATCCAGAAGCACCTCCCTGGGACACAATTTGACAACCATGGGCTGGTCCACAAAGCAGATATTATTGCTTCTTTCCTTACTCCCACTCCCACTAGTCTGCCTCTCTACCCTGAATGTCTTTTTTTCTTCTAAAATATGTGCCTTTCTGTGCTAGACTGATGATGTCACTTAGATCCATGGTCTCCAAACTTTCGAATTTCTCATCAACAGCAATTAAAAGGTTTGAAGTGTGTTCTCCTAATATTTGGAAATTTATCAATTAGATCCCAAAGCAAAACATCATAAGGCATACATAAAATAAAAAACCAGGAACAAGACAGTCTTCCTAAATGTCACATTTTGATGGCTTTATCTCAAGGCCATTACACACTTGGCTAGAGGGTTATTGCTAGATAATTTTAATGATATTTTAAATTCACCTCTTGATGATCTTAAATGACTTTTTGGCTAACTTTATGTCAGCTATGATTATATCTTCATAGTCTTGCTTCCTAATATAGCTGATAATGAGCTCTTCTGAGGAGTGTAAGAAATGTCAGCTCTGATGAGAATTTCAGCAAAGTCTCAGGATACAAAATCAATGTGCAAAAATATCAAGCATTTCTATATACCAACAACAGACAAGCAGAAAGCCAAATCATGAATAAACTCCCATTCACAACTGCTGCAAAGAAAATGAAATATCTGGGAACACAGCTAACAAGGATTTGAAGAACCTCTTCAAGGAGAACTACAAACCGCTGCTCAAGGAAATAAGAGAGGACACAAACTAATGGAAAAACATTCCATCCCCATGGATAGGAATATCATAAAAATGGCCGTACCGCCCAAAGTAATTTACAGATTCAGTGCTATTCGCATAAAACTACTGTTGACATTCTTCACAGAATTAGAAAAAAACTACTTTAAATTTCATATGGAACCACAAAAGAGCCCATATCACCAAGATAATCCTAAGCAAAAGAACAAAGCTGGAGACATCATGCTGCCTGTCTTCAAACTATACTAGAAGGCTCAGTAACCAAAATAACAATGGTAGTGGTACCAAAACAGATATATAGACAAATGGAACAAAACAGAGGCCTCAGAAATAACACCACACATTTACAACCATCTGATCTTCGACAAACCTGACAAAAACAAGAAATAGGAAAAGGATCTCCTATTTAGTAAATGGTGCTGGGAAAACTGGCTAGCCATATGCAGAAAACTGAAACTGGACCCCTTCCTTACACCTTATACAAAAATTAATTCAAGATGAATTAAAGACTTAAATGTAAAACCCAAAACCATAAAAACCCTGGAAGAAAACCTAGGCCATACCATTCAGGACATAGGCATGGACAAAGACTTCACAACGATAACATCAAAAGCAATGGCAATAAAAGCCAAAATTGACAAATGGGATCTAAGTAAACTGAAGAGCTTCTGCACAGCAAAAGAAACTATCATCAGAGTGAACAGGCAGCTTGCAGAATGGGAAAAAATTTTCACAATCTACCCAACTGACAAAGGTCTAATATCCAGAATCTACAAGGACCTTAAAGTAAATTTACTAGAAAACAAACAACCCCATCAAAAAGTGGGCAAAGGGTATGAACAGACACTTGTCAAAAGAAGACATTTATGCAGCCAACAAACATATGTAAAAAGCTCATCATCACTGAACATTAGAGAAATGCAGATCAAAATCACAATGAGATACCATCTCATGCCAGTCAGAATGGTGATTATTAAAGTCAAAGAATAGATGTTGGTGAGGCTGTGGAGAAACGGGGACACTTAAATGGTTGGTGAGAATGTAAATTAGTTCAACCATTGTGGAAGACAGTGCGGTGATTCCTCAAGAATCAAGAACTAGAAATAACATTTGACCCAGCAATCCCATTACTGGGTATATACCCAAAGGATTATAAATCATTCTACTATAAAGATCCATGTACACATATGTTTGTTGCAGCACTGTTTACAATAGCAAAGACATGGAACTAACCCCAATGCCCATCAATGATAGACTGGACAAAGGAAATGAAGTACCAATATACTATGGAATATTATGCAACCATAAAAAAGAATGAGGTCATGTCCTTTGCAGAGACATGGATGAAACTGGAAGCTATCATCAGCAAACTAACACAGGAACAGAAAACCGAAACTGGAAGCTATCATCAGCAAACTAACACAGGAACAGAAAACCAAACACTGCATGTCCTCACTCAAGGGGGTTTGAACAGTAAGAACACACAAGGGAAACAACACACATCAGGGTCAGTCTGGGGTGGTGGGGTGGAAAGGAGGGAGATAATTAGGACAAATAGCTAATGGACGTGAGGCTTAAAACCTAGATGACAGGTTGATAGGTGCAGCAAGCCACCATGACACATGTATACCTATGTAACAAACCTACACTTTCGGCACGTGTATCCCAGAACTTAAAGTTAAAACAAAAAAGAAATGCACAAGGTAAAACACAGAGAACTACAGTGGAAATCATTATGGTGGCTATAATTATCAGAATATTTTTCTAAGTGAATTTGTGCCCTAGTAATAGATATGCTTAATTGATGTGTTGAATAACAAGACCTAATAGAGGGTCTAATAAATTTTAATTAATAGTAGTAATTTTAATTAACAAGTAGTAATAAGCATAAATATTATTCTGAGATATGTATAACAAGGTAATAATGTGAGTTCAATAACTTATCAATACTTCTCATTGGTGACAATGTCAAAAAAAAAAAAAAACAAACAAGAAATGTCAGCTCTGACATTTTCTTGTTGTTTGCTTGGTATCTCCAATGCACAGGGTTTTTCTCCTTGTAACCGGTAGTTCATTAAAAAACAGATAATTTAATTTGTAATTCCACCTGCCAGGAAGTATTGTGAAAGACTAAAATAGGCAAGGAAAGATTATTGAGTGTGTTGCCTAGTGCAACATTTTACTACCATTGTACTATTTTACAACTCTGTGAGTCATAAAAAGTTGGTAAGGACGAAAGATTTGCATTCCATAGAAATGCAAATAATTATGTCCAGTAAAATGTAATTGATTATTGCCCTGTAGACAAGGGCTGCATCTAATTGTTCATTTGTTTCATCAATGGTTTATACGTGTGTACTTTCTGAATTCTCCTTTGAATTAGTTCTATCATCTCACATATGGTTCTCATTAAATTACTAGTTAAAAAAAACCTTGACATATGGCTGTTTTTTATTTGTATGAAAGTAATGAGTTTATCCTTTAGAAAACACCCTAAAACACTCTGAACCAAGTGCACACAATGTCAATGCAAAACAATTGCTGGGAGGATGTGAGCGGATGAAAGCACTGCAGTTGTGCTCTCTGCTGTGTGGAGCTCCTCCCAGTCTTTCCCCAGCAGGCCCTGTACATGGCACACATGGCACGTGACACATGTCCACCACAATGTGAGTGGGCCTCATTCGATCAGCTAAAGACCTAAGTAGAGCAAAAAGACTGGCTTTTCCAAGCAAGAAGGGATTCTCCAGCTGACGGCTTAACAGACCAAGAGAGAGGGTGCCATGTCAACTTACTAAACACTAGTGAACTTTTCTTTCATTCTTTAAAAGAAAAAGAAAGGTTAAATTTTATTTCCCTTAATGTAGCATCTCATGTACTCTCCCTTGGAGATGACTTCACCAGAACAGGGATCCAAGGAACATTTTACATTGGGTTTTCTCTAAAAATCTGCAGAGTAAATATTTTTAGAGGACCCATCAATAGCCGGCCCCAGAACTGTTCTTGATTTCAAGGTCACATGGTCTATAGGTCAAGGTAATGGTGAAGGCTTGAGAGACGTGAGTCAGTAAAGCGTGAAGGTAAGGAAGATTTTACCACGAGAGTTTGGGTAATTAGAGTTCCGCCATTATCAGAGGTCATGGGGAAAGGTCTATAAAGCTTTCAAGCTTGGATGGCAATGATTTTATGTTGTGGCTTGACATCCATGCCATAATTTATAAACATTCACACAAGATACTTGTGTGACAGTTATGACCAGTGATAACATAAAAAGTAGCCTAATGCATTTCTATATTTAGAATATCCAAACCCTGCATACTTCTCTATGTCTAAAAAAAACCCCTAAATAATAGAGTATCTTTAAAAAGCCAAGAAACCCCAGTAAATCTCTCAACTGATCAAAAAAAGCCAGAGGAGAGGCAAGGGGCATGGGGGAGATGGGCATTGGTGGTAGAAAAAACAAATGAAACCATCAGGAAAATTCAAATTAGAAAGGAAAATTCACTCTTAAAGGGCAGAGTTTTGGTCTTTGAAAGATGATGAAGAGTTTTTTTCTTCCGGTTCCTTCTTGCTAAACACAACTTTAAACCTTGAACATGGCCTAAGAGACAAGCTGATGAGGACTCTAAAAGATAGTGCATGGAAGGCCCTCAGCTGGTGTGGGCCCAGGCCTGGGGGCAGCACTGCACAGGGTGCCCTGCAGCCCTTGCCCAGCCCGGAGGCCACCTAGATGCTGTGTTCCCAGACCCACAGAGGGATCTTTCCCTGAACCAGTGGAAGTCCCTCTAACACAGTGGTCCCCAGCCGCCTTTGTATCAGGGAAAATTTTCATGAAAGACAATTTTTTCATGGACAGAGGGGGTGGGGAATGGTTTTGGTATGAAACTGTTTGACTTCAGATCATCAGGCATTAGATTCTCATAAGAAGCATACAACCTAGATCCCTCACATGCACAGTTCACAATAGGGTTTGCTCTCCTAAGAATCTGATGCTGTCACTGTTCTAGCAGGAGGTGGAGCTCAGGTGGTAATGCTTACTTGCCCACCGCTTACCACCTGCTGTGCAGCTTCGTTCCTAACAGCCCATGGACTAGCACTGGTCCTTAGCTTGGAGGCTGCGGACCCCTGCTCTAGTGGACAGCTGAATCTGAGCCCACCCTTTGAGTATTCCAAGTGTAGGTGCCAGTCCTGTGAGCAAAGATACCTTCAGAATTTCCCAACCCCACCCATTCAAGTCTCCTTAGCTGAGGCTCTGTCTGTGGTGCCTTTTCTGAATTTCTGATCTGCATATCCTGGGAACACTAAAAATGCTATATATTTTATGCCACTAAGCTGGGGTGAGTTTTTTATGCAGTAACAAATAACCAAAATCCTTCCCAGTGCTATGAGGCAGGTGCTAGTATTGTCCCTAACTTATGCATAAATCAAGCCTTTTAATGGTTGATAAAAATAATAATGACCAAAAATATTTTTTGAACCCTTTTATGTGTCAAGGACTTGATGTAGATGATCTCATTTAGGGAACATGAAGCTCTGTAAAGTAAGCAATATTTTTTACATTTTTAATTTGTATGGGTACATAGTAGGTCTATATATTTACGGGGTACAGGAGAGGTGGTCACTCACCTCCTGCTGTTTGGCCTGGGAACTGGGGACATTTGCTCTAGCAATATCAGGCAAACATGATGCTGCCGATGAGGAAGATTGACCTGGATCCCTGCATAAATCAGCACCCAAAAGAGGCCCTTTCCTTTCCTGTCAGGCCCGAGGTTCCCTTCACCAGAGACGCTGAGGCTGCTGGAGGGCAAAGCTGGTGAGCGAATACTGGCTACCCCAGGCAGCTTGCTCAGCAAGCCCCTTTATCCCTGTGGGAGGAGACCCCTTCCCCACTCAGAGACACTGACTTGATAGATTGCACTGGAGAAAGGAACTGAGGTACAGCAGGTGTCTGGTTCAGAAAACCTTCTTATCTCTGATAACCTGAGAATCTCAACCTCCTGCATCCAAAGACAGCAAGGGGCCTCAGTACAGTAAGCAGCCTGGCCCAGGAAGTCCCTCTGTTCTGCAGGCCTGAGACTATCTTCCCCCTGCCAGAAATAGCTGTGGGGCAACAACAGAGGAATCGTACCACACTTCTGCCTGCCAAGAGACACCCAGGGGCTGGCCTGGAGAAACCCCTCCCACCTTCTCAGGCAGCATCTAGGGGGACCAGCAAGACCCCAGGGGGCTCCAGATAACCAAGCAGACCAAAACAGCACTCATAGGCTCTGAAAACTAAACTTCGACTGGAATTGCAGCTCATGAAAATAGGCTAGAACCTAGGTGATAACCTAAACAAGGTTGCTGCCTGTTAAAAAAAAATTTTAATAAGACACAGAGTCTCCTGAAATAAGAGATAAAATTCCAGAATACAATAAAAATGTCACCCATAATACCAAGAGCCAAGAAAACTACAACTTGAAGGAGAAAAGGCATCTGATACCGAGATAAGCCAGATACTGGAATTCTCTGACAAGAATTTTAAAGCAATGAATATAAGAATGCTTTAATAATCACTGACAAATTCTCTTGAAACAAATGAGAGTGTGAAATCTCAACAAAAATACATGTTATTAAGAACTGAATGGTTTCCAGTTTCATCCATGTCCTACAAAGCACATGAACTCATCATTTTTTATGGCTGCATAGTATTCCATGGTGTATATGTGCCACATTTTCCCTGTCCAGTCTATCATCGATGGGCATTTGGGTTGTTTCCAAGTCTTTGCTATTGTAAACAGTGCCACAATGAACATTCATGTGCCTGTGTCCTTATAGTAGAAAATTTTATAGGGCCGGGCGTGGTGACTCACATCTGTAATTCAAGCACTTTGGAGGCCAAGGCGGGCAGATCACCTGAGGTCGGGAGTTCAAGACCAGCCTGACCAACATGGTGAAACCCTGTCTTAAAAAATAATAATAATAATAATAATAATAATCCTTTATATATATACCCAGTAATGGGGTTGCTGGGTCAAATAGAATTTCTATTTCTAGATCCTTGAGGAATTGCCACGCTGTCATCATTCTCAGCAAACTGACACAAGAACAGAAAATCAAACACTGCATATTCTCACTCATAGGTGGGTGTTGAATAATGAGAACACATGGACACAGGGAGGGGAGCATCACACACTGAGGTCTGTTGGCGGGAACTAGGGGATGGATAGCAGGGGGTGGGGAGTTGGGGAGGAATAACATGGGGAGAAATGCCAGATATAGGTGATGGGGAGGAAGGCAGCAAACCACATTGCCATGTATGTACCTATGCAACAATCTTGCATGCTCTTCACATGTACCCCAAAACCTAAAACTCAATAAAATATATTTAAAAAAGAAAAGAACCAAATGGAAATTACAGAATTAAACAGTATAATAAAAAATGTAGAAATTTGTGCTGCATGGGTTCCATAGTAGAGTGGAGATGACTGAGTACAGAATCAATAAATTTGAGGACAGGACAATAGACTCTACCCAATCTGAATAAGAGAGAAAAACTAGGCTTACAGACAATGAAGGCTTACAGACAATGAACAGAGCCGCAGAGACCTGTGAGAAAATAATAAAAGATCCAGCATTTGTATAGTTGAAGTGCAAGAAGGAAAGAGAATGAGGCTGAAAGGCTACTTGGAGAAATAATGGCTGAAAGCTTGCCAACTTTGGTGAAAGATATAATGTTACAGATTGAAGAAGCTATGCAAACCTGAAACAGGGGAAGCATCATAATTAAACTTTTGAAAACTAAACATAAAGAAAAATCTCTTGAAAACAGCCAGGGAAAAGCAACATATTATATATAGGGAAACAAAAATTCAAATGACAGAATTCAGAAGAAAGTGGCCAATATTTTAAAAGTTCTTAAAGAAAAGAAATGTCAGAGGATCCAAGATGGCCAAATAGGAACAGCTCCAGAGTGCAGCTCCCAGCAAGAACAATGCAGAGGGTCAGAGCACCTGGGAAAAAGGTGGATATGAGTTCTGCTGCAGCAGACTTAAAGGTACCTGCTCAGTAGCTCTGCACTGAACGATGGAATTCCTATAAGGAACAGACTGTCTCCTCAAGCAGCCCCCCAACCCTGTATAACCAAAGAGACATCTCATAAAGGAGAGCTCAGGCCGACACCTGACAGGTACCCTTCTGGGATGAAGATAACAGAAGAAGAAACTGGTAGCAACCCTTACTATTTTGCAGCTCCTGTGGTGATCCCCAGGCAAACAGAGTCTGGAGTGGACCTCCAGCAGTCCTGCAGCAGAGGGGCCTGACTGTTAGACTGAAAACTAAGAAACAGAAAGAAGTACCTTCAACATCAACAAAAATGATGTCCACTCAGAGACTTCATCTGAAAGTCACCAATTACAAAGACCACAGGTAGATAAAGCCTCTAAAATAGGAAGAAAACAGCACAAAAAAGATGAAAACACCAAAAAACCAGAATGCCTCTCCTCCTGTGAGGGATCACAACTCCTCACCAGCTAGGGATCAAAGATGGATGGAGAATGAATCTGATGAATTGACAGAAACAGACTTCAGAAGATGGGTAATAACAAACTTCTCAGAGCTAAAAGAACATGTGCTAACCCAATGCAAAGAAACTAAGAACCTTGAAAAAAGATTAGATGAGATGCTAACTAGAATAAACAGCTTAGAGAAGAATATAAACAACTTGATGGAGCTGAAAAACAACACGAGAACTTCACAAAGCATACACAAGTTTCAATAGCCAAATTGACCAAGCAGAAGAAAGGATATTAGAGATTGAATATCAACTCAATGAAATAAGAAGGAAAGATTAGAAAAAAGAGCGAAAAGAAATGAACAAAGCCTCCAAGAAATATGGGATTATGTGAAAAGACCTAATCTACATTTGATAGGTGTACCTGAATGTGATGGAGAGAATGAATCCAAGCTGGAAAACACTCTTCAGGATATTATCCAGGAAAACTTCCCCAACCTAGCAAGGCAGGCCACCACACAAGTCCAGGAAAAACAGAGAACATCACAAAGATACTCCTCAAGAAGAGCAACCCCAAGGCACATAATCGTCAGATTCACCAGCGTTAAAATGAAGGAAAAAATGCTAAGGGCAGCCAGAGAGAAATATCAGGTTACCCACAAAAGGAAGCCCATCAGACTTACAGAGGATCTCTCGGCAGAAACCCTACAAGCCAGAAGAGAGAGGGGGCCAATATTCAACATCCTTAAAGAAAAGAACTTTCAACCCAGAATTTCATATTCAGCCAAACTAAGCTTCATAAGTGAAGGAAAAATAAAATCCTTTATGGACAAGCAATTACTGAGAGATTTCATCACCACCAGGCCTGCCTTACAAGAGTTCCTGAAAGAAGCACTAAACATAGAAAGGAACAACCAGTACCAGCCACTCCAAAAATGTACCAAATGGTAAAAAGCATCGTCACAATGAAGAAACTGCATCAACTAACAGACAAAACATCCAGCTAGCATCAAAATGGTAGGATAAAAATCACATGTAACAATATTAACCTTAAAGATAAATGGGCTAAATGCCCCAATCAAAAGACACAGACTGGCAAATGGGATAAAAAAATCAACATCCATTGGTGTGTTGTATTCAGGAAACCCATCTCACATGCAAGGACACATAGGCTAAAAATAAAGGGATGGAGGAAGACTTATCAAGCAAATGGAAAGCTAAAAAAAGCAGGAGTTGAAATCCTAGTCTCTGATAAAATGGACTTTAAACCAACAAAGATCAAAAGAGACAAAGAAGGGCATTACATAATGGTAAAAGGATCAATGCAAAAAGAAGAGCTAATGATTCTAAATATATACACATCCAATACAGGAGCACCCAGGTACATAAAGCAAGTTCTTAACGACCTACAAGGAGACTTAGACTCCCGCACAATAATAGTGGGAGACTTTAACACTCCACTGTCAATATTAGACAGATCAACAGGACAGAAAATTAACAAAGATATCCAGGACTTGAACTCAGGTATGGACGCAGCAGACCTAATAGACATCTACAGAAATTTCCACCCAAATCTGCAGAATATACATTCTTCTCAGCACCACATCACACCTACTCTAAAATTGACCACATAATTGGAAGTAAATCATTCCTCAGTAAATGCAAAAGAATGGAAATCATAACAGTCTCTCAGACCACAGGGCAATCAAATTAGAACTCAGAATTAAGAAACTATCTCAGAACTGCACAACTTCATGGAAACTGAAAAACCTGCTCCTGAATGTCAAATGGATAAACAATGAAATGAAGACAGAAATAAAGATGTTCTTTGAAACCAATGAGAACGAAGACAACATACCAGAATCTCCAGGACACATTTAAAGCAGTGTCTAGAGAGAAATTTATAGCAATAAGTGCCCACCAGAGAAGCAAGGAAAGATCTAAAATCAACACCCTATCATCAAAATTGAAAGAGCCAGAGGAGCAAGATCAAAAAAACTCAAAACCTAGCAGAAGACAAGAAACAACTAAGATCAGAGCAGAACTGAAGGAGTAGAGACACAAAAAACCTTTCAAAAAATCAATAAATCCAGGAGTTGGTTTTCTGAAAAGATCAACAAAATAGACAGATAGCTAGCCAGATTAATAAAAAAGAAAAGGGAGAAGAATAAAATAGATGCAATAAAAAACGACAAAGGGGATATCACCACTGATTCCACAGAAATACAAACTACAATCGGAGATTACTACAAACAACTCTATGCACATAAACCAGTAAACCTGGAAGAAATGGATAAATTTGTGGACACTTGCACCCTCCCAAGCCTAAACCAGGAAGAAGCTGAAACCCTGAACAGACCAATAGCAAGGGCTGAAGTTGGGGCAGCAATTAATAGCCTAGCAACCAAAAAAAGCCCAGGTCCAGATGAGTTCACAGCTGAATTCTACCAGACGTACAAAGAGGAGCTGGTAACATTCCTTCTGAAACTATTCCAAACAATCCAAAAAGAGGGAATCCTTCCCAGATCATTTTATGAGACCAACATTATCCTGTAACCAAAACCTGACAGAGACTAAACAAAAAAAGAAAACTTCAGGCCAATATCCATGATGAACATAGATGCAAAAATCTTCAATAAAATACTGGCAAACCAATTGCAAAAGCACATCAAAAAGCTTATCCATCACAATCAAGTAGGCTTCATCCCAGGAATGCAAGGCTGGTTTAACATATGCAAGTCTATAAATGTAATCCCCACATAAACAGAACCAAAGATAAAAATGACATGATTATCTCAATAGATGCAGAGAAAGCTTTCAAAAAAATTCAACAGCACTTTATGCTCAAAACTCTCAATAAACCTGGTATCAAAGGAATATATCTCAAAGTAATAAAAGCTATTTACAACAAACCTACAGCCAATATCATACTGAATGGGCAAAAACTGAAAGCATTCCCTTTAAAAACTGGCACTAGACAAGGATGCCCTCTCTCACCACTCCTATTCAACATAGTATTGGAAGTTCTATCCAGAGCAATTAGGCAAGAAAAAAATAAATAAAGCGTATTCAGTTAGGAAAGGAGGAAGTCAAATTGTCTCTATTTGCAGATGACATGATTGTATATTTAGAAGACCCTAACATCTCAGCCCAAAATCTCCTGAAACTGATAAGCAACTTCAGCAAAGTCTCAGGATACAAAATCAATGTGCAGAAATCACAAGCATTTCTATTCACCAATAACACACTAACAGAGAGCCAAATCATGAGTGAACTCCCATTCACAATTGCTACAAAGAGAATAAAATACCTAGGAATACAACTAACAAAGGATCTAAAGGACCTCTTCAAGGAGAACTACAAACCACTGCTCAAGGAAATAAGAGAGGACACAAACAGATGGAGAAACATTCCATGCTCATGGTTAGGAAGAATCAATATCATGAAAGTGGCCATACTGCCCAAAGTAATTTATAGATTCAATGCTATCCTATTCAAGCTACCAATAACCTTCTTTATGGAACTGGAAAAAGCCACCTCAAACTTCACATGGAACCAAAAGCGAGCCCACATAGCCCAGATAACCCTAAGCAAAAAGAACAAAGCCAAAGGCATCACGCTACCTGATTTCAAACTATACTACAAGGCTGCAGTAATCAAAACAGCATGATACTGGTATCAAAACAGAGATATAGACCAATGGAACAGAACAGAGGTCTCGGAGGCAACACAACATATCTACAACCATCTGATCTTTGACAAACCAGACAAAAACAAGCAATGGGGAAAGGAGTCCCTATTTAATAAATGGTGTTGGGAAAACTAGCTAACAGTGTGCAGAAAGCCGAAACTGGACCCCTTCCTTACACTTACACCAAAATTAGTTCCAGATGGATTAAAGACTTAAACATAAGACAGAACACCATAAAAACCTTAGAAGAAAACCTAGGCAAAACCATTCAGGACATAGACATAGGCAAGAACTTCATGACTAAAACACCAAAAGCATTGACAACAAAAGCCAAAATAGGCAAATGGGATCTAATTAAACTCCAGAGCTTCTGTACAGCCAAAGAAACAATCATTAGATTGAACCAGCAACCAACAGAATGGGAAACAATTTTTGCAATCTACCCATCTGAAAAAGGGCTAATATCCAGAATCTACAAAGAACTAAAACAGTTTTACAAGAAAAAAACAAACAAACCCATCCAAAAGTCGGTGAAGGATACGAACAGACACTTTTCAAAAGATGCATATGAGGCCAACAAACATATGAAAAAATGCTCATCATCCCTGATTTTAGAAAAATGCAAGTCAAAACCACATTGAAATGCCACCTCACACCAGTTAGAATGGCAATCATTAAAAAATCTGGAGACAACTGATGCTGGAGTGGATGTGGAGAAATAGGAACACTTTTACACTGTTGGTGGGAGTGTAAATTAGTTCAACCATTGTGGAAGACAGTGTGGCACTTCGTTAAAGATCTAGAAATAGAAATTCCATTTAACCCAGCAATTCCATTACTGGGTATATATCCAAAGGATTATAAATTGTTCTACTACAAAGACACATGCACATGTATGTTCATATTGGCACTGTTTACAATAGCAAAGACCTGGAACCAAACCAAATGCCCACCAATGATTGACTGGAAAAGGAAAATGTGGCATATATACACCATGGAATACTATTCAGCCATCAAAAATGTTGAGTTCATTTCCTTTGTAGGGACATAGATGAATCTGGAAACCATCATTCTCAACAAACTGACACAGGAACAGAAAATCAAACACCACATGTTCTCACTCATAGGTGGGTGTTGAACAATGAAAACACAGGGACACACGGAGGGAAGCATCACACACTGGAGTCTGTTGGGGGGCCAAGGGAGGTACAGTGGGGGTGGGGAAGTCGGGAAGGGATAACATGGGGAGAAATGACAGAGGTAGGTGACAGGAGATGGAGGCAGCAAACCACATTGCCATGTGTGTACCTATGCAATTCTGCATGATCTGCACATGTACCCCAGAACCTAAAGTACAATAAAAATATTAATAATAATTAAAAAAAGAAAAAACAAATGTAAACCATAAATTCTATCTTAGCAAAACTATCTTTCAGGAATGAAGAGGAAATAAAAGAATGCTTAGATAAAGAAAAACTAAAAGAAACTCATTAGCAGATCTATCTATAAAGACTAGCTAAAAGTAACTCAAACAGAAAGAAATGGATAAAAGAAGGAATATTGGAGCTTCAGGAAGGAAAAAAATGTCAGAAAGGTCAGAAATGTGCATACATACAATAAACTTTTTCATGTGAGATTTATAAATTACATTTGATGATTAAGGCAAAAACTATAAGTCACCATCCGATACCCAAATATGGTGTGAAAATAATGGGAACCAAATGGAAGTGAGAATTCCACATGTTATTCAAAGTGGTAAGATGATAATATCAGTATATATAATAGTTATAAGTCACATACATGTCTTGTAATTCCCAGAGAAATTACTGCAAAAAGTGTAGCAAATATACACTGGAAATAACTGTAAATAACTCAAGATGAAAGCCTAAAATATGTTCAACTAACCCACAGAAGGCAAGAAAAAGAGAACAAGTACCCAAGAAAACAAATAGAAAACAAAAATAAAATGGCACGCTTAAATGTTAAATATCAATAATATCTTAAATATAAATGGTCTAAATTCACTAATCAAAAGATAGAGTTTGCCTAAGTGGAGCAAAAATGTTATTCAATTATTTCTACTTAAATTGCTTAAAAGAAACTCACTTAAAATTCCATGACATGAGTAGGTTGAAAATAACAGGATAAAAATATCCCATGGAAACATTAATTTTTTAAAAAGCAGAAGTAGTTATATTAATATCTGATATTAACATAACCACTTATAGCCTTCAGAGAAAAAAAATTGCTAGAGACAAAGAGAGACATCATATAATGCGAAATAATTAATCAGGAAGACCTGACAATCCTAAGTATGCATGCTTGAACAGCAAAGTCCCAAAATGTGTGAAACAAAACTGACAGAGCTTAAAGAGGAAATACACACATTTACAGGTATAGTCAAGTACTTTAATATCTTCCTCTCAATGAGACAGAAAATCAGTTAGTGTGGGGAAGAGCTGAACAACTCAATCGACAGGACTCAACTGACACACAGAGAACACTCCATCCAACAGTAGCAGCATATACAAGTTTTCAGGGGCCTATGAAATAGTCACTAAGGTATACCATATCCTGGTCCACAAAACAAACCTCAACAAATTTAAAAGAAATAAAATCGGAGACTGTATTTTCTGATGATAATGAAATCAAACTAGAAATAAATATCAGAAAGACAACAGGAAAATCTCTAAAGAGAAATTAAATAACACATTCCTAAATAATCAGATAGGTGAAAGAAGAAGACTCAAAGAGAATAAAAATACATATAACTGAATAAAAATGAAAACACAGCATAGTAAAATATGTGGGATACAGCCAAAACATTGCTGAGAGTGCAGTTTATAGCATTAAAATATTCATATTAGAAATGAAGAAAATCTCATACTAAGTTTCTATCTCAAAAAAATAAAGAACAAAACCAGTCCAAAGCAAGTAAAAAGAAGGAAATAATAAAAATAAAAGCAGAACATAATAAAATTGAAATTTTAAAAATAGAGAACATCAACAAAACAAAAAGTTTTTTTAAAAGAAATTAATAAAGTAGATAGACCCCCAGCAGTATTGACAAAAATAAAAAGAAAGAAAACACAAATCACCAATATCAGAAAAAATCTGAGTATATTTCTAGATCCTTTAATTACTGGAAAGACAGAGAAATACCACAAACAATTTTACCCTCATAAATATGATTACTTTTAAGAAATAAATTCTTCAAAACCCACTAACTACCAAAACATATAAAAAGTTTTTAGGATCCTTTTTAGGATTCTACACTTTGACCAAGTTGGATATACTGAAGAATGTTTAACATTTAAAAATCAACCAGTGTAATTCATCATATCAATAAATTAAAGAAAATTATATGATCACATCAAATGTTAGAGATAATAATAGTTTGTCCCTCATTAGATAATTTTGAAAGTCAAATAAGATTTTGCATGTGCCTAGCATATAGTGAGGGCTTAATAAATGTATGTTAGGTATTTTTATTTACCCTTTAGTACAACTCCCATATGGGCCTGATTGTGTTCTCCAGTGAGAGGGAGGCTTGAGTAAGAAGATACATCAAAGAGATGTGTTCAAGCAGAAATCTCTGAGAGGGAAAAAGTAAAGCCACCACCAAACTCCCAACTCTCACCAGTTTCTTGGGGCATCCAGAGTCTGTCCCTCTGACCCATGTGCAGCATATCAGTTAAGATTCACAGTGACAGGATCCAGCATGAAAAAAAAAGAGAGCTTCACCATGGCAACGGCAGTTCATGCAGTTTCAGAAGCAATAAAAACAGTAATCTTGGCAGAGTCATTTAACACCAGCCATCTTCTTAGGAACAAAGTTTGTACTGATAGTTGTTAGGAAGGTTTGGGGGCCTTAGAGAAAGACCTCATCAGAGAAGACTGCAGCAATTCAGAAAAACAGTAAAAATACCAAGTACAGTGTTGGCACCCAGAGAATGTGCTAAAGCCACATTTCAGACACCTACAGAGATGTTTAGAAATGGGTTCAGAGGGCAGGGTGTGGTGGCTCATGCCTCTAATCTCAGCACTTTGGGAGGCCTAGGCAGGCGGATCACCTAAGGTCGGGAGTTCAAGACCAGCCTGACCAATATGGAGAAACCCTATCTTTACTAAAAAGACAAAATTAGCTGGGTGTGGTGGCGCATACCTGTAATCCGAGCTACTTGGGAGGCTGAGGCAGGAGAATCGCTTGAACCCAGCAGGTGGAGGTTTCAGTGAGCCAAGATCATGCTATCGCACTCTAGCCTAGGCAAGAAGAATGAAACTCCATCTCAGAAAAGAAAAAAGTAGGAAAGAAAGAAAGAAAGAAATGGGTGGGTTCAGGGGATTTGTAGCTTGGAGATGGGAACTAGAGACAAAGAGAAATGATTTACTTTTATAAATGCTGACATAATTTTAGAACAGGCTGAACTGGCCTGAAGAAGTCCAGGTGACACTTAGTAATGCAGAACTGTGTAGAACAAACCAACTGTTTTTCTCTGCTCTCACACCACAACAAGCTACATAGAAGACTTCTATGGCCAAATGTCAGGAGATTTCTCTCCACCAACAAGCAAGTAATCAGTTCTGCTGTGGATATCTCCAGAAGCTCCTATTCAATTCAATTCTGACACTTGAGATCTCTACCGATATCTACCTGGAGAGAGTGCCATATTCCACACATTGAGGGCTTGGTCCCACAAGACTGCCCTCACTGTAGCTGTCAGTCAGAAGTCTGGGCCTCTGGAACTTTTGATGGAACCACTTCAAGTTGGATTTCCTATAACTCCCTCTTTAGGCTCAATTAATTTGCTATATCAGCTCACAAAACACAGTAAAACTCATTTAATAGTTTATTAAAAAGATATTTTAAAGGATTCATATAAGTAGCAGATAAACATACACAGGGCAAGGCCTGGAGGGGTCCTAAACACAGGAGCTTTCATTTCCTTGAAGCTGTGGTACACCAGCCTCCTGGCAGGTAGATGAAATTCTTATTCACTTTCCTGCAAGCCCCACAAGTTCAGCTGTCCAGAAACACCTCGGACCCCATCCTCTTGGGCCTCTTCTGGATAATTGATTGGATAGGCATGACTGAAGCATGAACAACCTTGTAGAACTGTGATTGGACAAAAAGGGTATGCCCTACTACTAATAGACTGGGCGCAGAAACCCAGCGAGTCCTGTCTGCCCAGAGTCTCCTTGGCCTTTCTGTGCATCATTTCTTCTTCCTGGGTACGGAGTAGAATCTCTTCTGAAATGGGGGTCTTATGGCCTACAATCAGGCAAGGTAGGTCATAGAATTTCTTATGGTCAGTTCCAAGAAGACAGGTGTGGAAAGATTAGAGTCCTGCTATGAGGAGAAAAGGGAGCAGGTGAAAGGAGGACACGAGAAGGTCAGAGAGAGAAATTCTGTTTTCTGAGGCTGCTTCTGAGGGCTGAAGTGGCCCAACAGTATAACAGAAGACTGTCTTTGACCTTTTTCACTCTGAAGCTGTTCCAAAGCTGCTTCAGGAAACAAGGACAGAAGGGCAAATGTTTTAACAAGAGGTAGAGAGATACACTTATTGTTCTAGTCACTTGAGAAAAAACAAGGGCTATGGGAGTTATGAGCCAAACATTGTGGAAGAATTGTGGAAAAAAAGAAACAGAAACTGATCTGTTTCTTTTCTACTTTTCTGGTCACCTTTGTTTCTGTGAGCTTCTCTTCTTACAAGCCTTCCTCATTATCCTTTTTATCCATATATACTTTCCACCAGGGCAATTGAATCGCCTTCTTAATTTCACTGTGAGACTTTTTGTTGCTATCAAAATCAACTGACCTTTGCATTTTGTAACTGCTGAATTTGTCTATCAGTTCTAATAGGTTTTGTGTGGAATTTTTCATATTTTATGTTTACAAAATCATGCCATCTGCAAGTGTAGATATTTCACTTTTTCCTTTCCAATTTGGGTATATTTTGTTTCATTTTCTTGCCTAATTGCCATGGCTGGAATCTCCAATAAAGTGTTATAGAAGTGAGAGAAAATATCTTAGTCCTACCCCTGATCTTAAAGAAAATCATCTAGTCTTTCATCATTAAGTATGATTTTAGCTGTGTGTTTTGCCTAGACAAACTTTATCCGAAGGAGGAACGACCCTTCTATTCCCAATTTGCTGTTTTTGTTATTTTATCATGAATGGGATTTTAATTTTGTCAAATGCTTTTTCTGTGCCTGTTGACATAGTTATTTGTTTTTTTCCCTTTACTCTAGTAATATCATCCATTACATTGATTTGTATTTACTTCACATGTTAAACACACCTTGCGTTTTATGGATAAGTACCACTTGATTAGAGCATACAATTCTTTCTGTATGTTGCTAGATTTGGTTAGCTGGTATTTTGTTAAGGATTGTTGTGCTTATATTCATAGGATATATTGGTCTATAGCTCTCTTTTCTTTTGATGTCTTTGTCTGATTCTGGTATCAAGGTAATATTGGCCTCAGAGACTGAGCTGGAAAGCCTATCCTCCTCTTAGATATTTTGGAAGAGTTTATTAAGGGCTGTTACTAGTTCTTTTTTAGGTATTTGATAAAAACTTCCTGGTAACAACTTTTCTTTGGGGGAAACTGATTAATTACTAATTCCTTCTCTTTACATGTTAAAGAGCTATTCGGGTATTTTATTTTTTCTTGAGTTATTTTCAGTAGTGTGTATCTTGCTAGAATTTATTATCTCATCAAGATTATCTAATTTGACGGCATAGAGCTGTCACAGTTTAATATTTATAATATATATATCTTATTTCTGTAATGCTGACAGTGTTATTCTCTCTTTCATTCCTGATATTAGTAATTTATGTCTTTTATCTTTTAGGTCAATATAAGTGAGGTTTTCTTAATTGTATTTTCTTTTCAGAGACTCAACTTGATTTCACTGATTTTTCTCTAAAGATTTTGTATTTTCTTATTTATTTTCATTCTGACCTTTATTATTTTCTTTCTTCTGCTTTTTGGATTTGGTTCATTTTTTCTAGTTTTTAAGGGGGAAGATCAGGTTATTGATTTGAGATTTCTAAGGTCTACTTCAGCTTCATCATATTAGTTTTGGTATATCGTGTTTTTATTTTCATTTACCTCAACATATATTCTAATTTCCCTTGATTCCTTCTTTGATCCATTGGTTACTTAGAAAAGTGGCATTTAATTACTACATTATTGTGAATTTGCTGAATTTCCTTCTGTTATTGATTTCTAATTTTATTTCATTGTAATTGTGGAATCTACCTGTGTAATGTCATCCTTTAGCAATTACTCAGGTTTTTTATGGCCTAACATGTGGACTATCTTGCAGAATGTTCCATGTGCTTTTGAGAAGAATATATATTCTGCTGTCCTCGGGTGGAGTTGTATGTAGATGTCTGTTATATCTAGTTGATTTACAGTGTCATTGAGGTCTTCTGTTTCTTTGCTGATCTGTTTGTTGTATTCATTATTGAAAGTGGGGTATCACTGTCTCTAACTATTATTGTTGAATTGTTTATTTCTCCCTACAGTCCTTTTAATTGTTGCTTCATGTATTTGAGAATTCTATTGTTAGGTGCATATATGCTTATAATTTTTATATCTTTTTGATGGATTGACACTTTGATAATTATAAAATTTCCTTCTTTGTCTTTAGCAACTCTTATTATTTGCTTATTATTTTGCTTATTATTTGCATAGCATTACATTTCCGATACTTTTCTTTTTTTACATCTTTTTTTATTTTATTTTAAGTTCTGGGGTACATGTGCAGAACATGCAGGTTTGTTACATAGGTATACACAGGCCCCATACTTTTATTTTCAATCTTTGCTTTTGAACCTAAAAGCGTGTCTCTTCTAGATGGCATACAGTTGGCGTGTGTGTGTGTGTGTGTGTGTGTGTGTGTGTGTGTGTATGTGTGTGTGTGTGTGTTTTAAATCTATTTTATCAATCTCTGTTTTTAATTGGACTGTTCAAACCATTTATGTTTACATAATTACTGATAACTTAGGATATTACTACTTGTGTTTTGTGTCTTTTTTTGTTTGTTTCTCCATTCCTCTATTATTACCTTCTTTCAGTTAAATAAATATTTCTCTCATATCATTTTAAGTCTAACTTTTTATTATGCTATATTTCATTGAGTTATTTTCTCAAAATAGGTTGGAGCTTTTAATGGTTGTCCTGAAGATTAAAATTAATATGTCAATTTAAGACAATGCAGTTTGAGTTTGAAAAGATGAAATGGTTCTGGAGGTGGACAGTGGTAATAGTTGCACACAATGCAAATATACTTAATGCCACAGAATTTAACTTATTTTAACCAACGTTAAACTATACAGCAACTCTTCAAATCAGATTGCGCCTTGTCCCCTTGGGTTTCTTGTTGTCTTTTGCTATTGTTGATGTTGCTTGCTTGTTGAGTGATTTTTCTATAAAGTATGCATTCCATGTGTGGAGACTAAAATCTCTACTCAGTTTACATATTGGTAAACTGAAACTAAATATTGGATGTAGATTTCCTTAAATGCCTTGAATCAATTAAGTCTTCCACCTTTTGCCAAACTATGTTGAGGCATTCCTTCAAAGTTCCAGCAGTTACTGACTCTCCCTTTGCCTTCATTTCGTGATTACACAGCACCACAAGGTCAGCCAGAGGTAAGAACTTAGGTCCCTTACTGGTCTTTTTGGAGCATGCAGATAACCATGTCCACGTGCACGACCTTCTAGAATTCCAGAAATATGTCAGAGCTCTTCAAAGCTACTTCCAGACATCTCATTTGCCAGATTTTCTTTAATTTTTAAAAAATGTGTTAACTTATTATTTTAAAAACATATGTTTACCTTATTATTTTTACTTCAGGGCAGCTTGAGTGTTAATTGCAATTAATTAATTTTTTTAGTAGCACCCTGGAGATAGGATTCTACTCATAGGGAAAGCCCTGAGTCAGGTCAAATAAAGATAAGATCTGCTATTGGGACTCTTGGGGAGCTGAGAATGGGGCTTTCAGGGAAGCTCCAAAGCCATTGTGTCCCCTCCACGTCTGCTAAGCTCCTGTTTTTCACACACCATGATCCCGAGTCTTATGGTTTTTAAGGAAACCATGAACCTGAATGTAGAAGGATGGGAATAGAACAAATTGAAACATCCCAAAGCTTGCTCTTTTTCTGAGATTCAGATATTCTTTTCCTTGAGTAAATTCTCCTTGCATAGTTTTAGGCCTTTGGTTAATTTCCAAAGTTCTGAAAAAGTTAATTTTGACATAGTTCGTAAAAATTCTAGTTGCTTTTAGGATGATCATATTTTAGGAGGGTCTTGCTCCACCATTCTGGACATACTTCTTATGAGAGATACTAATAAAATTATTAATCCATCAGGAAAATACCACAATCATTAATGTTTATATACTTAATATGAGTTTCAAAAATACATGAAGCAAAACTGATTTAAAAGATTTTTGGACAAATTTACAATCATATTTGAAGTTTTCTTAACACATTAATACAATCTAAAAAATATCATTAAGGATATTTTGAACAACTTGAAAACCACAATGAATACACTCGATTTAATGGACTTTCATAGGATAATTAATCAAACAGTTGCACAGCACATACTCTTTTAAAGTGCAAATGGAACACACATTAAAAGAGACTATTTGTTAGGCCATAATGGTCAATAAATTTATAAGAATTGAAATAATAAAATTATGTGACCAAAACAGGATTTAACTCTATTTTAAAAATTTTTGCAAAACCTTCAAATGTTTGATAAACAATACACTTCTAAATAGCTCATGAATTAAAAAAGAAATAACAAGGTAAATTAGAAAATGTTTTAACTTCTATAACAACGGAAATAAAATGAATCAAGACTTGTGGAATGTAACAAAAGTAGTGCCTAAAGAGAAATTTATAGCTTTCAATGATTATTCTAGAAAGAAAGAAATATAAAATTAATGATCTAAACTTCTACTTTAACCAGCTAGAAAAAGGAGAATAGCAAAGTAAAGCCCAAGTGGTAGAAGGGATAAAGTAACAAAGAGCAGAAATCAATGAAACCGATAATAGGCACACAATAGAGAAACTTAACGAAGCCGAAATTTGTCCTTTGGCAAAATGAATAAAACTGATAAATTCCTGGTAAGATTTGAAAACAGAACAAAATAAAACAAAAACACAAATTGCCATTATCAGAAATAATAAAGAGCCTATCAGTATAAATCTGAAAACATCAAAAAGACAATTAGAAGACTTAATGAATAATATTAAGCAATTAAATTTGACAACTTGATAAACAAATTCCGTTAAAAAAAAGAAAATAAAGGTGCCAAAACTGACAAGAGACAAAGTAAGAAATCTGAATACTTATATATATATTAAAGGAATTGAATTCATTATCAAAAAATTTCCTACAAAGAAATCTCTGAGTCTTATTCCACTAAGTGAGGACAAAGCAAGAAGCTGGTCGTCTGTGACCCCAAAGAGACACCTCACCAGAACCCAATCAGGCTGGCACCTGATCATGGACTTCCAGCCTCCAGAACATTGAGAATTACATTTCAGTTGCTTATAAACTACCCAGTTGATGGCACTTTGTTAAAGGAGCCCAAGTTGACAATGACAGGCATGTGGGTTTCCACAGTTCCCCAGCTGCAGACCACTCTATGGACATTCTTGTACATGTTTTGTGTATATGTGTGTTCCTCTAGAGCAGCTGTCAATTTTTTTCTATTTCACCCTTTAGTAATAAATGCATTTTAATTCACTATCAACCCCACAAAAAGAAATGTCTGAGCCTAGATAGAGTCACTGATGAGTTCTATCAGATGTTAGAGAAAAAAAATACCAATGTTACACAAACACGAAATCAATGAAAGAACACACTCCACACTGTTGAGGCCAGTCTAACTCTGAAACCAAAAGCAAACAAAAGCATTACAAGAAAAGAAAACTACAATGTTCCTTAAGAGCACAGACACTAAATTCTTAGCAAAATTGAACAAATGAATCCAACAAGACCTAAAAATATAAACATCATAAACAAGTAGGGTTTTTCCCAGGATTATGTTGGTTTAACATTTTAAAATCATTCAGTATAATTTATCATATTAACAGAATAAAAGAAAAACATATAATTATCCTAATAGATCCAGTAAAAGCACTTGCCAAAATTTAACATTTACTTCTGATTTAGAAAATGGACTCTCAGCAAACTAGAAATACAAGGGAATTTCATTGATATGAAAGGGGCTAACATAATAATGGTGAAATATGCCTGTTCTCACTGGCTCCATTCAACATTGCTCAAAAGGTTCTATCCAGTGTTATGAGGCAATTAAAAAAAAACTTAGCAAAAAGAATGGAAAAGGAAGGAAACTAAAACAATGCATTATTATTCATAGTAGCAAGTAAATATATATTGTTTTAAAACTACATAGTCAGGTTCAGTCTTTATGAAGGATAATCCGGAAATATCTATTAAAATATTTACATAGTACATGTTATTTGATTCAGAAATTCCACTTCTAAGATATACTTGGCACATATGTGGAATAAAGTATGTACAAAAATATCAATGTGATCCCTCTCTCTCTGTCTCTCTCTCTTTCAAATCTAGTATACATTTGGAAATAACCGAAATATTCATCACCACGGGACTGGCTAAAAGATATGAGATATTCTGCAGCTGTATAAAGAATAATAATAGGCATGAATATGTTCCGATATGGAGCTATCTGCAAGATATTTTTTAAAATTAAAAAAAAAGTTGCAAAACAGTGAACAGATCTGGCTCACTCCTTGTTGAACTGTGCACATCTAGTTCAATTTCACTAAGGGTGGTCCAAGGACTGCCTGCATCAGAACCCTCTGGGGTCCTTGTTAGAAATATCTATTCCCTCTTCAACCCCTCATCCCCTATATTGTAATGCACACCAAATATTTGAGAGCTAATAAATGAATGAATGCACATTAGCTATCAATCCCATGTTATTCCTCCTCCCACGTTGATCTGAAATGCCTCATTGTTCACAGACGACCAGGAACTATGCTTTCTGTGCTTCATAGCTAATGACAATCACTACTGTGCAAAGGCAGTGTGAGCCATTGGCCAAAGGTTGAGCTACAAATGCCTCTGTCTTATTTCTGGCTCTGACTGTGACTAGGGAATATGTGTCCTCCATGACATTTCCTTTCTGTGCTTTGATTTGTGTATCTGCTCAACAGGAAAAATGATACTGCAGGAAGAATGTACAGAGCCCAGTGAGAAATTTTCTTAGGATCCTGGATTCAAAGCAATGGGCTAAGATCTTTCTAAGGTATTCTCATGATTAAAGAAACAAATTGCCAATGATCACTTTGTAGTACTGATTAATGAACAGTTTTAATTTGATTTTGATCCATTTATTATTGCATGGAGTTTTGTCGTTTTGTTTATTTTATTGTTTTATTCTTTCCCAATGGTTCTCTTTGCATTGAAAACTTACCACATATACATCCAAATTAAACTAACCTCTGGACATATTACTAGGTACTAGTTTTAGGTGAGATGCTATGCTTGGTTCTATGGGGATGCCAAGGTAAACAGGGAACATAGAGGTTCAGTTTACAAAAACCTTCGAATGTGGGAGAAGGTGATTGCCTAACTAAATGACAGTGCCTGACAGCCTAAGAGCTGAGAGAGGCACAGACAGCCTCACCTGCTGAAGTGAAGAGAAGGGCGCCAGCTCCACTGAATGCAGAGGGCAGAGGACGTGCAGAGGACAGGAGCTCAGCCTTGTGCTCCAAGGAGGCTTGGAAGACCCGAGAGTGGTGGAGACAGCAGCAGCACCGCAGAGGCAGCAGATCAGGAAGCCATGGAGCATGCATGGGAGAGTAGCCAGAGTTAAGGTGAAAAAGGAAGACAGGGTTTTAGGAAAAGAGTTCTGTTGACTTATTGAAAAGTGTTTGATTAGACCTAGAACAAGTGAAGCTAAGGAAAAAACTCATAGCAAATGCTTCCACTGATAACACGTTTGCTGAATTTTTTCCCACACCACCAGTACCTTTAAGCCCCAAATGTGAGACAAGATACATCTCTTGGATCATTGTTGCATGGTTGGCATTCAATAAGCATGTGGTTAAAAAAAAAAAAAAGTAAGCCATTAGATAGATTGAAGCAGAAACCAAGGGCCAGAGAGAGAACTGCTGCTTAGGATAAGATGGTGACACTCAGCGAGGCTGCCAACATTGAATTCACCTTCCTCCAATGGTGGACAGAGACAGGATGAGTAGCAGAACCAAGTGTAAAGGGAGAAGTTTGGGCTTTGCTTTATGAATATGGAATCCCCAGAAATTAGCATGAAATGGGACTTAGGCAGGTGCCCTGCAAAATCAAAGGCTAAGCCACTCTTTGTGGAACTTTCCACAGTCCAGGACGCCCAGAGCACGCAGAGATAAATAACTCCCCTGGAACATGAATTTTGAAATAAGAATCACAAACTACACAAGAAAGCTATCAACTGTGAGAAAGACTTAGCAGACACGACACACATGAAAATAGCACATAAGAACTCGAGATACTCTATCTGAGACTAAAAATAAGCGTGTTCTAATGCATGAGGGAAAGAGATAAAAGAAGGACTAGAAATGGAAATGGAATAATAGAGCCTGTGTGGAAAAACAAATCAAATAAGAGAAAATTAATCAATCTGCATTTCCAGAAAAAAAAATCAAGTAATTGACATAAACAAAAAAATAATGTACCTACAGATAGGACTTAAGTGAAGACAAATTGATTGCTTGCGTGATCAAACTGAAGAAACTGGAGATAGAAAATGCAAACCAAAGTTTGAGTAGAGAATAAGAAGCCCCTACCTAACAGGGCAGGGTGTAGTGGCTCATGCCTGTATTCACAGCACTTGGGGAAGCTGAGTTTCGAGGACCGCTTGAGCCTAGGAGTTCAAGACCAGCCTGGGTAACATAGTCAGACCCTGCCTCTACAAGAAAATACAAAACTTAGTCTGTGTGATGGTGTACGCCTGTGGTCACAATTACTTGGGAGGCAAAGCAAGAGGATCACCTGAGCCTGGGAAGGTTGGGGATGCAGTGAGCTGTGATTACACCACTGCACTGCAGCCTGCAAGAGTGAGACCCTGTCTCAAAAAACAATAATAATAACAGAAGAAGATCTTAACGGGCTAAGAGGAGTCCTGAAAGTAGAAAAGAGAGAGGATGTAGGAGACGCATCTCAAGGTCATCACACCTGAGAACTTTCCAGACATGATAAATCCTCAGCTGGCATTGCATATCACGTCCCAACAAGGATGAAGAAAAACAAATTCAACCTAGAGTCACAGTGAAGCCACCAAGCACTACAGACTGGCAGGCATGTGATAAAGATGAGCCCTTAGAGGATTAGTTGCTGACGGGGGGTCCCAGAGAGACTCTAAGGAGGGAGAGGGCAGCTGCAGGAGGATGTCAGAAGCAGTGAGATGACCACTCCAGATGCACGATGGTGAGATGCAGAGACAGGTGGACGGGCACTAGAGTGAGATGAGCACTAGCGGCTGGGGAGAATGCTGGGGGCTCAGAGGGAGGTGGGGTGGAGGATGGAAGCAGCCATGGTAGGGAGGTGGGACTCGCTCTGGGAGACTGAAGTGTGCCCCTTCTGTAGGCCAAGGACAGTCACTAAAGACTTTAAGCAAGGCAGGGACAGGGTGGGATTTGTATTGTGGAAGACGCTCTGGCTATGGTGTGAGAGGTAGGCAAGGAACGAATAAGCAAGGAGTCAGGGCTGGAAGATTGTCAGCACTGCCCAGTTAGGAGACGGAGGCTGAGAGCCAGAATTTGGGCAGGACGAGGAGGAGAGGGTGGCCCTGGGGGGGGCTGAAAGACATGGGGGGTGTGGGGCCTGCGGCAGGAGGCTGAGAGACTGAGGTGTCCTCCATGGGTCCCCTACACAGGCCATGCAAGCTTTCCGATCTCAACAGACAAGTGGGTTTTACATGTCATTCTCTATTCACTATTCACTGCTTCACTGTCTCTCTTTTAGTAGCCAACACCAGACACTGATTAACAGTTATTAACTCACTGTTATGAATAATATTGAAAAGCAATTCAAGTTTAGCTTGGGATCAGTGGTGAAATAGGACATTCTTTGCTAAGTAATGTGACATAACAGGAAGCAGAAGAATGCCTAAGCTATTCATCTGCTATATAGGGAGGTCTCTTTAGAAAGGAAGAAAACACTTCTCATAAATGTGGACAGGCAAAGAGCATGTAAGTAGCAAGGATGTGTGGAGGCTTTGGGGGAAGGTGATGTTTATAATCACAGTGATTTCTCAGTGTCATAAATGGATATGGCTGAAACCCTGTAGGCTCCCTCAGAGCCTTAGACAGCCTAGACTGGCCCTGCCTATCCTCCCCAGGCCTCCTGGGTGCATGGGGGACACACAGTTTTTTAGTCCAGGAATAAGAGGAGGTAATAGGTGTCTACTGTGGGCAAGGCAGAGGGTCAAAGAGTCGGCATTCCTGAATGTCCAGAGTGTGCCGGAGACTCTCCATATGGAAATTCTATTAATAAATGGATCTCATGTCAAGTGTGACTGTATTATTACAGCTCTTTTAAAGGCAGGGAAAGGGGCATTTGGAGAAGTGTTGTGGTAGAAGCCCCAAGCCGAGAGGTGTGTGAAGCCAGGCCTTTGGGGATCCTGCTGCAGCCCCTGCTTCTTCATGAGGGGTCTTGTGGGGACTTCGGGGGTGCTCCTCCATTGGGGCCCTCCTGCCAGCCCCTGCTTCTTCATGAGGGGTCTTGTGGGGACTTCGGGGGCTTGGGGCAGTGGCCAGGCTGGGCTCCTCCATGCTCTTGCTGTGTGGTCTCCAGAATTCACTTAACCTCCTGCTGCCATGGCCCCCCATCTGTGAAATGGGGATCAAATTCCAGCCCTGCCAGTCTGTCTGCCCAGTGGAGCGGGTGATTAATGAGGCCATGGAGGGGGTGTGTTGTGCCTCCAGGGCAGACTCATTTATCATGGAGCAGAGTCCATGTTCCTTCCTCCTTCCACACCCTGCCAAAGATTGACATAAACAAGCAAAAGGTAAAATAAGCTCAGGGGAAGTTTTCCAGAATTTTATTGTGTAACATCTAATAATTACAAACTAACTTAAGCAAAAATTCTTCATTTTTGTTAGTAATTCAGATCACTATCTGAGAGAGCCAATTTGGTTCTGGAGCTGGCCTCATTCTCAAGAGTTTAACCAGACTTAGCTTTTTAGTCCCTAAGTCAAACGGATTAGGCACAAAGTGACATTTCAAATGATCACGGTTTCCAAACACCTTAAGGGTGTTGCTATTTCGGCCTTTCTCCAGGGAGATTCTGGGGAATAGTTTAAACAATTCCAAACCCGCTTTGAGCTCATTATTCTCCTAAAATTTAGGACTGAATAAATTTTTTTTTGTTTTTCTCTCAAAGCTAAGAGTTAAGGACAGAGTAGGGATATCCGTCTTTAAAAATATCATCAGCAAATACTTACTCATGAGCCACTGGACTGGACACTCAGTTGCTGTTCTGTGGAGAGTGCGGTGTGCGGTGTCTGCTGGGGGTTCAGACCTACAGGGAGATGTGAAATGTTCGCAGATCATCTTGCCACACAGCGGACAGAGTCCTGGCGACACCGAGGATGCCAGGCCTCCAGGGTCAGCGCTTTAAGACAAGCACACGTGGTTGGAATTCAGGATGGACTTATGCTCCGGCAAGGTTTCAGTCAGAACATTTCTGCCAGTTTCTGACTCTCTCCTATATGGTGCAGACCCTTTCATTCATGGGATAGATTCGAGGTGGGTGTGATTATGTGCTGGGCTGTGTAACAGGGGTGGGCTGTGAAGATCAACAGACGTGAGGTTTATTTAAGACTCACGTGTGCACAGGCGGGAGACAGCAAGCAGGGGCTGGGCAGGGAGCCTGCCTAGCAAAGATCATCCTTCCCTGCCCCAGTGCTGGGCCAGAGGGAAAGCAGATGTTCTTCCAAGAGGCGGTGAAAGTTGGGATTCTTATGTAAAGCTTCTGGATTTTCAAATATTAACGATTAACTGCAAAACCATGTTTCTTTCAACCCTGGGTGCTGTGTTCCACCAAATACAGCTAGTTAGCAACCTCCCTGTAAGTTTTCTTTCTGCTCCCCAAACTCTCTACTTCCATCCCCAGCAGCCAGCTGTCTTGCCCATGTGTCCTGGGTAGGAATGTGCCAAAATGCAACAGCTCACTTGTGGTTCTTATGTGGTGACATAGCTACCTCATTTCTTAAAAAGAGCCGTTCAGTCATTATTTTATAGCAGGAGTTCTAATGTGAACATATTGCTTTAGGGGGCTGAAATCAGAATGTGTATGCTACCAGGCACATACATTAGCCAGCCAAGCATTCTCCTTCACAGTGTCTTTTACTCCTTCATTGCTCCCTACACAGAAGCCTAGTACGCATTATTCAAACTCTCAGCGAATTGCCACTAAGACCTTTTACTTTAAAAGAAAAAAATAAGGGGGAGTTGAGAGCCACTTTCAGAAGCTGGTTTCCTATGTATTTCTGTGCTATCTTTCCTTTCTGTGAAGAAAGCCCAAAAAGAAGAATGGAAACGCTTAGTGTACCCCATCAGCAAGGTCATTAGTCCTGAATTAGATCCATGTCAGCAAGTGACAGTCCTGCCCACTGTGGCGATCCTGGGCTTCTAGTGGCCTTGGCTCTCCACTGCTCTGTGGCTTTGCCAGCTGAAGGGGACCAACATGCCTACGGACATAGGACTCGACTGCCAAGCACCCATTGAAGTCGACAGTTATCCCGGAGACTTTTCTTGGTGAAGCAGAGAAGCAAAAAATTTAGCAATGTGATCAGGAAAAAGTATCTTACTCCCCATATTGCATATATTTGGGAGTGCTGGGCAGGATGGCTGGGGAGGGCGCGACTCTCTTTCCCACAGCTCACAAGTGAACATAAACAACAGATGCATCTGAAGGACTCCCCACGCACACATTGCCCAAGGGCAGTCTAAGTGAGACATGGGAAAATCGAAGTCATCAGCTATCCCTCCTTTGGGACTGAAAAGTCACCTTGGCCTTATTGGAAACACCGTGGGTGTGGGTCTGCCGCTTGGCCGCTGATTGTGGTCTCCGTTTGGGGTAAGGAAGCAGAGTCTGCAAGATGACAGCAGCCTAGTGTGTGCAGTTCCACTGGGCACAAACATGAGCTGAACTCATTCTGTTTTTTATCATTTTTCTTTTTTTAATTTGAGACAAGGTCTCACTTTGTTGAGTGCAGTGGTGCCATCATGACTCTCTGCAACCTCTTCCTCTGGGCTCAAAGGATCATCCCACCTCAGCCTCCCCAGTAGCTGAGACTACAGGCATGCACCATCACACCTGGCTAATTAAAAAGAAATATTTCTTTTGTAGAGACAGAGTTGCTACGTTACTAACTCCTGGTCTCTAACTCCTAGCTTCAAGCCATCTTCCCACCTCTGCCTCCCAAAGTGCTGGGATTATAGGAGTGAGCCATTGTGCCTGGTTGGTTTTCTTCTTGAGTAACATCATCCTCTGTCTTGAAGAGAGATTATGAGTGTCAAAGAGAGTTCAGAAATATATCAAAGCCAGGAGAGTTACCTGTGTGGAAGTGAAACACAAGTGCACTCATGGTACAAACCACAAATGTCATATTTTAGCCTTATTTTGAATTTCTTTGTGATCGTGGGCACTCATTATACCCAATGTAACTGAATACTGACAAAGACCCCTGGCAGGAGGCAACGAGACTGTTTACCCTGAATACATGATATGGTTTAATGAAAGTGAATGGGACTTAACACCAGCAGAAATTGCTCATGGTCTAACAAGGCAGTTTCTCTAAGAAACAGATTTGCTGAAATAGGTCCTGGCTAATTACGTACTCTCTCTGTTGCCTCTTTGGTTTTAGCAGCCGTCATGATTTTGTGAAAATCCAATGATACGGATATTGCAAGCGAAGAGTAGCCGATTAATCACAAACCAGAGTATTAATTGTAAGTTCCAGCTTTGCTAAAGGAATAGACCTCCAATGGGGTAAGCTACTCATTTGTATGTTGGCCTTCACTTGGGTGAAAGGGAAAAACTGTGGGTTTCAAGGTCTTTGGAAGATGGGCGCAGTGAGAGAGCATGGAAAGATATGTGCTTATTAGGGTATTCCTGAACATGCTTTCCATAGCAAATGCCTGGTCTTTGGAAAAATCCCTTACTCGGGGGATTAGAATATCTTGTGGCTTCAATCTCTCACATTCTACTTGCCTATGTCCTCATTAGGGTCTCACATTTCCCAGTCACCACGCAGCTAACCCAGCTCGATTTAATCAGCAGCAGACATCCATCAGGAGGAAGGAAGGGCCATCCCTGCCCCCTGGCAGCCTCCCATTAGTGAAATATTCACCAAGAAAACAGAGCCAGAATGCAAACAAACAGTGTTGACCATACCCTCACTCCACTTATAACCTCCTGTGATCTTTGGCTTCTGTTCGGTAATTGCATTTATTTTGACTTCATTAAAAAATGTGAGAGATGGAATTTTATTTGGGTCTGAAGTTCAAAGATTTACAGCCCAGATATACCAGAAAGAGTTGTTTTGATGCTCTTATCAGTTTAGGGTTAGAAGTCTTGTTCTATTTAGAATGTTTCCCTGTGAAGGAGGCAACACATGTCCCTCACATTTTCTCAGCAATTTACCAACAGTTTAGAACATACTCTCATAATCATTTTTCTCAATAATGTTGTAAGTTAAGTGTGATCATTCTTAGTTCATAAATCCTGAGTTCCCTCATTTTCCCAGACCTTGTAAGATTAAAGGTACAATGCTTCACAGGTATCACGGATTGAGATAAGCAGCTTCTTCCATTCATAGATGTCAGTTCACTCAAAGTGCCCTTTCCCTGTGTCAAGCCCACTGTCCTAAGCCGACAGAGAGGAACGCAAATCTTGAGTCCAAGCAGTGTTGCTTGTAATGGACATGTCAGGGAAGAGCCAACATGTTTGCATTTTTATTATTATTAATTAAATCACCAATCCCATTTGAGTATACTAATTCACAAAGCTACATCGCTGGACATTGTTTGCAAACACCATCATGATCAGAAATTCCATCATCTTGAGTGTTCACCTGTATGCTCTTGAGTCCCTCAACCCTGCTGTCTGCATGCAGCAGACTGATGCCTCATCCAGGCCCGTCACATCTGCACGCTGAGTCTTGTCTGGCAGGGCTCCAGCAAATGAAGGGAGCTCCACATCTGTCCCTGGCAACATGGCATTCTAAAAAATTACCATACCATAAAGCCGCGTGAAATATATACCAAACTTACAAAGAGAGATGAAGAAACTAAAGCCTAGAAAGTTTATGTACCCGAACCCAGTTCAGGTTACTATTATAAACATGACAAACAAGGAGGGGAGCCAAGATGATGGGCGAAGAGTCCTCTCTCAGCTTGATGGTCAGGAGACTTGCCTGAGAGCATGTTAGGGAACTGCTGACACGAGACACTAGGATGTCTTCTGGAGACGAGAGCAGGACAAGTGCTGACCACAGTGGATGTGGACTGAAGATGACAAACCTGGCAAACATGTATCACAAATAGGGACACACACCAGGGAAACACGGTGTCCTGCAAGCTGATGAAGGGCAGTGAAGGGAAGCAAATAGTATGAGCTTGTGTTTTATGCATCTTCACGCCCACAGCTTCCAAGAGAGGATCTGGCTCAGAAGGCACTTGACAACAAATGCCAGGAAGTAAAGCTCTGCTGATGTGCGCTAGGGCAACTGCGTGCCAGGACACCTAGGTCAGAGTGCTCCCCTAACAGAAGCAACGCGTTTATTTTTAGGTCCTCCCCTTTATGGTATTCTGACTGATGCATCAGATGATAACTAATCAGCACTGAAACTATTACCATTAGATTGTACTCTTCTTTAAAATATTTGGCTTTGCTCCTCATTGAGTTAAAAGCAAAGTCCCTAAAAGTCCACCTCAGTGATTCTTTTCTCTTCCACTGTTTTTATAGCTTCCAAAAATGGCTCTACAATTCAATGTTAATGGGATTGTTTTCCATTCCTCTGCTTATTTTCATCAGATGAGAACAATAAAAAAAAATTGTCCTTAATTGTCCAGATCATTCAGGATATTAACACCAATTTATGGCTTTATACTAATGTGTCCCATATGTACAGTGACATGCTTCTTTGAAATCTAGGATTGTGTGATTCATAAACAATGGCGTCAGAGTAATTTGTGGAGCTTGTCAAAGTCTGCGTCCCATGGAGCCTCATGAAATTAAACTCACTGAGCCTGCAGCCAGAGAGCAGTGGGCCCATTGTTTCTTTCATCATCTCTGCCATTGAAGGGCTTCCTAACAACTAGACATGTGCAGGAGCTGGCATGTTAGGGAAACATCAACCCCAGTTATATGAATATACTTGACTAGTATAAAAGAAGAAATAAAGAGAGAAGGCATAAATATGAAAAACTAAGAATGAAAAAGGGCACCTAAGCACAGACATAAATTTCAAAATTTACTGGAAAATATGAAAACCATGTCCACATTAATTGGTTAAAATTAACTATTTCCTAGAAAAAAAATTACTGTGATTAGCTAAAGAATCATTAAACCTGAATAGAATCATAGTCATAGAGATGAGGGTAAAGGAACATGGCGAGAATGTCTCTGTGGTGGCAATATTGATAATTTTTTTTAAGCTTGTGAGGTTGGGATAATCTTTACATTATGTAAACTCCAAAGAGAATAGAAATGTAAAACGTTTCTCAAACTTCTTTCTGTGTTAGTATAACTGTGGCATCTGAATCTGCAAATACTAAAACAAAGAAAAGAACTTTAGGTTTACTTCAGTTATGAATAGCAAGGCCAAAATCCTAAGTTAAAGACTTACCAATGGCATTTGGTCGTATATTTGAGGCATAGCAGTCTGTGCCTAAATTATCCTCAGGAATAAATTGCTGATATATTAAAAATAAGTCCATTAGCAGAAAATCTAAAATAAACTAGTAAAAGAGCGAATAATATAAATTAATTTCAAAAACTATCAAAGGAGCATTCATTAAATTTCAACATATGTTCTCATAAGAACTATATTATATGATCAATGAGGATGACAAGAAATAACTAATAAAATTCATTTGTGGGCACCCGTGATAGTGAAATTCTTGAAGCACTGCTTTTAAAATCAGATGCAAAAAAGGGAACGTATTATGATTTACCATCTTTCTGGAAGTTCTACTAATTACTCTAAGATACGGAAATAGAAATAAGGAATATAGCAATTGCTAAGCAAAGGAAGGTGAAGGTGTTTGTATGGGTTGCCTTATTGATCTCAACGGCTTTTTGGTATTATATTCAAATATGGTGCCTCACACTGGCGCATGAAGCTAATCTTGGCCCTTCCCCATAATTGGGAAGTGGTCAAGGAAAAGTAAGTGGTGTCAAATTCCTCTTTACTCATTGATGTAGTGTGAATTGTGTTTCTCCCAAATTCGTATTTTGAGATCTTAATGCTCAGAACCTCAGGATGTCACTGTATTTGGAAATAGGGCCTTTAAAGAGGTGACTAAGTTAAAATGTGATTGTTGGGTGGGCCCCAATCTAATATGACTTGGTGTCCTTATAAGAAGAGGATACCAAAGGAAGACAATGTAAAGATACAGGGAAGATGTAGGGGAAGATCATGGGAAGATACCGGAGAAGGTATAAGTAGAAGCCAAGGAGGGCAGCTTCAAAAGACACAAAACCTACCAGTGCCTTGATCTTGTACTCCAGCCTCCAGACCTACGGGAGACATATGTTTCTGCTGTTTCAGCCACCCAGTCTGGTACTTTGTCATGGCAGCCCCCGCCGAGTAGAGTACCCTGTTTTCTCATGGTGTTCTTTTGTTCTATTGGGTTCCCAGTGATCTTGGCTCTACCTTCATAGCTTCTGGTGGCAGGGCCGATGCTTTATGCCCCAGTTTGGTGCACAGGTATCCAGTGGCACTGAGCTGAGACCTCATGAATCTCAGTCACCACAGACCAGCTTGCTGTTTCTGATACAGAACTGCTGTTATAAATCTATTAAATGGTACGGATGCTACCTGGCTGAGACCACAATAGGAATTCCCACGAGGTGGGAGGATCAGGTGTTTTCTTTCTAAACTCACACCAACCTCTGTGCTTCAGAACTCTCTCAGAGTGTTCATCCCTGCTGACTCATGTGCTGTGGCAGGCATCGGACACCTGCAGTGCAGTAGGTTCTTTTCCAAAAGTCCATGTGACTTCATCACGTGAACCAGTGTTTTGTCAAATGCCAGATGCTCCATCTCCTCTGATCCCATAAAGGGGGTTTTGTCAGTGTCTCAGACAGCCCTGCCCTCCTTGCATTTCTTGAAGAGCTCTGGGAATCTGCCCTGATGGTGCCAGAAGAAAGCACATCATAGTTCCGACTGCAGCACCAAGCACTCCTCCTAAAACAAGAGGCAATATTGTTCTAACAAGGAGCACATGGAGGACACAGATGCCTTAGCCAAAAATCTGGGAATGTTGAGAAAGAGGAAAATACCAATATTGCCAAATCCTTCTGAGCTACAAGTTAGAAAACATGTTTCATTCAGCATTGGTCTGCATCTTGCTAATTCAATAATAATAGCATTGCCCTACTGAAGAATTCAGAATTGCACAGAACTAAAACATAAATGAATTTACAAGAGGCTCCCACTCTTGAATACATTCAACAGAAGGAACGTCTTCTTTTGCCTGTGGAGCTTAAGTCTCACTCTTACACTGCAGTAATGCGGAACAAAACCAATGGAAAATTTTCACATTTTAGCTGGGGGCGGTGGGGAGAAAATGTGCTGTGGCAAGAAGCATATTGAGAGTTATGTCCTTGTTCATACAATGATATATATAATTACTTCATCACAAGGGCTCTGAGCCATGTACTATGCACCAGATATATGCAACGACGAGTTCTTTCACATCTCTTTTCTTTTCTTTTTCCTGAGACAGTCTTACTCTGTCGCCCAGACTGGAGTGCAGTGGTGTGATCTCAGCTCATGGCAACCTCCACCTCCTGGGTTCAAGTGAGTCTCCTGCCTCAGCCTTCCAAGCAGCTGGGACTACAGGTGTGTGCTACCACATCTGGCTATTTTTTTTGTATTTTTAGTAGACATGGGGTTTCATCATGTTGGCCAGACTGGTCTGGAACTCCTGATCTCGTGATCCACCTGCCTCAGCCTCCCAAAGTGCTGGGATTACAGGTGTGAGCCACCATGCCCATTTGATTAGATTTGCATAGCCTCAAATCCTTGTGAGTGTCCCTCCCCCTGAAAGGTTCTTATGGGAGAAACTACTAGCTGCCTACTATTCCTGGAAAAATTCTGATAACAACAACAAGAAACAAGGAAATCTGTGCAGCTTCTTTCTCTCCTGTCTTCTCTGAGCAGGAACACAGAGGTAGTCCCTCTGGATTAGCATGGTGAAAAGGCAGGAGCATGAGTTCCTCTTGTGCAAAGTCAAATCTTTGGATATTCTGCAATAACAATGGTGTTCACCAAAAGACAGCGGAGGAAGGGGTGTATCAGAGACCTAGGTTTGCCTTTTCCAAACTCTTCCCAATACCTGCCCCTCTTTCACTCAGTTCCCTAATGCTGAATTCTGAAAATTTTTCCTAGAAGTCATATAACATTGGCTTAAAATGAATTGAAAATATTCTTTAAAGAAAATATTCTTTAAACATCTCTGAATATTCCAGATGTTTTTCTTTCATATTTAGTCTATTTTTTCTATTATGAAAGAAAACCAAGTTCATTTTAAAAATGAGAAAAATACAGAAAAGCAAAAGAACGACAATAAAATCTCCCACACTCCCACTCACCTTAGGACAGCCCTCAGCCTCACCTTGAAATATTATGTCCTTAGATGACTTTCTTACACAAATTAAACTATATATATTACTATCATTTGTCTGAGAAATTGTCTCAGAAAATCTACTGATGAGCATTATTTGTTCTACCTTTTCACTGCTTAAAGTTCAACAGACCGGAGTAGCAAGTAAAAATTTAATCACATTTATGAACATTAAAAAAGTTTCTGAAAAACTGGCAAAACTTCTCAGAGATAGATCAAGGTTTGCAAAACTGCTCCCCAGAATGCATCCAAAATGACCCAGTAATTAGAAATTTGATTTTGATCTAGACATCATATGGCTAAATTGTCTAGTTTTCCTACTTGAATGTAGGTCAGTCTACCTTTGGCCAATGTAATGCCGCCAAAATTGTGTGTAACAACTCTAAGAGACTTCGTTCATTTTTATCTCAGTATTCTTTCTGTAGAATGCAATCTCTATCCCCGACCTCATATTGAATCTTCTCCTGTGGCCCCGTTTAAACACCCTCTGGTTCTCCTTCTGGCTCTTTTCCTAAATTTCTGGCAGTTTCTTCAAAGTTCCTCCTTCTGAAAAATCCAAGATGTGTTGGGGAGGAAACTGTGGATATATGTACAGTCTGTAGTGCCTAGTAAATATCTGCCCAGCAAAAGTGGTATCTACTCTGATTTTTGCATCCCTTTATCCAATAACAAATATAGCATGTATGGTGTAAGTCTTTTTTAGTCTTCATAAAAATTATGCATGCATTAGTTTCCTTTCCCCCACATAAGAGTCATAAGCACCAAGATGCTGCAAATGTACATGATTTGCATAAACTTGGAGGCAGATTTTAAACAGAGGTCTAACAGCTATTTTCTGCACAGAGCTGGATGCAATATTTGGACATGAGAACTGGCTTTGTTTGAAGTTGAAGGAAACTTTAAAACTTATAAAACTGGGTACAAAACTAAAAACTTGCTGAGTTTTCAAATTCTATTATGGCAAATTCTTTCACAAACCTTAAATTTGGGAATGTAAATAACATTCTTCCAGGCAATGCAGAGCTATTATTTAAAAGTTAAAAAAACAGACTCTTTGAGCAATGGCTTTTGTGAACTTGGTTGGCACTACAGCATGTGTTTTGCAAAGAGTCAACACAAAATTATTTGCGGGAGGTCCTGTTGCTCAATGTGACTTCATGTGTGTTTGATCGTGTTTCACAGAACGTGGAGAAAGCGCTCCAATTAGGACGGGGTCAATGTAGCTCTGCTGGATGCCAGTGGCTTTGGATCTGATCTGACAGAGCCGTAATCAATACTCAGAGAGAACTTTTTCCATGCAGTTACCACTCCAATCATTTACATATTCCCTAATCCTCATGGCAAACCTACACATTCTTGTGATTTTACAGATGAAAAGACTGAGGCATGAAAGCGTTGAAGAGGCTGTCCAGAACCAGCAGTTAATCGCAGGAGAACTGAGAGCTGAGTCCGGGCTGCCTGGCTTGCAGCTGCCCTGGACCTGCATCTTGAGCTGCGGGACTGTCAGATCCAATGCCCTTGGCATCTGTAGAGAAAAGCCATCCACATAATTCTTATATGTAAAAGAAAAACCATTTTGGTTACTATAAAATACACTGTATTCATTGCACGTTCACATGAATTCATTGGCCAGCCCCAATTGCCCTCTTCCAACGTCACAGCAGGTGGGTGGGAGGGTGGCACAGTGGTCGGAGCTGTGTCACCCTGCTGGCCTGCACCCTTGTCACTGCATTTTCCCACCAGGTACCTCATGTGTCTGCCTCCTCCAACCCCACGTGGGAGACTGCTCCCCTACCCCAGAGCACAGTCTTCACAGTGTTTGAATCTGGTCAGACAATACTGGGCAGTGCCCCTGTTGTCCAGGGAAAGAAACGAAAACCTACCCAGGAAGGTGCGGGGAATACATGGAAGAGATGGCAGTCTGGGTCTGGAATGTTGGTAGGATTTCTATGTGGTAGGAGTGAGTGAGGAGATATCCATTTTAGGAAAGAGGAAATATCTCATGAGCACAAATGCAGACAGGCCAAGCTGGGCACAGTCAGGAGTGAAGAGCTGGGGTCGAGGGAGCCCAGGAAGGGAAGGGAAAGAGCAGAAGAGGAGGGAGGCCTGGAAGCGGTGGTTTGCAGCCTGAGTGTCCTCTGCATCCTGTCTTCTCAATTGGCTTTTGTATGTTAGCTTGCATCCTACAAATGTGCTTAACTTATTTACTAGTTCTAGTAGCTTTTTGTAAATGCCATCAAGTTTTAGTCATCTGTGTGAAAAAGCTGTTTTGCTTCTTCTTTTCTAAGATGGATGCATAGGCTAGAAACTTCAATGAATGTTGAATAGCAGTTATGAGACTAAGTATCTTGTCTTGTCGTGACAGCAGGAGGAAAGCATGGAGTTTTTCACTAATCAGTACTATACTAGCTATAGGTTTGTTGTTGATATTCCTCATGAGGTTGAGAAACTTCTTTCTGCTGAGAGTTTGTCAGGAATGGCAGGAATGGTAGGAATGGATGTTAACTTTTGTTCAAAAAATACATATATTTAAGTGATCATATAGTTTTCCTTTTCTAGTTTATTAGTACAACAAATCTGATTGATGGATTTTCAAAAGTTAAATCAACTCTGCATTTGTGAGATAAACCTCACTTGGCCATAACGTATACCCTTTTTGCATATTGTTGAATTTGATTTGCTAAAATTGTGTTTGGAATCATTGGATCTTGTTTCATGAACAATATTCATCTTTAGTTTTCTAGTCCTGGGTTCTCTGGATCCCCCACCTCTTTCTGAGGGAGCTCTACAGCTGTGCACTGTGGTGCTCTATGATGAGAATGGATGAAGGAACAGAGGAATGGACAATAGCTCACTGTTTGGAGACTGATTATGTATATGTTTGGGCCAAAGTGATGAAGAGTCCTAGAATGGGAAAAGAAACTTCCTGGCTGCAGGTTCCTCAGAGCTAGAGAAGCTGGTGCCCCAGGTTGCCATCCCATTCCTTATGGTCCCTGCACCCACCAGCAGACAGGGCGATGGTATCTTGTCCTGATAGCAGGAGGACAATGAACAATATAGGTACTAACAATGAACAATAAAATGTTCAAAAAAATTTTTAAAGTGCACTGTTTAAAATGGCATCAAAAATATTAAATACTTCTTGATAAATATCACAAAAGATAAGAAAAACCTATGCACTGAAAATGAGAAAATATTATTGAGTAAAATGTGAAAAGACTTAAGTGGAGAGGTATAACTTGTTTATACATTAGAAGGGTCTATACTATTATGCTATCACTTTTTCTGAAGATTCAGTGAAATCCCAATCATAATTCCAGAAGGAGTTTTTGGGTAGAAATGTACAAGCTGGTTCTAAAACTTCATGTGGAAATACAAAGGATCTAGAATCACCAAAGGACCACTGAGAAAGAAGAGCAAAGTTACAAGGCTGACACAAACTAGTTTAAAAATTTATCAGAAAGCTAGAGTTGTCAAAACAGCGTGGTATTGGCAGAAGATGAAAAAAAAATACATCAGCATAACAGAAGAGAGTCTAGAAATAGAGTGACATGTAAATGGTACAACTAACTTTTGACACAGGTGCAAAGTCAATTCATTGGAGAAAACATAGTCTTAAACAAATGTGTTGGAACAAGTCTATCACTATATGCAAGAATAATAAACTGATACATGTGCAAAAATAAATTCAAAATAGATCACAGATCTACATGTAAAACCACAAAATTTAAAAATTTCAAAGGAAAACACAGAATTAAATCTTTGCAATGTTGTGTGTTAGACAAAGATTTCTTCACTCTGACATCAAAAGTGAAGTCCATTTAAAAAAGATGAGTTTGTCTGGGCATGGTGGTTCACACCTGTAATGCCAGCACTTTGGGAAGCTAAGGCAGGAGGATTGCTTGAGCCCAGGAGTTGGAGACCAGTCTGGGCAACATAGGGAAACCCCCATATCTACAAATAATAAATCAATTAGCAAGGCATGGTGGCATGTGCCTGTGTTCCCAGTTACTCAGTGGGCTGAGATGGGAGGATCACTTCAGCCTGGGAGGTTGAAGCTGTACTGAGCTGTGATTGTGCCACTGCACTCCAGCCTGGGAGACAGAGTGAGACCTTGTCTGAAAAAAAGAGATAAATTAGATAAATTTGACAGTATTAAAAACTGTGACTTTTAAAAAAACACTGAGAAGAGAATGAAAGACAAGTCATTACGAGGTGATAATACTTGCTGAGCAAAAATCCAATATATAACTTGTATCCAATATACGAAGGACTCTCAGAAGTTAATAATAAGAACACAAGCAACCCAGTAAAAGAATTGAGGCCCTATATAAAAAAATATGGAAAAAATTTGAACAGACACTTGAGCAAAGAGCAAATAATAGAAGAAAAGATGACCAACATCATTAATAATTTGGAAAATGGAAATTAAAACCACAATGAGATACCATTCACATTTATTAGAAGGGTTTATATAAAAAGAGTGACTACAGCAAGTGCTGGCGAGGATGTGGGGAAGCTAGACTTTCATACATTGTCAGGGAGGACGGATGTAAAATGGTACGATCACTTTGGAAGACAGTTGTCAGTTTCTTAAAAAGTTAAACATATGCTTATCAAATGATCCTTCCATTTCATTCCTACATATTTGCTTAAAAGAAATGAAAATACATGCCTGTAAGAAGACTTATGCATGAATGTTGATATAGCTTTTTATTTGTAATAGCAAAAGCCTGAAAACAATCCAACTGTTCAACATATCAGAGGATAAACAAATTGTGATGTGTCCATATAACGCTACAACGAAAGAAATGAAATATTGATACACAAAACAATGTGGATGAATTTCAAAATAATTACACTGAGAGAAAGAAGCAACACTTAAAAGGGCACAAGTAGGATGTCATTAATATAAACTCAAGGAAATAAAAACTAATCATTAGTGACAGAAAGAAGATTGGTTGAATTGACTGGGCATGGGGCAGAGTAGAGCGATGAGTCACAAATAGGCACAAAGAAACATTTGGTGGGGAGACATGTCTTCTCTCATGACTGTGGTAATGGCTTCATGAATGTATGAGGAGGTCAGACATCAAATTGTACACTTTAAATATGTGCAGTGTATGGTATGTGAATCACACCTCAATAAAAATGTTAGAAAATAGAGAATTAAAACAGCAATGAGATGCCATTACACACGTGTTAGAACGACTAAAATCCAAAACACGGGAAATACCAAATGCTGGCAAGGAAGGGGTGTGGCAGGAACTCTCATTCATTGCTCAATGGTACAGCCACTTTGGAAGAGACTTTGCAGCAGTTTCTTACAAAATTAAATACACTCTTAGCATATGATCCAGCAGTCACACTCCCTGGTATTTGCCCAAAGGAAGTGAAAACCAATGGCCACAGAAACCTGCACATGGATATTTACAGCAGCTTTGTTTATAATTGCCAAGACTTGGAAACAATCAAGACGTCAACAGGTGAATGGATGAACTGTGGTACATCCAGACAATGGAATAATATTCAGTGCTTAAACAGAAAGGAGCCATCAAACCATGGAAAGACATGGGGGAAACTTAAATTCACATTACTAAGTGAAAGAAGCCAATCTGAAAAGGTTACATACTGTATGATTCCAACTATATGACACTCTGGGAAAGGCAAAACTATAGAGACAGTAAAAAGATCAGTGGTTGCCATGGGTTAATGGGGTGGGAGGAATGAATAGGCAGAGAACAGAGAAATTTTAGGGTGGTGAAACTACTTTGTAAAATACCCTAACAGTGGATGAATGTCATGATACATTTGTCGAAATCCATAAGGTTGTGCGACACCAAGATGAGCCTAGCATATCCTGCGGACTCCAGGTAATGATGGCGTGTCAGGATGGTGGCAGATGTGCCAGTCTGGGAGGTGGCATGGACATGGTGACAGCAGCACTGGGCTGTCTGTACTTTCACTTAATTTCGCTGTGAACTAAAACTGCTCTCAAAAGTAAAGTCTTTTTAAAAATTTAAAAATAAAGAGGAGATGAAGAAAGAGGACAGCTGGAGGAGAAAAACAGAAGCAGGAAAGGCAGAAAGAGGAGAAAATGTGAAGAAAGGATTCTCTCTGGGTTTGGGTGATGAGAGGCCAGATAGTGATGAACAGGTACCTGGGAATGTTCCAGAAACTCTTCTGTCCAGTTGCCATGCTGAGGCCCACTGTGTTCATCTCAGCGTGGTCATGTGTCACCCATGGGAAGGAGCTTGTGTCCTAAGAAGGAAGGGTCTTCCCTTCCAGAGACTCTGTCCCAAGCCTGAGGCTTTCTCAGCACTTCCGGGGCCTCTGGAGAATGAGTTAATCAGTTCTGCTCCCTGTACTTCGCCCACACCATGGCAGAGAACTTACCTTCAGCTCTTAGCATGGCCCACAAGACCTTAAAGGCTGAGGCTCTGTCTTGTCTTTGGACTCTCTCACTCAATAGGCTTCAGCCGCACCAGCCTTCTCTCTTCGCTGAAAACCAACCAAACTCCTCTCTGCTCAGGGCCTTTGCACATGCAGTCCTCAGGCTTGGCGGTATACATGCCTTAACCTCCCAAGTTCTGGAGGTCTAAGGTACACGTTACCGAATAGAGAGGCTTTCCTTTTCCTGTTCAGCCAAAAACTCCAGTTTCCCATCTGACACCAAGTTAGAATCACAGTGCTGCTATCATAAAATAGAAGATGAGAGTTGCCTTTTTCACTTCATGTCCTTTGTGAAACCACTCCCACATCTAGGCATGCCAGTGAGTAAAGGCAAAGGCCAACCTGTGGAGCCTGCCTGCTCCCAGTCCCTGGGTCCCCGAGGAGGCCCGTGTGCACCAGCCTCCTGCCCTGAGAGCATCACCTCACTGAACACAAAGCTCCTGGCAATCACCTGGCCCTGCACAGTTTTGAACCTGGGGATGTAGAAATTCTCTAGCTTCCCTCCTGACTCACAGAGCTCATAGCCGGGCTGCTGCCCCTGCATTAGAAAGCAGCCAGTGCCTCTCACTTTGAAATCTGAGAGCAAAGAGCGGCGACCTCAACTGTGAAAAACAAACTCAATACAATTCCCGGATGGAGCTTGTGGGTTCTTCTCTAAAACCCACAGGCTCCGCTTCCCAGCGTTGCCTTGAGTCTGTTTATAAATTACTTTTATAGGAACGTTATCACATTATTGAAAAGCAATAAAGCCTTCCTAGAGACATAGCTCTCCTGTTTTTGCAATCTTGTGTGGATGACTTCTATGTGCTGCCTCTCCCGTCTTCATCCAAGCTACTCGAGTCCTTAATACCTCCTGGTGGATCTCTCCCATAGTCACTTTTTAGCTTAAGAACAAAGAATCTGCTCCAAATGGAATAATATTACTAACAGATTATTCTTATATCTCAATATCTATAGGGAGCTAACAGATGAGTCAAAGAACATAAATAACATGTGGATTTTATTTGAGAGGGAACTCTTATCAACAGGGAGGCTGCTGCCTCCTAATGTTTCTATAAATTCTCTTGGTGTTTTGTACAGGGATTGCTTTCAAACGCATGAGATCTCAACTACTCTTCAACTTTGCAAACTGCTTTACTCTTTAAGTTCTGATAGAAAATAATCCCCAGGGCTGGGCGCTGCTTCCTTCCCCTAGGGGCTGCACATTCCCCTGCTGTGTGGCTGCTGAGCCACCTGCCTTCCTTGGGATTGTCTCACTTGCTCTGGGGGGCCACAAGGAGACAGGGAGGGCAACATGCCCTGCAGGCCCCCAGTTCATTGCTGCTGCCCTGCTGCCCAGGGGCCACTGGGTCGTCTGCTTCCAGTCTCCATCCGACATCCAGGTCTCCACCGTTGGCAGAATGAACTGCCTGAGGCTGAAGCTGACCACGTCATTCTATCTGAAATCCTTCAGGGAACCTGTTGTTTGCAGGATGAAGTCTCAGCTCCTCCCTGGGAACCTGGATGCACCAGGGTCCAGCCCTGCCTGCCTCTCACCTGGTTTCCTGACCCTCTCCAGCTTTTCCTAAGGCTTCCTGGAACTGGGGGGGCTTCTCCTGAACCCACCTACAGGGTCACAGCTCCGTCACATGTTGCTGGAGCTGTTTCCTTTCCTTTCCTTTACATAATTTCTTATTCTTTTTCTCCACCTGAATAACTATATACTTACTCTTTAGGATGCATGTGTGTGTGTGTGTGTGTGTGTGCGCGCGCACGCGCGTGTGTGCATGTGTGTATATATGTGCTGCATGCTTGCCTAAAAGAAAAGAGAAATGCATCCAGTGACAATGAGACAGTAGCAGTGGACAGAACAGAGAGCTGGGGTCAGCCGCAGGGACTTCTCTGCTGCCACCTCCTCTTGTATAATTTAGGGGTGTATTAGTCTGCTAGGGTTGCCATAACAAGAAACCACCAGCTGTGTGGTTTAAGCAACAGAAATGTATTTTCTCATCGTCCTGGAGGCTGGAAGCCCAAGATCAAGGTGTTGCAGGGTTGGTTTCTCCTGAGGCCTCTCTCCTTGCCTTGCAGATGCTGCCTTCTCCCTGTGTCTTCATGTGGTCCGTGTGTGTCTGTGTTCTGATCTCCTCTTCTGGTAAGGACTCTAGTTATATGGGATTAGGCCTCCCAACAACCTTATCTTACCTGAATCATCTCTTTAAAGGCCTTCTTTCCAAGTGCAGTCCCATTCTGTGAAATGGGGATTAGGTTTTCAACACATGGATTTGGAGAACACAGTTCAGCCCACACAGGATCCTTTCTCCACCCTGGATTCAATTGCTCTCTCCCTCTGTAACAGGAGGGTTGGGCGCTCATGACAGTAATCTTGTGGGTCCTTTGCTGCTTTCAATTTTTTGGATGAAGAGCCAGGCAAGGAGAACCCAGAGCTGGGGCCTTTCCATCCTCATGCCATTCTGTCAGAAAACAAGCCAGGCGTGTCAGACGGGCTTATCTGTGTGGTGCCTGAGTCCTCACCCTGCCTTCTTTGCTACACACTTTTCCCTCTCACACAGAGAGAGACAGAGGAAGGAACAAGGTAGGTGGCGAAAATACCCAGATCCCTATATGGTCCACAAAGTAGCGGAGCCAGCATCCAAAGGCTTAGAACAAAGAAAGCGAGTGGAGGGAAGGGAAGAGGGGAGCTAGTGGGAGTGTCCAGACTCCAGATGACAGGAAAAGCCATTTGACCCACAGTGGCTGGGGAAGCAAGTGGCCTCTCCCTCCTTCCCTCTAGTCTTCAGGGATGGTTCCAGCACATGCCACTGTCAACACAAGAGAGAATACCCGCTCTTTTGGGGTGTCCCACTGGGGTGCCCAGAGTTGCAGGGTCCAGGCTGCAGACAGCTCTTTGTGTGGGTCCCTGAGTCATCTTCCAGATGTCTGCCCTGGAGAAAGTCAGGCACGGAGCCCAGGGGCTGTGGTGTGCACTTTGGAACAGGAAACATCTAACATTGCTTAAAAAAATAAAAGACTCCACTGTGTTTACTTTTGAAACCACTTGCCAGCCCATCCTGGAGAACTAGACGGCAGAATAACTTGGTAGTTTTGGAGCAGATAGAATTCTGGTCTCCAAGTTCAAATCCATCTCTAGAGTATGCTCCTTATAGTGGCCCAAGAACTGAGTGTGGATTTTGTCACGAACAGTATTTATGTGGTCATAGTCACAGATGCTCCTTAGTGATTTTCCCCTGTAAACACCCACGTGTGGACAAGGGCACAGAACACTCTGCTATCATTATCACAAAAGAATGGCTAAGCTGGCCCTTTGTAGAGGTGTCCTCCAGTGCAAAGCCTAGCTGACCCTACCCCAGGCTTGGATGGGCCCCTGACCTATATGTCCCTTCCGTAGGTCTCCACCTGCAGCTGTGGAGGCTGTACACAGAATGCAGCTCACATTCAGGGTTGTCACAGGTGCACATTGTGATGGGACTTGCTACATGTTTGGAGAAAGGAATGGCTTGTCCTAATTCTGCAAGGTGCCCACAGGCTGTGAGGTGCAGAGCAGACCTCAGGGGCAGTGACACCTGGTTACTCACATGCTCCCCTCTGCACTGGGAGCCCACCTAGATGCCAGCCATGCCTGAACAGCTCATGGTGGGCCTCAGCTTGTACACAAGGCCTGGCACAAGACAGGCATGAATGCGATGAGAGAAAGGAACTAGTGGAGATCCGGGGCTGAAAAAAGTCCCTGGAGGGAGCGCAGGGACAGGAGACGAGTGGGGCCTTCAGGGCAGGGCTGGAGGCAGAGAGGAGAGGTGGCCCACAGGGCACAAGAGCGTGAGCTGACACTGGGGCCAGGCGTGCAACCTCAAGCAAGGCCTCAGACTCTGGGCACTCAGGTGTCCCCATCAGAGCATGAGTGTGGGAACAGCAGCTGTAGTGAGGACTCTGTCGGAGAAGGCATTGAGTTAATATTTTGCTTTTTAAGTTTGCAAGATGTTCATTTAAATTGATAGCTAAAATTGTATATGGTTATTGAGTACAACATGACGTTTTAAAGTGTACATATGTAGTGGAATAATTAATTCTAGCTAATTAACATAGGCATCACCCCACCTAATTATGATTTTTGTGTGGGAACACTTTACATCCACTTATTCCTTGATCTGACTGACACTTTGCACCCTTTGATCACCATCTCCCCTGTCCCCCAGTACCATTCCCCAACCTCATGACAACTGTCATTCTACTCTCCGCCTCTATGAGAACAACTTTGTTAGCTTTTACATGTGAGCTAATATGTCTTTTCTTTTTTTCCTTTTTATTTGAGACAGGGTCTTGCTCTGTTGCTCAGGTTGCCTAGGCTGAAGTGCAAGGGTGCAATATTGGATTACGGCAACCTCAACCTCCCAGGCTGAAGTGATCCTCCCACCTTAGCTGGGACAATAGGCACATGCCATCATGCCTGGCTGATTTTTTTTACTTGTGGAGACAGCATCTTACTACATTGCCCAGGCTGTTCTTGAGGCTCAAGTGATCCTCCCATCTCAGCCTCCAAAGTTGTGGCATTTCAGGCATGAGCCACCACACCTGGCCATGAGCTAATATTTCTAAGTAATATTTCTAAGTGCTTAGAATAGCACCAGGCACAGAGATGGCAGGGTACAAGTGTTTAATAAACTAGACAAATGAAAAGAAGAATGTTAACCTTGATGACATGAAATTAAACATGAACTGATAGAGGTTGGGAGCAGGAAGGCGGAGGGAGAAGGAGGCATAGACACAGCTTGTTCAGAAGGGCTTTCAAGGAGACCTCAGTAATGGGCTTAATCTCCTGAACATTCACAGCCTCCTCAATGGGATGCAATCTTCTGTACAAGTGTGTTGACACTTTTGCATTTTGTTGTTGTTGTTGTTGTTTTTTACAGTGCAAGCTTACTGAACTCTTTTTCCAAAAGCAAGAAAAGCAGAGAGCTCTGGCCATCTGACTGGAGGAGGCCCTCACCTCGCCACGCCTCGTGATGCACACAGAGCTGCTGCCTCCCTCTCTCTTTCCAGGGTCTTCTTCCTTCTGACTTCTGATATCCATCATCGACTTCTGGGTCTCCCACATGAAAAATCATGTCAACCCACCCCTGGGTAAAGCAAAAGACAAGGGCCACATTCACACAGGTTCCAAGTCTGGAATTTTCTAGGTAGGAAGAGGTAGATAAGAGATGGAGACAGACACACCAGGAAAATCATGTGGTCTTAGAACCAACAACCGTGGCCAAGGAGCCTTCCCTTCCGGCCCCTGGGAGGCTGAGACCCTTCAGGACGCTCCAGGATGCAGCAACGGGGCTAGAGGCAGGGTGTCACCACTGGGGCAGGCGCTCTCTTCTGGGATGTGTGTCTCAACCAGAAAGTCCTCCTCCATGCTCACCTACGAAGAAAATTTCACCACAATGAGTGTCACAGAAACTCCCTTAGCCCTCGAGCTAGCACATTCTTTGCAGAAAACGGTCTCTCACTTTCATGAGCAAGGGGATTTACTCTTCCCAAGAGCATTTGTTTATTTTGGTAAGAAAACCTAAGAGAGAGGCCTCCTCTCTGTCCATTCCATGGCAGGGTTCAGTCTCAGGGCAGGCCGGGAGCTTGGGCTCTGGAGGAAGGGATGGCCTCAGATTGCACTGAATGCCCGCCGAGGCTTCAAGAGGGTGCCTGGGTTCATGGAAGGTGGCTGAGGGGGTCTTCACACAGCCACTACCAGCTACCGTTCCTTCTTTCCACCTGCTAAGATGAACTGTTTTTGAAATACCTAAGTTTGTTCTAAATCCTGCATTGGGGAAAAAATGATAGGAAAAGTGCAACAAAAATCCCCAGGGTGGTGTCAAAGTGAGAGATGAAGACTCAACCCTAGGGCTCAGTTCAGCCTTTTCTTCCCTCTGCTCCTCAATGAATCCTTACACAGCTGTGTGTGGGTGGGGTGGGGAGGGCTGGGTTACACAGGCCTAATAGGACCAGAAATTCTCCAACTCATCCTGCCGGAAATGAAAGAGACAGGTAGCACCTGTATCACAAAGACGCAGAATCTGGTAGTTTGAGGGCAGCTGGCTCCTGAATTTAGAAGTGAGTGAGCAATCTCTGCCCTTGGATCTCTTGGTGGGGAACAGCTGCCACTGGGGAGGCTGGAGTCAGGGCGTGTTCCCCGCCTCTGTGCTTACTAGCAGTGGCAATGAACAACATCCGCGCGTGCCCTGCCTCTTCATGCATGGCCTCCAGAGCAGCCTGTGGGTCTTCTTGCTCCATGGGTGTGTAGATGGGGACTCTCAGGGCAGCTGTCCTGGGCCTTGTCCTCCCCTGCCCGAAAGAAAGTCCATCAGTGACCTCTGTTCCTCTCTATTTCATCCCGGTCAGCACGCACACAGTCCTCAGTGAGTGATGCAGGCATGTGGAGAGTTGGGAGGTGACTTGGCTAGCTCCTAGGGGCACTGCAGAACCAGGTGAGTGGAGGGTGCAAGGCAGTCTCCTTTCTGTCTTCTTGCTTCTCCCAAAGGTAGGACACAGAGGACAGGAAGGGCAGAGGAAAATCTTAACAGAGCTTGAGTGACTTCTCATATTCAGAAGAGAAATCTACATTCAGTCTTGGGCAAGAAATCCGGACATCTCTGCATGTAGTGGCTCTGAGAACACACTCTAGCCACTGGATGGAAATGGGATTCAAACCAGCAACATGAAAATTTCCCCCGAACCCTGGGTCTGGTTGCGCAACCCCCCAACCACGACAGCCCAGTGCCAAATGAGCTCAAGGACAGGAGCTTTTTCCTGAAAATGGTGGCTTTTTTTTGTACTTAGGAAACATAGCCAGTGTCAGGTGGACACAGTGCTGGGTGCTCCTGAGGGAGAAGATGGTGTTTAGGGGAGGCTATTGCTCTGCAGGTAGAGCAAGGCCTAGGAAGAGGCTCTGTTGTGCTGGGGTGTTAATTTGTCTGGGAACCACTTTGAACTTGACCATAACTTTTTCACTCTGAGTCTCTCCATGGTACCTGGCTGGGTGTCTCCATGGCAGAAAAGAAAGACCCCTCATCCATTAATGGTGTCAGTGTTCATGGTGCAGCCACACGGGACCTGGAGAGTGAGGGAAAGTTGGGTGACAAAGAAAAAGGAAGGAGGTCACAAACAGGTGGGAAGAAATGAGCTGGCTGTGTCATCACACACAACTTCCTCCAGGCAGGCTCCACTCCATGCCTGGCCAGGTCCATGTGGAGCACGGGGAAGTCCCTCCTGTGGACATGTGCGTGGCTTTAACCTTGAGAACAAGGACAGCACGTGCGTGGATGTTGCCATTCATGACATTCTGTGTGTAGGGAAGATGATCCTGGAGCCTCCCTCCAGACACACTTGATGACCACATGTCAGGTCTTGTTCCTGGCACAGTTTGCCCATCAGCGTTGGGTCTCACCTCATGGTCTTCATGCACTTTGTGGAGCCATAATGTTCCCCCTCTAGAGACACCACAGCAAATGAACCTCATTGAGGTTCTGGCCTCCAGCCCAGTGGTTCCAGGCTCTGCCTGGCCTTTTACTCGTCTCATGGAATTTGACATGGTCTGGGGCGTCCAATGGGCTCCCACGCTCTTCCTCTGAAGGGCTGAGGTGAGGGCTGCTCAAGGAGAAGATATTAAAGGAGTCAGAGCCACCAAAGGAAGAAGCAAAGGTGAGTGTGGGTCCCCAGACCTGGACATGTTCGGGCAGCCTGACCCATCCCGGCCCCACCCCAACCTCTTCACTCTATCCTAGTTCCTGAGCCTAGAAAAGCAGCAGTTAGTGGGGCCAGTGTGGGGTGAGCTCATGCAGCAAGCAACGCCTGCAGCCTGGGGAGACTCTGTTCCTCCTCATCAGATTCTGTGTCACGTCTGCTCGTAACACACATTCCACCCTCTCTGGTGGAAGTTCAGAGGGACCCAGTCCATCAGTGGGTGAAGGACCCAGGGCAGACTTCAGCAGCTGTGGCTCCCAGCCTTGTGCCATGTTCCTGTATCTGAGGCTCGGAGACTTGACGTCATTGAGAAGTGGTGGCTTCAAAGGGTGCACTGGCTGGTTTTGGGTCACAGAGGAAGTTGTTCCTGGACACCAGATTTTGCTTATCTCCAGAGACCTACAGTCTGAGGCAATAAGACAGGACTTATACACAAGGGGCATGTGAAGGGTCAAGCTGTGTCCCCCCACATTTATATATTCAAATCCTAACCCCCTAGTAACTCAGAATGTGGCCTTATTTGGAGGTAAAGACAGAGGTAATTAAGTTAAAATGAGTTTCCTAATCCCACATGACTTGCATCTTCATAAGAAGGGGAAATTTAGACACAGAGACACATATGGGGCAGGGCTATGTGAAGAGACACAGGGAGAAGATGGCCACCCACAAGCCAGCAGAGGCCTCAGAAGAAACAACCCTGCTGATACCTTGACCTTGGACTTCCAGATGCCAGAGCTGTGAAACAATCCATCTCTGTTCTTCAGCTCCTGGTTTGTGGTGCTTTATTATGGCAGCCCTAGAAATGAATATAGGGCTGAGGGCTAATAGGAGACCTGTGTCAACGAGGAGGCAGAATGTCCATGAGTGGCCACCCCACCCCAGTCTCGCTCTGCTCCCAGCATGGCTTGTCCCCTCGTTTCCTACTTATTGCTCCCAAGGAAAATCAGGACAGCCCAAGAGCAAGGAATTTCATTAGTTGAATACTGCTGGAGAAATGAACATGCTTGACTAAAAATCTCTCTGCAGGCCTGTGCTCTAAGCCAAAGCTCATTGTGTAGTTATTTACCCCATGCAGAGCTGGGCCTCAAGGGCAGCTGCTGACCCTGCACACAAAGGGGCGGGGGCCTCTGGAGACAACCAACAAGAGTCCTACACCCCACACCAAATGTAGGGCAGCCCAAAGGTATGGCTGGGCCAGCACCTGGGGTGGACCTGCTGGGACCACACATTTCTCTGTGTATCCAGGTTCCATGTCACAGGCTGTTGCTCATAGGAGTATACCCCAGGGAGGATTTTAATAGCAAGAACTGTACTAGAATCAGTAGGGAAGGGGGATCTGGCTTTGGTGCCTGCTACAGTTTGAATGTGGCTGCCAATGCTCACGCGTTGGAAACCTTATCCCCAGTGCAACAGTGGTAAGAGATGTGACATGTAAGAGGTGATGGGGTCATGACGGCTCTGCCCTCCTTTATGGATTAATGCTCTTAGTGCAGCAGTGAGTTCCTATAAAAAAAGGCAGTTCGGCCCGATTTTCTCTCTGTCTTCCATGCCCACTTTCCTTGTACCACAGCGTGACACTCACCAGATGCCATGCCATGCTCTTTGAATTACCAGCTTCCACAACTGTGCTTATAAGTTCTCTCACTTATAACTTACTCAGTCTGTGGTATTCTGTTACAGAAGCAGAAAACTAAGACAGGGACTTTTCATTAGAAAGTTCCATTATCCCTGGATGCCAGCCCATTGAGAGGTTGGGGGCTGGTTCAGGGACATTAGCACCTTTCTCATCACCTCTCCCCTGAGAGTCAGTGTCTGGCCTTTTCTGGGAAGAATGAGGTCTGGAGAGGGGTTGATTGTTACTCCTTCTCAGGTGGGAGGGATGCAATTGGAGATTGGCAGACAGTGTGGCTTCCCTCTGTAAGGATTCCTGATCTACCCACTTACCTTGCCTTAGATAATTCACAGCTGCGGTAGAACCATTTATCAAGCTGCTCATTGCAATCTTCTCTCCATGAGGCTGCAGAGGATGCAAAGGGAATTTTGCCTTCCTCTTATCCAGAAAGTTGAAAGAAGGCTTTTGGTCTAGAGGGTTGTTAATAGTTTTTCACTTTATTGGCCCCAAATCTAAGTTGAAAAGGTGCTTTTACACCCCTTAATGCAGGCTCCCATGTGGGAGGAAAACTTAGCTGGGTGTTGCTGAGAGGGTGCTGGGTTGAATGAGGGAGTTACCTGAGGGTGGCACAGCTCCCTGGACTGTGGAATAGGATGATGAGGATCTGCACCACATGACAGTGCCCATCTGGAAGGGCCACGGTGCCATTGTTTTTGTCCACTGTGCTGTTATGACAAAATATTGTAAACTGGGTAGCTTCTAAAGAACAGAAGTTCATTTCACACAGCTCTGAAGGCTGGGAAGTCCAAGATCCAGTCACTCACTGATAAAGTGTCTGGTGAGAACCCATTTCATAGATGACTGAGATTGAGTAGGTATTTCCACTCCAATGAATTGGGCTCATAGCCCAATATACTTAAATAAAATATAATTTTATTTTAAAAAATCAAATTATTTGACGTTTCTTTTATTTTAGCATTATAGAAGAAATTTAAGCTTTCCTATTAATTACCTTTCAATATTTAAAAATGCTTGAAGTATAAGCATTGTTTAATCTCTTTTGCAAAAGGAGAAACTGAGGCACAAAGCAATAAATATGTACATACTGGACAAGCAGAGAAGCAGCAGCTGGGGGTAATGAACTCCTTGTGTGGGGAGAAATCACTTGGATTTAAGTTACAGAAAACACAATTTATTGACTCATGTTTTGGACAAGTCTGGGATTAGGGCTATAGTCAGGCAGCTGGGTTAGACAGAGGCTCGGATGATGTCAGCAAAACTCAGTTTCCCTCAGTCTCTTAGCCCTATTCTTCTGTGCTCTTCATTCTCAAGCTTCGTGTGATGGGAACATGCCAGTCAGCAAGTTCAGGGTGGGGATACTTGGATACAATTCAGTGGAAGAAGTGTGCCGCTTTCTCAGGTCCTGCATAAGACTCGTGGTTCCTTATGGGCTCTAGTTGGGTCTGCATCCATCCCAAGTCAGTCACTGCGGGATGCAGTATTTCTTGCCAGGCCTGAGTCATATACTCATTCCTGGACAAATGATGATGGGTGGGGTGCAGTGGGAGCTGAGAATAAAGAATATAAATGATTTCCCTCCAAATTGATTAATTCTATTTAGTAGAAATATATTTGATCTCCACCATAACTCAATGAGTCCTACCTCTGCATTTCTTAATTGATTTGAACTCAAAAAAGACATAAGGAAACACAGAAAAAAAGATTTATAATCCGGATTCTCTATCAACACAGAATAGATTTCTATAATCCACTTTAGAGAGATTGCCGAAATTGTCAGGCAAAGTCCCAATTGTCACAATGTGGAATCATTTATCTGCAGTAAATGAACAACAACAAAAACTTAAAAAACAAAATCCCCAAATTAGAAAAGAGGGGGGGAAAAAAAACTAGAGAAGAACATACCGAGCAAACTTACAGTTCTCTCATCATTTGGGATTCACCTTTGTGAGCCAGATAAGAGATCCCTGGGCCAAAGCCACCTGCAAGGTGCACTTACTTTTCTGGTGGCAGATTTTACCCTTCTTTGTCTGATGAGTCCATTGGGCATTGCACTCCATGATGTCCTAAATTGTTTAAATATTGTTTTTTTTAAAGAGGACATAATGATGTCTGTTTGTTATATAGATATAAAAATAACACTTGTAACAATTTTATCTTACTTATTGCTAATGAGTAAGCTGTTTCTTTCAACTGATTCAAAGGAGAGTCAAAGTATCACACATGCATAGTCAGAGAAGAGATGTTGCGGTTAACTTAGATGCAAAAGGCATATCCACAGGGAAACAATTGCATTCCACTGAACACAACTGATGTGTGTTTTTATGGGCAAGAGGCATTTGCATCATTATCAGTTTCCCACAAGTTACAGAGTTGTAAACCAGCTCAAAGGCAGGGGGCGGTGAGTCATCCTTTCTGTTTCCCATTGCCAAATCTCTCACATTCCCCCTGACACTCCAGTAGGCCCAACAAGCATCCCATCTGGCAAAAGAACTTCCAATCACACTTCTGCAATGCTATTATGCTGGACCCCAAGGAAGGGCTTGCCTGCAATTTTCAGTTATCATATGGTTTTCAGTGAAGTAGCTCTCCTGGTCATTATTTTAATCCCTCTCTCTGTAGAACTGAATCGAACAAAAAAGAGATTTAGGCTAATGAGTTGGAGCTCTCTATTGAAAAAAAAAATCAATATCCACAATAAGAAGAAAACAGACAAAATGACTCCAGCCCTAACAACAGGCTTGACCAAAGCAGGAGTCAATATGTTGTGTTTTCTGTAACTTAAATCCAAATGATTTCTCTCCATACAAGGAGTTCATTACCCCTGGCTGCGGCTTCTCTGCTTGTCCAGTACGTACATATGTAAATGTACGTACTGGACAAGTTTCCCCTCCTGTAAAAGAGTTTAAACAATGCTTACACTTCAAAGATTTTTAAATATTAAAAAGTAATAAATAGGAAAGTTTGTCCAGGCGCAGTGGCTCATGTCTGTAATCCCAGCACTTTAGAAGGCCAAGATGGGCAGATCACCTGAGGTCAGGAGTTTGAGAACAGCCTGGCCAATATGGTGAAACACTGTTTCTACTGAAAATACAAAAATTAGCCAGGCGTGGTGGCCAGCGCCTGTAATCCCAGCTTCTCAGGAGGTTGAAGCAGGAGAATTGCTTGAACCCAGGGGGCAGAGGTTGCAGTGAGCTGAGATCACAACACTGCACTCCAGCCTGGGCAAGACAGCAATACTGTCAAAAAGAAAAAAAAAAAAATTGAAAAGCTTAAGTTTTCTCTATAATGCTGAGATAAAAGAAACATAACTTGATTTTTTAAATAAAATTATATTTTAATCAGAAAGTGTAAAACTTATAGGACTCAGTCTTTGCGTGAGGAGCAAAATAAAGTGTAAAAATTAGACAAAGGGGTTCCGATCCTTGTTAATCCAGACTATAGCCTATTTATTTATTTCTCTGCAGGCAAAATAGCAGCAACCATTTAACAGCTCTTACCCATGTGCCTGACTCTCTCCTGGGAATTCCTACATGCGTTATGCTTAACATCTTGGAAATGAAGAGAACCATGACTTAAAGGTGTAGAAAAGTTTGTTCAAAACCACAATTAGTAAGTGGAGGATTCTGGGTTAGTGTGGTCCCAAAGCCTGTCTTTTTATCCTCAGGCCCTTGAATAAGTGCTTGCAGAATGAACTCTCCTGCTTTCTAGATGGCAGAGTGAGAGACAGGGCCATCCCTGCAGGAGTCCAGTCGAGGCTGCGCAGGAAGATGAGCTCAGGGAATCTGCAGCTGGAGCAGAACCACGTGGTCCTGCTGACTGCTCACAGTGGAGGTGCCTGCGCGGTTAGCAGGGAGTGAGAGGCCGCAACCCCAAACCAACCCATGAGAGATAGCAGCCAGTGGAGGGCACCGAAGCCCGCTGCTTAAATGGCAGGACTCCCTCAGCTTGGCGGGGCTGCCTGCGGAGCTGAGCCAACAGAGGGTGGACTTGGCTCTTGCTGGAGGTTGGTATTGCAGAGAAATCCCCAGTGGGCCTCGGCAAATTTGGTGAGTTCCTGTTCAGTCTGCAGTTCAGTCCCTAAGTCTGAAGCACTAGGAACTTTAAAAGGTGACAGGGAGAAATGTGTGGGGGCACAAAGTGCCCCGGGCCAGAAGGCATCTGATGCTGATATTGGAAAAACTGGTGTGTGTGCAGATGGCACCCTGAAGTTAAAAGAATTCGTCCCTGCCCCAGCTTCAAGCTCCATTCAGAAGGCCACGTCACAGGTTTGAAGCTGAGACTCAGAGGCTTCCACCATTTGTCCAAAGTCCCCAGTCTGCCCAGGCCTGGGTCAGAGGGCAGCAGTTCCTCAAGGACAAAAACAAACTGTAAGGCTGATCACAGCTGGGGGAAATTCTCCTGCACCTGTGGTCTCCCTTGGGAAAAACTGCCAGTTGGGGCTGGAAACGATAAATTGGTTCAGCTTTTGACCTTCCCGTTGTTTTTTTATTCAGAAAATATGTGCAGAGGATCTTTGGTCGGGGGGCAGGTTCTGCACCTGGTGCTGGGCATCAACGTGAACAGTGACCAGGGCTCTGCTCAGCACCCCGCCGCCAGGGCACAAGCAGGCTCAGAGCCCTAGCATGGTGATGCAGGCGGGGTTTCAGACCTGGCCAGAACCAGGAGCATGGGCTCTGCAGGGCTCAGGCTGCAAAGGTGGGAACGCCTACCTTGCAGCTGGCTCCTTGACATCCCTATGCTTCTAAACTTATGCTTTCATCATCTGTGTGTTGGGAGATTTAAATAAATTCATAAATACTTATATAATAATATGCTAGCATTATGCATCTGCACATATGAAGTGTATTTATAAAGACTGATAACCTCACCTTCTAGAACCTGCTGTGGGTGAATAGCGGTGGGGTTGGGATTTGAACCCTGGGAGTCAGCCTCCAGAGTTGGGACCCTTGGACTCTCTCAGCGCTGTTTCAACCCAGCCTCTCCGTGTCACTAGGAGCCAGAGATGGGACAGAGGAAGGTGTACCAGAGGCTTGTGCTGCACCTGGCCCTTTGCCACAGTTGTCACATTCAAGGAGTTGGACAGCATAAGATGGGCAGTGGGGTGCTGCAGCCCTTGGTGTAGGTGTGCAGCTAGAATTCTCGTTCTGCTATTCACCAGCATAGAACCTGAGCAAACATCTGAATATCTGGCCCCCTGGGTCTCCTCACGTGTCAAATGGGCATGAGGGTGCCCACCCTGGAAGGCCATTGCCAAGGTGACAAAGTGCACATCTCCAAGGCTGGAGGAGTGCCTGGCAGGTGCCAAGTGCTCTGTGAGTTCCCATCCAGCTGTTCACTTCCTCGTCCCAGCATCTGGCCTCCCCACCCACTACTATGCACGGGTTCTTCATCATTCATCATTGTTCACTTCTTTTCCCCAGAAAATAGCTTCAGAGTCTCCTCCCCTCTCTTCCTCTCTTCTTCCTTTCCTCACTCCCCCTTCCCCTATCTCTTTCTCAGGAATCTTTGCTGGTTTCTCTGATTATGTCCATTCCCTAAACACTGGGGTTTCTCTGTGTTCCACCCTTCATACTCTCTCCTCGTAAGCTGTATATCCATCTTCTGACAGCTCCGAATTCTATGTGCTCAGCCCTCCTCATCCTCCTGAGCTCCTGACCCATATTTCCAGTGACCACTGCTACTCCAACATCCTATTGGTATGTGTCTAAATTTGGACCCCCTTTTTCACTCCTGTGTTTGTCAAGGCTCTCCAGAGACAGAACCAATGGGAGATAGATAGATCTATGGATAGCTGAGAAGGGATTTATTAGGGGAATTGACTCTTGTGATTATGAGGCTGAGACATCCCATAACAGGCTGTCTGCAAGCTGGAGACCCTGGAATGCAAGTAGCAGTAATGTTGCTCAGCCAAGTCCAAAGGCCTCAGAATCAGGGAAACGGATGGTGTCACTCTCAGTCAGATGCTGAGGACCTGAGAACCCAGGGAGATCTGGTGCAAGTCCTGGAGTCCAAAGGCCAGAGAAACTGGAGTTCTGAGGTTCAAGGGCTGGAGAAGAAGGGTGTCCTAGCTCTGAAAAAGACAGAATTCTCCTTTCCTCTGCCTTTTTGTTCTGTTTGGGCACTTAGCTGATTGGATAGTGCCCACCCACACTGGGTGAGGGTGGGTCTTCTTTACCCAGTCCATTAATCCAAACATCAGTATCTTCTAGAAACACCCTCACAGACATTTCCAGAAATAATGCTTTACCAGTCATGTGTGTGTCTCCTAACCCATCAGGCTGACACCCGAAACTGACCATCACCAAGCCCACACTGCATTTCCCCGGACCCCAGTCTCCCCACTGTTGGCTTTTGCATCTTTTCCTTTGTTGGCAAAGTGGTCTTTCTAACAAGACTAAGTCCCGTGGTATGTCTCTGCCTAGTGGCCTTCCCAAGAGCTCCCTAGATCCAGTCCCACACTCCTCATGGGGCCACAGGCCCTGTGACCTGGCCACTGTGTCCATTGTTGCTTCTTTCTTGTCCCTCTGCCACCTGCTCCGTATTTCCTGACTATAGCTGTTTCTTCACCTCTATGCTTATTCAAGGGCTTCCTAAAAATGATCCATCTCCTTGTGCACTGGGCAAACTGATTTTCACCCATTGGGATTCAGATGTAAGACAATTTTCTCTGTGAAACCTCCCATCTTATACCTGGAAAGAAATAAGCACTGGTAGGGGTATGAATCTCATTGAGAGACTGGGAAGTCCTTGTGGGTAGAAATCATGTCTTACTCATCTTCATGTCTCATTCCTCCCTTGTCACTTTTTCTAACAGATGAAGAAACATTTATTTTGCATATAAGAAAACTGAAGTACAGGAAACAAATATCACAAACAAGGCCATGTTACTGAAAAGAGTCTCTGCTGCTGTGGGTCTTGGACCTCTTCTGTACTCTAGTTCTTTCAAACTAGAAAGAAAGAAAGGTGCCTTAGTCCAGGACCTGCCTGTGCTGGACATAACATGACTAGATTCTCCCAACCCTCTGGGAGGCTGCAGCAGTGGCACAGGCTGGCCTCAGGGCAGGCAACAGGACAGTCACATGGGGTGTGACTCAGCTGAGGAGAGCCCCACCCTTGGTTTAATGTTCTGCTGTGAACAACTTGAAATTCCTACTAATTTTTCTTTGAGCTTGTGATTTGTAAGTGAAGTCTGATGGGACACTGGAGCCTGTGCTGGAGCAGAGGAGATAGGCTGAGCCTCCACAGCGAGCAGAGGGCTGGCTGCCCAGCTCACAACAGTGACGGCTGTGGCATCTGGGCCTCAGGAGACAGGAGAGGCTCTGCATGCAGGCAGCACCAGGAGGCTTCCCTGACCTTTTCAATATTCTGTTGTGTCCTGATTAGATAACATCAGCTTTTCCTCATTACATTTTATGAGTAATAAAATGCCTTCAAAGGAAAATCTTTATAGCTTTTATTTGTAACTGCATTTATTTTCCTACTTTTTGAACAGGAGCCCTGTTTTCACGTTGCTCTGGGCCACACAAGGTATGTGTTCTGCCCTGTAGATGGGACATGAAAGACAGCAAAGTATTTTAAATTGAAACACATAGGATTGAGCAGCTGGGAATTCCAAAGATAATATGAAATGCAGAGTGATTTGGCAGAGGTTAGATGGAATTAAGGAAGAGAAGTAAAATTTAGGCGGGTGTGACAAGGAAAGGTTGGTTCTATACAATGGTTATTGACACAATTTTAGCAGTAGTGATAGAGAAAGAAATCAATTTTAGGACTGCAGGGTCAGCAAACATCCTATGAAGTGAAAGGAAAAATGAGTTTTAAAGAGAGCCTAGTGTATGACCCAAGGTGTTGCAAAATAGGTTTTTCTGATTTGATTTGATTTAACTGAATGATGCCTAGAAGACAGAAAAAATGGGGGTCAATAGCAAGAGATACTTCCAATAACAAGAGAAACTTGATGAAGAAGGATGTTTCTTTTTTGGAAAAAAGAAAAAGAAATGCAGAGCTGAGGAAAGAAAAAAAACAAGCATTTTTGCATGTTTGCCAAATATTTGAATATTTATTTCATCAAAGTATCTTAAAAGATCTCTAGGGTTAAATGTAGATGGCTACAGATAAAGATATAAATATAAATATAGATACACATACATGTCTGTATGCACATATAAATATATAATTAAAAATAAATACATCAAAGACATACTGTCAGCTCTCTGTATCTATCAGTTCTGCATCTGTAGATTCAACCAACCCTGGATTAAAATTATTCAAGAAAAAACATTTCTTCTGTATTAAACATGTACAGACATTTGTTCTTGTTATTGTTCTTTAAACCATATGGTACGACAACTCTTTACATAGCATTTACGTTTACTAGGTATTATAAGTAACCTAGAGATGATTTAAAGTGTGCAGGAGGACATGCATGGGTTATATGCAAATGCTATTTCATTTTCTAACAGGGACTTGAGTATCTGCAGCTTTTGGGCTTTTGGTTTCCATGAAGGTCCTGGAACCAAACCTCCACGGATAATGAGGCATGACTATATCTAAAATTGTAAATTATATATATATATAATTTATTTATAACATAGCTATATGGATACATACATATAATTTTATATACATCACTATATAAAATATATAAAATTAGGATTACTACATTGCCCCAGCTGACACACAGAGCATGGGCTTGAACTCAGGAATCTCTGGGTCTCCGTCTTGTGGATTTTCTCCTCCCCCATGCTGCTTCTCCTACTCTCTTTTGTAAATCTGACATTGAAACTCTGCAATTTTTTAGACTGACTATACTCTTTTAGGACAGATTATTATAATACTTTGAAAAGTTTAAATAAACAGAAGATTTTAAATGTCACCTAATTTATCTAAAGTAACCACAATTTGAAATATTATTTAAAAAAGTAAATTACAACTCAACTTCTCTTAAAAACTGAGAATGTCAGCTCCAACAGTCACATGATTTTGTAAACTTGGTCACTAAAAGGTGAAATAAACAGGTTCATTATATAAAATATATGAAATTAGTAAATTAGTAAATTACAGAGCCAAAAATGGGTCACTTATTTTTCCAATTCCAGAGTTGCTGCTGTATGTTACTCTGCCTCTTATAAAACAAAAATTAGAGGGGATTTCTGTGTCTAACCATAACAGAGTAACTTGAAGCAAACCAACACTTCTGCCAAGAAAAATTTTAAAAATCCAAATATAACACAAAATAGATATTGAAGACATTGCAGGGATGCCAACATAGCTATGAGTTGGTAAAATTCCTGAGAGAAGGAAACCATATAAAATAAGCTCAATACTTGATGGTTTTCCCCTCAAGGTATTTGCCCAATGCTTAAACTGTACAAGTCAAGAGTGTAAGAAGCAAAAAACAATCATTGAATAACAGAGCAGAGTTTTAGCATTACTATTAGACTTAGAAATAAAAAGAAAATTAGAGTTCAAGACCCTCAAAAGATGAGAACTTCTGAAAACACCCAGGCCCTTGATTGGAACACATGTAAGGCTACCAAGGAATGGTCACAAAAATATAATTGATATACACCCAAAGAAGTTGAAAATATTAGAGCTAAACAAAAACAACATAGCTTTTAACATAATTGTGATTAATATATTCAAACAAGACAGATTATAAGATGTAAAGTGTAATTAGAGAACTGCAATACTTATTTTAAAAAAGCTTAAGTGGAAAATCTAGAATATCAAAATAAAAAATAATGTTAAGAACTTAATGAGATAAAAGCAGATTTGATAAGGCTGAAGAGAATATTAGTGAACTAGAAGATAGATTAATATAAAAATTCTAATAACACAGAGAAAACTAGATGAAAAACGCAAAAAGGTACATAATTAGTATGTGAGGCTCAATACAAAAGTTAAACCAGTGGTGCACTGGCCAGCTCATACCAGCTAATAAGAACTAACTGGTAATTTTCATGTGCTTTTTGAGCTCCTTGTTAAATAATTGGTAGCTTGAAATCAACATAAAGAAAGTATATGTAGCAAATGTCAGTTAACAGAACCATTTTATTTCCTTCAGAAAATTAGCATATCACTAGGTCTAAAATGTGGGTAAGTGGAGTCACAGAAATAGAAGAAAGAGGGAATGAGACAGAAGTAAAATTTAAAGAGATAATGGCCAAAAATTTTTTAAACCATATAAAAGACTTCTAGCCATAGATTTAAGTGTGTGTAGTGCAGTAAACAACAATAAAACACACCTAGCCATATCATAGCAAATATGAGGGAAACCAAAGACAAGGATCTAAAAATCACCCAGCATGGAAAAAAGATCTATCTGAAAAGAAGCGTAAGTATGACTGACAAATGACTTCGCCATAGAAATAAGAGAAGGCCAAAAACTTGAAATGTTAGCTGATAAGGTTTGGCTGTGTCCCCATCCAAATATCTTCTTGACTTATAACTCTCACAGTTCCCGCATGTCATGGGAGGAACTTGGTGGGAGGTAATTGAATCATGGGGATGGGTCATTCACATGCTGTTCTTATAATAGTGAATGAGTCTCATGAAATCTACTGGTTTTAAAAATGGGAGTTTTTCTGCACAAGCTCTCTCTCTTTGCCTGCTGCCATCCATGTAAGATATGACTTGCTCCTCCTTGCCTTCTGCCATGATTGTGAGGCTTCCCCAGCCACATGGAACTATAACTCCATTAAACCTCTTTCTTTTGTAAATTTCCCAGTCTTGGGTATGTCTTTATGAGCAGAATGACAATGGATAAATACAGTAAATTGATACCAGTAGAGTGGAATGCTGCTGAAAAGATACTGGACAGTGTGGAAGTGACTTTGGAACTTGGTAACAGGCAGAGGTTAGAACAATTTGGAGGGCTCAGAAGAAGACAGGAAAATGTGGGAACATTTGGAAGTTCCTAGAGACTTGCTGAATGGCTTTGACCAAAATGCTGATAGTGATTTGGACAATAAAATCCAGGCTGATGTGGCCTCAGATGGAGATGAGAAACTTGGGAATTGAAGTAAAGGTGGCTCTGGCTATGTTTTAGCAAAGAGACTGGCATCATTTTGCCCCTGCCCTAGAGATCTGTGGAACTTCGAACTTGAGAGAGATGATTTAGGGTAACAGAAGAAATTTCTAAGCAACAAAGAATTCAAGATGTGACTTGGGTTCTGTTAAAGGCATTCAGTTTTAAAAGGGAAAGAGCATAACAGTTTGGGAAATTTGCAGCTTGACAACGTGGTAGAAAATAAAATCCCATTTTCTGAGGAGAAATTCAAGCTGGATGCAGAAATTTGCATATGTACCAAGAGCTGAATGTTGATCTCCAAGGCAGAGAATGGGGAAAATGTCTCCACAGTATGTCACAGGTCTTCATGGCAGCCCCTCCCATCACAGGCCTGGAAGCCTAGGAGAAAAAGGTGGTTTTGTGGGCTGGACCCAGGGTCCTCCTGCTGTATACAGCTTAGGGACTTGGCACCCTGCATCATAGCCTCTCCAGCAATGGCTGAAGGGGGCCAAGGTAGAGTTCAGAGGGTGCAAGCTCCAAGTCTTGGCAGTTTCCATGTGGTGTTGAGCCTCTGGATGCACAGAAGTTGAGAATTGAGGTGGGAACCCCTGACTAGATTTTAGCAGATGTGTGGAAATGCCTGGATGTCCAGGCAGAAGTTTGCTGCCGGGGTGGAGTTCCCATGGAGAACCTCTGCTAGGGCAGGGTGGAAGGGAAATGTGAGGTAAGAGCCCCTACACAGAGTCCCTACTGGGGCACCACCTAGTGGAGCTTTGAGAAGAGAGCCGCCATTCTCCAGACTCCAGAATGGTAGATTCACCAACAACTTGCACTGTGCACCTGAAAAAGCCACAGACACTCAACACGAGCCTGTGAAAGCAGTTGAGGGGAGCCTGTATCCTGCAAAGCCATGAGGCAGAACTGCCCAAGACCATGGGAACCCACCTATTGTATCAGTGTGACCTGGATGTGAGACATGGAGTCAAAGGAGATCATTTTGGAACTTTAAGATTTGACTGCCCTGCTGGATTTCAGACTTGCATGAGTCTGTAGCTTCTTTGTTTTGGCCAATGTCTTCCATTTGTAGTGGCTGTATTTACCCAATGCCTGGACCCTTGTTGTATCTAGGAAGCAACTAACTTGCTTTTGATTTTAGCAGCTCATAGGCAGAAGGGAGCTTACCTTGTCTCAGATGAGACTTCGAACCCTGGACTTTTGAGCTAATGCTGAAATGAGTTGAGATTTTGGGGGACTGTTGGGAGGGCATGGTTGGTTTTGAAATGTTAAGACATGAGAATTGGGAGGGACCAGGGAAAGAATTACATGGTTTAGCTCTGTCCCCACCCTCATCTCATTTTGAGTTGTAGCTCCCACAATTCCCATGTGTCAGGAACCTGATGGAAGGTAATTGAATAATGGGGGAAGGTTTTTCCCATGCTGTTCTCATGATAGTCAATAAGTCTCAGGAGATCTGATGGTTTTAAAAACAGGGGTTTCCCTGCACAAGCTCTCTCTCTTTGCCAGCTGCCATCCATGTAAGATGTGACTTGCTCCTCACTGACTTCCGCTACAATTGTGAGGCTTCCCCAGCCACAAGTAAGTCCATTAAACCTCTTTCTTTTGTATCTTGCCCAATCTCAGGTATGACTTTATTAACAGTGTGAAAATGAACTATGAAATAGCTATAAAGTACTGAAAAAAAATAGAGTTCTATAGCTATTAAAAGTATACTCTAAAAATCAAGAGCTAAATAAATGTCTCTACTCAAACAAAAACTTAAAGAATTCATCAATTGCAGGAACCTTATAAAGTAATAGCAAAGGCAGAAGTAAAATTATCCCACATGAAAACATATAGAGGAAAGTATAAAAGCAATGTAAAGGATAGAAATATGGACAAATATAAATGAAAATTGATTATAAAACAAGAAAATAAATGATGAAAATCATGCAAAAAAGGCAAGAGGAGTATAAATGGAATAAAAGTGATCTAAACTTCAGCATTTCTGAAAAATGAGTAAAATTAATAATTTACCTGAGACTCTAATATATCAGAGATGTGTGTGTTTCAATCTCTATAATAATCACTAAAAGGACAGTGAAAGTGCGTATGTTAAGAATTTAATAGAAGGGAAAATTTAAAATAATTATAAGCTAATAAAATTATATTAATAACAATTTGAATCTATTAGGAAATATGAAAAGAGAAACACATGAGCATAAACTAGGTAGAACAAATAGAAATCATGTGATTAAAATATACCCAAATATATATATAATGGCAATAAATACTGATGCTTTAATTAGTCCTTTTAAAAGATAAAGACTGTCATGCTGGTTTTTTAACAAAGTCTTTGTGCTGAAAAGATGAAATGCACCTTATAAATAAGGATACCCAAATATTCAAAACAAAAGGGTGGAAAAGGAAATTCTATGTAGGAGTGACATCATCAAGATGGCACCATAAAAGGGAATCTGTTCATACCTATGACAACAACATAAATTCTCTACATATCCACAGTCAAATGTTTCTTTTGGGAAGCCTCAGGATTCAGGTAGAGGCTTGTAAAACACCTGGTAAAACTCAAGACATTGGAGAATCATTTTGAGAGCACACAAATACCCAAATTGCTGATTTGTCAAGCTTGCTCCTGGGTTCAAGTACAGAAATGGCCCAGTCCTCCAAGGGCTTTGGTCACTGCTTTGTTTTATCTTGAGCCTACAAACTAAACCATCTGATAAAGGGTGTAAAAGGAATCACATACAATAGTGCCTTGGCAGAAAGGCTTCTCTGCCTGCCTATATCAGCCTCAGTAGTGAACCTGAAGTTGCCCTTTGCCTTGGATTCAACCCTGATCAGTTGAGGTCCCAATGCAGAACTGGTTACACAAGAATCAAGGGTAAGACTCACACATATCTCACAGCTCAAGAGTCTGAGCCTCCCTGATGGGCTTGCCCAACTCTCTCCCAGAGTAAATCCTAAGGGTGCCCACGCTTAGCTCTGGTCCCTCTTGATGCTATCAGAGAACTGTCTCCTCTATGCTGAGAACTGGTGGGAGACCCATACCTGTCTGGGCCAATGATGCTGGCTCTCCAGCCTCCATCTCACAGCATATCCCAAGGGGACTCAGTCTCAGCTCTAATTTTTCCTGCTGCAATGAGAGAACAATCTCAACTATCCAGGGAGTTGCTGGAAGATGCACATCCCTTTAAGTCAATGAGACCAGACTCTTTAGCCTCAACCACACAACAGATACCAAGAGGGTCTAACAGACATCTACAGAATATTTTACCCAACTACTGCAGCATATACATTTTTCTCATCAGTACATGGAACATTCCTTAAGGTAGACCATATCATAGGCCACAAAACAAGTTTCACCAAATTCAAGAGTCAGAATTATATCATGTATCTTCTCTGACCACCATAGAATGAACTAGAAGTCAATAAAAAGTAGAAATTTGGAAACCAAACAAATACATGCAATTAAACAAAATGCTCCTGAATGACCAATGAGTCGATGAAGAAAGTAAACAAGGAAATTTTTACAATTCTTAAAACAAACAAAATGGAAACACAATATATGAGGACCTATGGGATACAGCAAAACCAGTACAAAAAAGGAAGTTTATATACAGCCTACATAAAAAAATAGGAAGACTTCAAATAAAAAACCTAACAATGAACCTCAAGAAACTAGAAAAGCAAGAACAAACTAAACCTAAAAATAGTAGAAGGAAAGAAACAATAAAGATCAGAGCAGAAATGATAAAACTGAGGCTAAACATGGGAGATCAATAAAATGAAAAGTTGGTTTTTTGAAAAGTTAAAAAATGACAAATCTTAACTGGACTAAGAAAAAAAGAGAATATGCAAATAAAATCAGAGACAAAAAAGAACACATTACAACTGATACCACAGAAATCATGAGAGACTACTAAGGATTTTTGAGACTGCTACAAACAACTATTCACTAGTAAATTGGAAAAGCTAGAAGAAATTGATAAATTCATTGACACATACAACCTACCAAGACTGAACCATGAAGAAATAGAAAACCTGAGCTGACCAATAATGAGTAACAAGATCAAAGGAGTCATAAAAAGTCTCTCATCAAAGAAAAGCCCAGGACCTGATGGATTCGCTGTGGAATTGTATCAAATATCTAAACAATAACAACAACTCTATTGAAACTATTTCAAACAATAGAAAAGGAGGGAATTGAAGAAGAGAGAATGCTTCCAGAGTCATTCTATGAGGCAAGCACTACCCTGACACCAAAAACAGATAAAGTCACAACTAAAAAGAAAAAAGTACACGGCAACATCCCTGGTGAACATTGCCGCAAAAATCCTCAACAAAATATCAGTAAACTGAATTCAGCAACACGTTAAAAAGATCATTCACCATGATCAAGTGGGATTCATCCCAGGAGTGCAATGATGGTTCAACATAAGCAAATCAATAAGCACGATACATCACATCAATAGAATGAAACATAAAAAACATATAATTCATCTCAATGAATGCTGAAAAAGCATTTGATAAAATTCAGTATCACTTCATGATAAAAACTCTCAACATATAGAGTATAGAAGGAGGATATCTTAATATGACAAAGGTCTATATAACAAACTCATAGCTAATATTGTGCTGAACAGGGAAAAATTGAAAGACATTTCTCTAAGACTTGGAACATGACACAGATGCCCACTTTCACTATTTTACAGAGTTCTGGAAGTCCTAGCCAGAGCAATCATCAGTCAGAGGAAAGAATAAAGGGCATACAAACAGGAAAGGAAGAAGGCAAATTAGCCTTATCTGCAGATGATATAATCTTATATTCAGGAAAACCTAAAGACTACACCAAAAGATTCTCCTATAACTGATTTAAAAAATTCAGTAGAGCTGCAGAATACAAAATCAACATACAAAACTCAGTAGCATTTTTCGATGCTAACAGTGATCTGAATAGAAAATCAAGAAAGCAATGCCATTTGATATAGTCACAGAAAATAAAATACCTAGGAATAAATTTAACCAAAGAAGTAAAAGATCTCTATAAGGAAAACAATAAAACACCAGTGAAAGAAATTGGAGTGGACACAAAAAATGGAAAGATATCCCATGTTCATATACTGGGAGAATTAATACTGTTAAAATTTCTATAATCTATAGGTTACTCAAGGTGATCTATAGATTTAATGCAATTCCTATCAAAATACCAGAAATACTCTTCACAGAAACAGAAAAACACAATTCTAAAATTCATATGGAACCACGAAAGGCTCCAAAAAGCTAAACCAATTATAAGCAAAAACAAAAATAAAACATACACAAAAACACAACAAACAAAGCTGGAGGCATTACACTACCTGATTTCAATTTATGCTGCAAAAATATAGTAATCAAAACAGCATGGTACTGGCTAAAAAAAGATACATAAACAGATGGGACAGCACAGAGAACCCAGAGATAAAGTCATATGTTTGCAGTCAACTCATTTTTTACAAAGCCAGCAAGAATAGACATTGGGGATAGACAATCTCATTAACAAATGATGATTGGAAAACTGGATATCCAGATGCGGAAGAATAACACTAGATCCCTATCTTTCACCACACACAAAAATCAGATCAACAGGAATTAACAAATGATGATGGGAAAACTGGATATCCAGATGCGAAAGAATAACACTATATCCCTATCTTTCACCATACACAAAAATCAGATCAACAGGAATTAAAAACTTTAATCTAAGTCCTGAAACTATGAAGGTGCTAGAAGAAAACATAGGAACAAAGCTTCAGGACATCAGTCTGGGCAAAGACTTCTTGAGTAAGACCTCAAATGCAGAGGCAACAAAAGTGAAAGTAGACAAATGGGATTATATCAAGCTTAAAAGTTTCTGGCCGGGCGCGGTGGCTCAAACCTGTAATCCCAGCACTTTGGGAGGCCGAGGCGGATGGATCACGAGGTCAAGAGATCGAGACCATCCTGGTCAACATGGGGAAACCCCGTCTCTACTAAAAATACAAAAAATTAGCAGGGCATGGTGGTGTGTGCCTGTAATCCCAGCTACTCAGGAGGCTGAGGCAGGAGAATTGCCTGAACCCAGAAGGCGGAGGTTGCGGTGAGCTGAGATTGCGCCATTGCACTCCAGCCTGGGTAACATGAGTGAAACTCCGTCTCAAAAAAAAAAAAAAAAAAAAAAAAAAAAAAGTTTCTGCACAGCAAAGAAAACAATCAACAAAGTGAAGAGCCAACCTACAGAATGGGAGAGCATATTTGCAAACTATCCATCCAACAATAGAGTAATAGCTTGAATATATAATGAATTAAAACAGCTCAATAGCAAAAAGACATCTGATTTAAAAATGGGGAAAAGACTTGAATAGACATTTCTCAAAAGAAGATGAACAGATGGCCACCAAGTGTATGGAAGAGTGCTCAATGTCACTAACCAGCAGGGAAATGCAATTCAAAACCACAATGAGATATCACTCCATCCTAACTAGAATGGCTATTATCAAAAAGACAAAAAATAATGATAATAACAATACTAGCGACGTTGCTGAGGAAAGAAAACTTCTCTTTCTCCCAGCTAGAGTGGTATAAGCAGATCCCTGGGGCGGGGGTGGCGGTGGGGTACTGAAATCCCATCTCTACCTAGCAGTAATAAGGGATCTCTTCCCTCTCAAGTGTCAAAGAAGGCCAAAAAGGGAACTGGGACTTTCCCACCCCAACTAACAGTAATGCAGCAGCACCTTCCCAGCCCTGCTGGTGCAGTGTCAGAGAAGGCATGGAAAAACAAAGTTTAAATAAGATCCAAAGTCTCACAGCATAATACGCAAATATCTGGGTTAAATGAAAAATTATTCAATATACCCCAAACCAGGAAAATAGCAACTTGAATGAGAAAAACCAACCAACAGAAGATGCCAGCACCAAGACAGTACAGATGTCAGAATTATCTGATGAGGATTTTAAAGCAGCCATCATAAAAATGCTTCAATGAAAATTATAAACATACTTGAAACAAATGAAAAATAATAAAGTCTTAGCAAAAAATAGAAGACATAAGGAGTAAAAAGATACGTTAGAACTTAAAAACAAAATAACCAATTTTTTTTAATGAATGAGCTCAACAACAAAATAGAACAGAGGAAAGAATCAGTGAACAAGAAATATTACATAGTGTGAAAGGGAGAGAGAAAACAGAGTTTTTATTCTTTTAAAAAAAGAACAAACTTCACTGGAGCTGGAATGTATCTTGACAGCAGTGGTTGTCACATTTAAGATAACATCATGGAATAGCATAAAGTTACAGACATAAATTACAGAATTATCAATTTTCTTGTTTTGATATTGTACCATAATTATATAAGGTGTAACCACTAGGCGAAACTACATAAAAGATATACAAGACCTATATTATCTATTATTTTTGTAACTTCCTTTAAGTCTTTAATTATTTCAAAATAAGAAAACTAAATAAAGGGGGGTAATATAGAAAAAGAGAGAGACACACACACACACTCAGAAAATACTTTTCCAATATCTTCAGTGATAAAAATTATCACTAGAGACCCTGCAGTTATTTAAATGTTTATAAAGTGTTTTTATAAACAACATTAAACTGATATTTGAAAATCAGATAAAATAAATGTTTTCCAAGAAAAATATAGCTACCCCAAAACTAACACAAAATGAATAGAAAATCAAAGTACTACTATATCTACTTTTAAAATATCAAATCTGAAATTTTATAAATTTCATATTTTATATTATACATAAAAGAAACTCCAAGACCACATGAATTACCCAGTAAATTCTCCCAAACATATGAGAAATAAACTAATTGTAGCCAAAATCTTTTATAAAATAGTAAAAGAGACACTTTCCAACTCATTTTATGAAGGTAGTAAAACCTTCTAACAAAAATATGACTAGATTATAAAAAAGAAAAAATCTAGGCTAAGGCCAATTTCTTCTGTGAACCAAACATTCGTAAATTAAATCAAGTTATAATCTGACAAGCTGATTTTAAAATGTATGTGAAAAGACCCCTAGAGAAAGTCAAGAGTAGTAAAGGCAGTCATGAAGAAGAAAAACAAGATCATTGCTAGACATCAAGACTTACAGACTATAGATATTAAGGTCATGTGATATTAGCGCAAGGATAGATTAATAGACTAAATAGCAGAATAGAGAATCCCAAGAGTGTCCAAACATATAAAAGAACTTTCTTATGACAAAGCTGACATTATAGTGCTGTGGGAAAAAGATAATCTTTCCAAAAACCAAGTGGAGTCCATTGGATATCCATGTGGAGCATAACTGAACCATGATCTTTATCTTACATCATAGGTATTCCAACAATTCTAGGTGAACTAAAGGCCTCAATGTGAACGACTATGATTTCTAAAAGTCAATTAAATTGACTTTATCATGAAATTATACTGGAAAACATCTAATCTCCTAAACAGAATGTAAAAATTATTAGCAATAAAAGAAAAAAGCTAAATTGGACTGTAAAATATGACTTACAAATTCTGTTTGTCAAAACTTGCTATTATGATAGCAAAGCCCCAGTGCCAAAAACATATGTATAAAAAAACACAAAGTTCTTGACTTCGAAATATTAAAAAAATCCTTACATATAAATAAGTAAATAAACATTTTAAAAAATGGACAAAATTCTTAAAGAGGCACTTCACAAAAAGGTAATTATAAGGCCAGTGGATATACAAAAAAGAGCTTGGTTTTCTTAGTCATCAGGGAAATGTAAATTAAGGCCACAAAGACTTTGAATGCTTCTACCCTATGGCTTCAATTAAAAGAACAATGAAGGCTGGACTCCGTGGCCCACGCCTGTAATTCCAACACTTTAGGAAGCAAAGGCGGGCAGATCACGAGGTCAGGAGTTTGAGACCAGCCTGGCCAACATGGTGAAACTCAGTCTCTACCAAAAACACAAAAATTAGCTGGGTGTGGTTGCAGGCACCTGTAGTTCCAGATACTCTGGAGGCTGAGGCAGGGGGAATTGCTTGAATCTGGGAGGTGGAGGTTGCAGTCAGTGAGCCAAGATCACACCACTGCACTCCAGCGTGGTGACAGAGCATGACTCTGTCTCAAAAAAAAAAAAACCCCATTGATATCACTTATTGGTGAAACAAAAATGCACATACATGCAAACCAAAAGATACCTCAAGGGATATTTATTACAACACAATTTGTAATAATAAAAAAATAGAAACAAATAAAATACACACAAATAGCAGAATCAATAAATAAGTTATGATAAAATTATACAATGAAATACTAGATAGGAATAAGAAAGAATGGCATATTGCTACATGCAACAATATGCTTGCATCTCACAAACATAATGCTGAGCAAAGGAAACCAGACACCAAAATAATGTATACAGTAGCCTTTCCCTCTACTTGGAGGGAGAGGGAATAGCTGGGTGGGGGTATGAAGGCTTCTGGGGTGCTACTGATGCTTTACTTCTTTATCTTGGTGGTTATATGGGTGTGCTCACATTGTGAAATTTCAGTGAGCTGGTCACTTGTAATTTGGGCACTTGAAAATGTGATATCTTTAAAAAAATTTTTACTTTTAAAGTATAGCAAGAATTAGAGAAAAATATGGAGTTAACAGCATTTCATCCAAAAGCTGAAATCTTTGTGGGTAAAAGGCAAATTAATTTCACACAGGCACTTCCACACAGACAGCATATGCATCTCCGAGGTTACAGATGGCAAGGAGTAAGTGCATGCCTTTGAAAACAGGAGTTGAACCTGGAAAATGGGGTTTTCTAAGTTCCAGCTCAAATACAGATGGTCCCCAAATTATGACTATTTTCAACTTTACAATGGGTTTATCAAGGTATTAAGTACATTTTCAGCTTACAATATTTCCAACTTACCTTGTTATTGGGACACAACCTCATTTTAAGTCAAGAAGCAGCTGCATATATCTGAGCCTTGCAAAGGTCTGTTACAGTTTCCTGAGAGTAGGAAATAACTCGGACTTCATCAAGTAAATGGAAACCTATTCTTGGCTTATCAACAACAAAAAGAGGAGTTGCCACCTAATTAGTTGTTTATATTCTTCTTCCTTCTTTTTCCCCCTCTTTAAAAAAATAATTCTTACTTTTTATTTACTTAGAGTTTTTTTCTTTATTTCTTCTAAAAAAACAGATACATGTGCAGAACATGCAGGTTAGTTACATAGGTATATGTGGTGGTTTGCTGTACCTATTGACTAGTCCTCTAAGTTCCCTCCCCTCACCCCAACACCCAATAGGCCCTAATGTGTGTTTTTCCCCTCTCTGTGTTCATGTCTTCTCAGTTTTCAACTCCCACTTATGGGTGAGAACATGTAGTGTCTGGTTTTCTGTTCCTGTGTGAGTTTGCTGAGGATGATGGCTTCCAGCTTCATCCATGTATGCAAAGGACATGATCTCATTCCTTTTTGTGGCTGTATAGTATTCCGTGGTGCATATGTACATTTTCTTTATCCAGTTTATCACTGATGGGCATTTGGGTTGGTTCCATGTCTTTGCTATTGTAAATAGTGCTGCAATAAACATATGTGTGCATGTGTCTTTATAGCAGAATTATTTATATTCCTTTGGGTATATACTCAGTAATGGGATTGCTGGGTCAAATGGTATTTCTGGTTCTAGATCCTTGAGGAATTACCATACTGTCTTTCAAATGGTTGAACTAATTTACATTCCCACCAACAGCATAGAAGTGTGCCTGTTTCTCCACAGCTTTGCCAGCATCTATTGTCTGTTGACTTTTTAATAATCACCATTCTAACTGGCATGAGATGGTAGCTCATTGTGGTTTTGATTTGCATTTCTCTAATCATCACTGATGTTGAGCTTCTTCATAGTTTGTTGGCAGCATAAATGTCTTTTTTTTTTTTGTCTGAGACGGAGTCTTGCTCTGTCACCCAAGCATGATCTGGGTGGCATGATCTGGATGGCATGATCTCAGCTCACTACAATCTCTGCCTCCTGGGTTCAAGCAGTTTTCCCACTTCAGCCTCCTGAGTAGCTGGGATTACAGGCACCTGCCATCATGCACGGCTGATTTTTGTATTTTTGTAGAGACAGGGTTTCGCGATGGCCAGGCTGGTCTTGAACTCCTGACCTCAAGTGATTTACACACCTCAGCCTCCCAAAGTGTTGGGATTACAGGTGTGAGCCACCAAGGCTGGCCATAAATGTCTTATTTTGAAAAATGCCTGTTCATATCCTTTGCCTACTTTTTATGGGGTTGTTTTTTCTTATACATTGGTTTAATTTCCTTGTATATTCTTGATATCAGACCTTCATCAGATGGGTAGATTGCAAAAATTTTCTCCTATTCTGTGGGTTGCCTGTTCACTCCAATGATAATTTCTTTTGCTGTGCAGAAGCCCTTTTGTTTATTTAGATCCCATTTGTCAATTTTTGCTTTCACTGCAATTGCTTCTGGCATTTTTGTCATGAAGTCCCATGCCTATGTCCTGAATGGTATTGCCTAGGTTTTCCTCTAGGGTTTTTATGGTTTTGGATTTTACATTTAAGTCTTTAATCCATCCTGAGTTAATTTTTGTATAAGGGTAAGGAAGGGGTCCAATTTCAGTCTTCTGCAAATGGTTAGCCAGATTTCCCAGCACTATTTACTGAATAGGAGATTCTTTCCCCATTGCTTGTTTTTGTCAGGTTTCTCAAAGGTCAGATAGTTGTAGATGTGTGGTATTATTTCTGAAGTCTCTGTTGTGCTCCTCTGTGCTCCATATCTGTTTTGGTACCAGTATCATTCTGTTTTGGTTACTGTAGATATGTAGTATAGTTTGAAATCAGTAGCGTGATACCTTCAGCTTTGTTCTTTTTGCTTAGGATTATTTTGGCTATACAGGGTCTTCTTTGATTCCATATGAAATTTAACTTTTTTTTTTCTAGTTCTGTGAAGAATGTCAGTTGTAGTTTGATGGGAATAGCATTGAATCTACAGATTACTTTTGACAGTATGGCCATTTTCATGATATTGATTCTTCCTATCCATAAGGATGGAATATGTTTCCATTTGTCTGTGTCCTCTCTTATTTCTTCAAGCAGTGGTTTATAGTTCCTGAAGAAGTCCTTCACATTCCTTGTTAGCTATATTCCTAGGTATTTTATTCTCTTTATAGTGATTGTGAAAGGGTGTTCATTCACGATTTGGCTCTCTGCTTGCCTATTGTTGGTGTACAGGAAAGCTTGTGATTTCGGCACATTGGTTCTGTATCCTGAGACTTTGCTGAAGTTGCTTATCAGCTTAAGGAAATTTTGGGCTGAGATGATGGGGTTTTCTAAATATACAATCATGTCATCTGCAAACAGGGACAATTTGATATCCTCTCTTCCTATTTATTTCTTTCTATTTATTTTGTTAATGTTTTCAAAAAACAGCTCCTGGATTAGTTGGTTTTTTGAAGGGTTTTTCATGTATCTATCGCCTTCAGTTCTTCTCTAATCTTAGTTATTTCTTGTTTACTGCTGCCTTTTGGATTAGTTTGCTCTTGCCTTTCTAGCTCTTTTAATTGTGATGTTAGAGTGTTGATCTGAGATCTTTCTAGCTTTCTGATGTGGGCATTTAGTGCTATAAATTTCCCTCTTTTTTTTTTTTTTTTTTGGAGACAGAGTCTTTCTCTGTCGCCAGGCACCAGGCTGGAGTGCATTAGCATGATCTCGGCTCACTGCAACCTCTGTTTCTTGGGTTCAAGTAATTCTTCTGCCTCAGCCTCCCAAGTAGCTGGGACTACAGGCGTGCATCACCACGCCCAGCTAATTTTTGTTTTTATTTAAGAAGCGACGGGGTTTCACCATATTGGACAGGATGGTCTCAATCTCTTGACCTCGTGATCCGCCTACCTCGGCCTCCCAAAGTGCTGGGATTACAGACATGAGCCACTGCGCCCGGCCCTAAATTTCCCTCTTAACACTGCTTTAGCTGTGTCCCAGAGATTCTGGTAAGTTATCTCTTTGTTCTTATTGTTTTCAAAGAACTTCTTGATTTCTGCCTTAATTTCTTTATTTACCCAAAAGTCATTCAGAAGCAGATTGTTCAATTTTCAAGGAAATGTGTGGCTTTGAGTGAGTTTCTTAATACTGAGTTCTAATTTGATTTCACTGTGGTCTGAGAGGCTGTTTGTTATGATTTCAGTTCTTTTGCATGTGTTGAGGAGTGTTTTACTTTTAATTATGTGACCAATTTTGGAATAAATGCCATGTGGGATTGAAAAGAATGTATATTCTGTTTATTTGGGGTAGAGAGTTCTGTAGATGTCTACTAGGTCCACTTGATCCAGAGCTGAGTTCAAGTCCTGAATATCCTTCTTAATTTTCTGTCTCATTGATCTGTTTAATATTGACAGTGGGGTGTTAAAGTCTCCCACTATTATTGTGTGGGAGAGTAAGTCTCTTTGTAGTTCTTTAAGAACTTGTTTTATGAATCTGGGTGCTCCTGTCTTGGGTGCATATATATTTAGGATAGTTAGCTCTTGTTGATGTGTTCCCTTTACCATTATGTAAAGCCCTTCTTTGTCTTTTTTGGCCTTTGTTGGTTTAAAGTCTGTTTTGTTAGAGACTGAGATTGCAACCCCTGCTTTTCTTGTTGTTGTTTTTTGCATTTCATTTGCTTGGTAAATTTCCCTCCGTCCCTATATTTTGAGCCTCCGTACCTTTGCACATGAGTGGGTCTCCTAAATACAGCACACTGGTGGGTCTTGACTCCTTATCCAATTTGCCAATCTGTGTCTTTTAATTGGGGCAGTTAGCCCATTTACATTTAAGGTTAGTATTGTTATTGTGAATTTAGTCCTGTCTTCATGCTGCTATTTAGTTATTTTGCACTCTAGTTGATGCAGCTTCTTCATAGTGTCATTGGTCTTTCTATTTTGATGTATTTTTGCAGTGGCTGGTACCAGTTTCTCCTTTCCATATTTAATGCTTCCTTTAGAAGCTCTTGCAGGGCAGGCCTGGTAGTAATGAAATTCCTCAGCATTTGCTTGTCTGGAAAGGATTCTGTTTCTCCTTCGCTTATGAAGCTTAGTTTGACTGGATATGAAATTCTGGGTTGAAAATTCTTTTCTTTAAGAATGTTGGATATTGGCCCACAATCTCTTCTGGCTTATAGAGTTTCTGTTGAGAGATCCACTGTTAGTCTGATGGGCTTCCCTTTGTAGATTACCTGGCGTTTCTCTCTGGCTGCCCTTAACAGTTTTCCTTCCTTTCAAACTTGGAGAATCTGATAATTATGTGTCTTGTGGTTGATCTTGCTGTGGAGTATCTTAATGATATTCTCTGTATTTCCTGAATTTGCATGTTGGCCTGTCTTGATAGGTTGGGAACTTTCTCATGGATAATATCCTGAAGTGTGTTTTCCAGTTTGTTTCTATTTTCCCCATCTCTTTCTCATACTGCAATCAACCGTAGGTTTGTTCTTTTCACATAGACACATATTTCCTAGAGACTTTTTTTGTTCCTTTGTATTGTTTTTTCTCTATTCTTGTCTGCATGTCTTATTTCAGTAAGGTGGTCTCCAAACTCTGATATCTTTTCTTCCACTTGGTTGATTCAGCTGTTGATACATGTGTATGCTTCACGCAGGTCTTGTGCTGCGTTTTTCAGCTCCATCAGGTCATTTATGTTCCTCTTTAAACTGACTGTTCTAGTTAGTGTTCCCTCTAATCTTTTATCAAGGTTCTTAGCTTCTTTGCCTGGAGTTAGAACATGCTCCTTTAGCTCATCATAGTATTTCATTATCCATTTTCTGAAGCCTACTTCTGTAAGTTCATCCATCTGATCCTCTTCCAGTTTGGTGCCCTTGATGGAAAGATGTTGCAATCATTTGGAGGAGAAGAGGCACTCTGGCCTTTTGGGTTTTCAGCACTTTTTTCATTGATTCTTACTCATCTTGGTGAGTTTGTCTAGTTTTGATCTTTGAGGCTGCTTATCCTTGGATGGGCTTTTTGTGAGGGACTTTTTTGTTGCTGTTGATGCTATTGTTGTCACTTTCTGTTTGTTTTTCTTTCAATAGTCAAGTCCCTCTTTTGTATGGCTGCTGCAGTTTGCTGGGGGTTCACTTCAGGCCCTATGAATTCATCTGATTAACTCCTGTGCCCAGAGATGTTACTCTAAGAGACTGGAACACAGCAAAGATAGGTTTCTGCTCCTTCTTCTGGGAACTCTGAACTCAAGGGGTACCAACCTGATGCCAGTATGATTGCTCAGGGTGTCTGACAACCCCAGCTGGAGGGTGTCACCCAGTTGGATAGCACAGGGAGCAGGACCCATTTAACAAAGCACTTTGTCACTTGTGGAAATGGTGTGCTTCACTGGGGGGAAACCCACTCATCTGGGCTGCCTAGATTCCTCAGAACTACCAGGAGTGGCTAAGTCTGCTGGTCTGCACAGGCTGTGGCCACCACTCCCACTACAGGCTCAGGCCTAGGGAGATCCGGGTTCTGTCCCTGAGCCTCTGCTGGAGTTATTTGAGATCTTGCATGGAAACCCCACCCAATGAGGAAGGATGGTCAGGGTTAGGCCTGTAGAGGCACGCTGCCTGCAGACTGCCACAGCTGTGTGCTGGGCTGTGGGGGAAAGTCTTGGGACTGAGCTCTCCAGCCTTCCCGGCTCCAGCAGGAGAAAAGAGCACCCTAGAGCTATAGAAATGGCTAAAGCCCTTCCCTGGCCCAGGGATCTCAGCGTGTTAGGCCGTCACCAGTCCCAGTGCTGGCTGCTGTTCCTCCCCTAAGGAGCTCAAAGGGCTTAGACAGCAGGCAGCCAGCAGTGGATGCTGGTCGCCCCTTTCCCAGGCAGTTCGGTAGGCTTAAGCAGATTCCAGCTGAGAGGCAGTAAGAATCTGTGGGTTCTAGGGTCGAGACACTAGGCCCCACTGGCATGGGTTCACAGGTGGGATCTTCGGATCTGTGGGTTGCACAGTTCCATGGAAAAAGCAGTTTCCCCAGCTGGGTAGCGCACTCACTCCCTACCTCCCTTAGCTGGGGAGAGGGAGTTCCCTTCCTTGTGTAGCTCTCAGGTGGGCGGCCATACCACACTGTCCTTTCTTCTCTCTGTGGGTCACACCAGCCTTCTAGTCAGTTTTGGTGAGAAAATCTGGATACCTTGGTTGCCGGTGAAGGATTCACAGGCTTACTATGGTTTTTTTTCATTATTTATCATTATTATTATTATTACTGAGGTGGAGTTTCGCTCCTGCAGCTGGATGGGAGCCTCCAAGCCTGCTGCTTCCACTAGGTCATCTTGGCCCCGCCCCCTCTTCTTCCTGTTAACTTCCATGGAAGGAGGCAGGCTTTTCTCCTGCGGTGGCTGCTTGTTCTGTATGGAAAACCAAAAGAAAACAAAATGTCTTTGCTCTACCACTGTCAACTCACTGCCAACACAGTTTGTCTATGCAAATAAAACGGCTTATCTCAATTCAATTCGATGAATATCTAGGCTAAAAATAATCTTTCTACTATCCCTCTTTATGGGCAGAAGCTTTGAGGTGTCATTAGGCTGAACTACATGCCAGAACTTATGCAAGCCTGGGCTGTCAGTGTACCAGCAGGGAGCTCCTGGTGTAGCTTGAGAGCCATGTGGTCAGGGCTTGGCAGCTTGGACTAAAGCTACCTCTCTTGAGTCTTGAAAACATGGTGAGATGACCAGTGGGCCTCCTATGTTCAGCTGTTTCTCTTGACTTCTGTATGCTTACGTGCTTGGGAGCTGGAATCAGACTCTCTGCTACTGAAGCCTGATTCAGCCGCTTACTGCTTGGGAGCCTGAGCACATTCCTTAACTTCCTTGTCTGTTTTCTCATCATGTAAAACTGGGAAAACACAAGTATCTATCTCACCATGAAGAGAATTCAAAGGATGTAATGCCTAAAAGTGTTTCTTACAGACGCCTACATGTTATGTGTAATTACTTTCCTTGAACAGATTCTTATCCTGGAGTCTGGTAACAAATGTATAAATGATAAAGAACAGAATTCATTCAAAACTGTAGCTGAGGCTGCAGGAGGCTTAGCTCAGAGTTATTCCCTGTTAAAGCACTGCTCATTCTCACCAAAAGTGGCAAAACCCTAGAGACATTATTTCCCATTGTTATTTTTAATCTATTTTTTATTTATTTAATCTTTAATTTTGGGGGGTACACAGTAGGTGTATATATTGATGAGGTACCTGAGAAGCGTTGATACAGGCATGCAATGTGTAATAATCACGTCATGGAGAATGGGGCAGCCATCCCCTTAAGCATTTATCCTTTGTGTTATAAGCCATCCAATTATACTCTTTTAATTACTTTACTGGGAACTTCTTAATCTTGGGGCAAATACCAAAATTGTTAGCAGAGCCTACAGGTTCCTGCATTGAGAAGAAGCCTGGGAGAACATGTGCAAGTATCGCGGAGCCAGGAGGTGAGCAACTCGTCATACCCAGCAACCCCTACCTGCCCTTGGACAGACTGACTTCCAGGGTCTGGGTACAGCACTGACCTAAGTCTGGCCTGGCTTTGCTTGGTTTTGGCCCTGCTTTGTCATGTCTGACAGCTGCTCAAAGAACAGCCTGGCTGTGTCATCCTAGCTCCAGATATGACCCAGGCTGCTCTTAGATCCATTGCTAATGGAAACTTTATCCAATGCCTGATCCCCGGTTCCTGTTTTGGTTCCTTAACTGTAACTCACTGTCTGCATCCTAGCTGCTAGACATGGGTTCTGCTTATCTGGCAAGCTCAGAATAGTGGGCTCTGTGAGGGAATAGGGCTGGCGTGATCATCTGTATGCCATGTGCTGGGTGCTTTATATAGAAATTGGCTATTTTAACCCTTAGCATTCTCTGTATAGCATCACCCCCAAATTACAAAGAAGAAAACTGAGCTGTACAGTGGGCAAGTAGGTTAGCTAGTGAAGGGCAGGGCGGGCATTCCAGCCTAGATGTGGGTACATCTCAAGCCAGTGTTTGTTCCAGTGCACAGCCTTGCAGCAGCACTGAGAAGAAATTGGCTAGGAGTCTAGACCTCAGCCCAGCTTCCTCTCCCTACTTCCCATCATGCTCCTTGTATTCCTTAGAAAAACTGCTCTGTGAGGCCGGCCACGGCGGCTCACACCTGTAATCCCAGTACTTTGAGAGGCCGAGGCGGGCAGATCACTTGAGGTCAGAAGTTCAAGAACAGCCTGGCTAGCATGCCGAAACCCCATCTCTACTAAAAATACAAAATTAGCTGGGCAAGGTGGTGGGCACCTGTAATCGGGCATGGTGGCAGGCACCTGTAATCCCTGCTCCTTGAGAGGTCGAGGCAGGAGAATCACTTGAACCTGGGAGGTAGAGGTTGCAGTGAGTGGAAATCACGCTCCTGCACTCCAGCCTGTGCAACAGAGCGAAACTCAATCTCAAAAAACAACTCTATGAAGAGTTAACTATTGTGAAGACCTCACCTTCACTGGACAAGACCTTTGGCACTGCTCAGAGGATTTGTTATAGTGCTGGAGGCTGTGGGTGGCCTCTCCTCAGACCTAATGTCAATAGATACACAGGATTAAAGCACACAGCGAATGGGGTCAGGGCTATGTTCTCGTTCTAGCTAGCAATATTACAAAATGTTGTTCTGATGTTTATGCTGGCTCAGAAAATTCCACCCACTTCTCAGTAAACTAGCCCTAGGAGTCTGCTGTCCAGCGGCGGTCAATGCCACAATCTTTATGGGGAGAAGGTAAACGCAGCCTGGTTGCAGAGCTAGTCACCAGGGGCTGGGGAGAGGAGGATGGAGTCCCAAAAGAGGTTTGCCTGCTTCTCTCCCAGGCCACGGCCCTAGGGAATCTGTTTCATCAGTGTAGCTCATACATCTCGGCCCAGATTCCTAACATCTGTCCAGCTGTGTGGTCGCCAGGGTCTCCAGCTGCCAGTCAGATGGGAACTTGAAAGCGACATGACCTTTAGATAAATAAAGCAAGAACTGAGAGAAAAAAAAAGAGCTGAGGTAACAGCAAACATTGGGCAAATATTTGCCAGAGAAACTGCGTTTGAACTTTCCCCTGTGGTGTAGGTCCAGGTTTGCTAGCACAGCCTGACCTTGGCAACCTTGCCCTTGACTTGTTGTTTTGACATAATTCGTTTTAGCGCATAGGTTTTCCACAGGTTCCATTTGAGTCAATAAGCGATCTCATGACCTCAGAGCGTTCTATTTGGGGCTCCTCCGCAGGAAGCCCAGCATGGCTCCAGGGCAGGTGGGTAATCTTTTCTTTTCTGGATGGAGCACACCTAGATACTTTAGTTCTAGTACTGATGCCTTAGAAATGTATAAAAAACTGAAGAAGCAGTTAAGAAAATTTTGAACCAGGTGGCTCAGACGGAATGAAATGAATGAGTTAACCTAAAAAGCAGCCCATCTCCTAGCCCACTACTTCTTGGTCCGTGCACTGTGGTTTTTCTATGGCTGACAGAAAGTAAACTGATTCTCAGAAGATGTGGGTCTATTATTAAGGCTATCAATAAGAAGATGGAGGAGGAGGTGGGAAGAAAAAGGAGGAAGAAGGATGAAGAGAGAAGGAGATGGAGAAAGGAAGGAGCTAAAGAAGAGGAAAAAGAAGGAGGCATGGGGAGTGGGAAGCAGGGAGAAAGGGAGGAAGAGAAGAAGGTGGCAGAGATGGAGGGGGAGAAGAGAACTGGTATCTACTGAGTGCCCACTGCATGCCAACAATTTTGCATGAATTATCTTATTCAGTCATGAAAACAATCTTTTAAGTGAGCCACTAGTAGTTCTCCATTTTTCAGATGAGAACCTCATGCCTAGAGAAGGTTGACAACTTCCCCCAGGTCACACATCAAGGAGTGACAGGGCTGGAACTGCACCAGGCAGGATGGTGTGACTCCCACAGCCCACCCCCATCTGTGTTTGCTCTTGAGGACTGTATCTACACAGGACACCACTGTTGGGGAAAGGAAGGTTTCATCAGCCGGTGGTGATGCATCAATTTTGGACAAATGCCCTTTATTTTCAGACAGAATACCTTTAACTTATAGCTTATACTGAAGAAAGGAAGGCTTAGTGTCCAGAATACTTGGCTAATACGATTTTCATTCATACAGGATTATTTTTCTTTTTGACAAAGTAAACTTCCAAGAGAGTCCATAAAGCTAATGACATTAAATTAGATCTTCTGCACTTTCTGAATTATCAGACCCAGTCCCAAGGAATTGGAAATTAAATCTGGAATCATTTCCTCAAAGCCCCATCAAATAGTGTAGTCATCAGAATAACCTGGGTAGTCTGAACCCTGAATCGGGGTTCTCATGGGTTCCAGTCCTGGTTCTGGCAGTCATTGGCCAGGCAGTCTTGGAGGGGCCCCTTAATATCATTCAGTCTCCTCATCTATATGGTGGGAGGTTTAGGCTCCTTGTATCCTGAAAGAGAAGATAAGCACATTTCAATACGTGTTGAAACCAAGGGGGTGGTCACATCACCACCCCGAGTCTCCAGCTGACTTGGGAAAGTGAAGGAAAGAGACAGACAGTGTGTTCCTGGGGCACCTGGAGGGACCCTCCTGGTGTGGGAGTAAGTAAAGGGCAGATGTGCAGAGTCAGTGATGTTTCACCTGGAATCCAAGGAATGAGTGATAGGTGAACAGAGAGCATTCTAGACAGAGGGAACAGTAGGAGTGAGGCCTGGAGGCAGGAGGGAAGCTGCCATGTATCCACTTGTGCATCCCTTCCACCTGGCAGTTCCAAGCATCTCAAACTCAACAAGTCCCATGCCCCAAGTTACTCCCATCCTCCTCTGTGTTTCCCTCTCCGGGTTCCTTGGCTTAATGCACAGCTTGTTGAGAATTACAAGAATTGGAGAATTGGACTGGGCTTGTTGAGAATTACAAGAATTGGAGAATTGGACTGGGCTTGTTGAGAATTACATCATGACCTCAGGCATAAGCTGGGACCCTGCCAGCCAAGCCAGGTGAATGTCATCCTAAACACAGGCTGTGTTAATGCTTGATTTTCATCCTTAAAGAGATTAGGGGTCCCTAACAGGCTTCTTTTATTTATTTCTTTTTTCACAGGTTGTATACATTTATAAATGTCTTATTTGTATTTTTTGACATATAATTCACATATAGTAAAATGCACAGATGTGAAGTTCACACCTTGATGTGTGTCTACCTGTTTATACACCCAGGTAACTGTCACCACATCAGGACTTGGGCATTTCCAGATGTGCAGAAGGCTCCCTTCTTCCCCTCTGCCCTGCCCTACCCACCCTAGGGGAGGCACTTTCCTGACTCTACCGAACTTCTAATGCTAGACTCCAGTGCCAGAGAGGGGTTGATGTGATCTAATCCTGACTCTACTGAACTTCTAATGCTGGACTCTAGTGCTGGGGTGGGGGTAGGGGGTTGATGTGATCTATTTGATTTCGATTTGGAAAGATAGTGCCCTGCTGTCTGCTGCATGAAGAATGAATGGGAGGGGCCCCACTTGCAGCTGGAAGACGAGATGGAGGCTGTTCAGTCCTCAGAACAGAAGAGACAGGGGCCTGAATGTGGAAAGGATGGAAAATAGTGGCAGACGGTGGTTAAATCCACCAGACCTGGTGGCTGTGTATGGGTGTGGGGGATGGAAGAACCAGTGCTGGTCCCTGGGTTGCTGTCTTGGTACCTCAGGGGCAGAGAAGCTGTGCATTAAGCCAAGGAACCTGGAGAGGGAAACAGAGGATGGGAGTAACTTGGCGCATGGGACTTGTTGAGCTTGAGATGCTTGGAATTGCCAGGTGGAGGGGCTGCACAGGTGGATGGATTGAGGAGCCGGCTGAGCAATGGGCACATCCATAATCCTAGGGAAACAGACAGAGCTGTGTTCATGCCACAATTGCCTGGGGACAAAGAAATCAGTAAGAAAGCAGTCAGAACTCAACAGTCATGAATCTTATAAAGACATTTCAGTGATGGACCAAATATACAATTGTGGTCCGGTAAGATTGTGATACTGTGTTTTTACTGTATCTTTTCTGCATTTAGCTGTTTAGATACACAGATATCATTGTGTTACAATTGCCTGCAGTGTTCAGTGTTGTCCTATGCTGTACAGGTTTGCAGCCTGGTAGCTATAGTCTATGCCATATAGCCTGAGTGTGTAGTAGCCATACCATCTAGGGTTGTTTAAGTCACTCTATGATATTTGCACAACAACAAAATCACCTATGACACATTTATCATTTCTCACGTGTCCCCACTATTAAGTGATGTATGACTGTAATGATCAACTGGGTAAAGAAAAGTGCACCCATGAAGAAACTGAGAGGGACCCCTAGAGAAACATGAGGATGTCCAGGAGAATATGGAACTGCAGAATCAAGGTGGGGGAGTGCTTCCCAAAGGCTGAGGGCACGAATAGCCTTTACCGCAGCTGTGAATCTTGTTCAGCAGCTGTGAGTTCCCAATTCCCTTTTCCTGCATCTTTTCTCCTGAGTTCCGACTAGCAGGCTCTCAGTGAGAAACTTTGAATTATGTAATTGGAGTAGGACTGAAAGCACTGGTAGGAAGCTCTGTGAAATTCAAACTTATTGCTTTATGTATGACCTTAAGACTCAGCCCCTGGGAACTGGATGCATCCATGGTCTTCCTTCAGCCTTAGGCAGGGTCTCTGAAGGCAGGCAGCCTCTCCTCTTAGAGGCTTTGGAGACTCAGGCCCTTGTTCTCCCTTCCCTTCTGGTATCCCTGAGATCATCAGCTCTGACTTCCTGAGTGGCCAGGGCCACTTTCCTTTTAGAAAAATTGGATAAATAGAACAAGACAATACAAAACAATAGACAAAAACCCCTGTGAGATCATCAGGTACAATATAGTAACAATTATTCATTGACCATCTGTTTTGGGTGGGGCACTTCATAAGCTTTATTCTATTCTTTATTATGAGTGAGGGATTCCCACTTTTCAGATGTCGAAGTTGAGGTCATTGTGCTAATGAGTGGTGTCCGAATACACATGAGGCTGACTGTAGACTGAGCCCTCCGTTCCACCCCACCATACTAAGTCTCAAGAATGTGTATGCTCTGTTGAAAAATCAAACCCTGGCTCCTGAGTGACAGATGGAGACACTGGGGTAAACCATGTTGATTCATTTCCTTAAGCATTTATCAAGCCCCATCTATGCCAGGCATGCTACATAATCAGCACTGGGGAGACAGAGGGAAAATCTTGAGCAGATGAACTTCCGGCAGAGAGAGAGAAGGTGGGGGGGGGGCGGGAGAGAGAGAGGGACAATACGTTAGTGGGCAAATAAAGTCATTTTAGAACATGCTCAGGGCTCTGAAAGGAATAAGATGTGACTGAAACTGATCATATGAAGGGGCAATAATGTTAGGCTGTCAGAAAAGGTCTCCAGGAGCTCAAGTTCCAGGAACCCATCCGGACGCTCCTGCTGGGTTGGAGATTCCTCCAGGCTGTGCAGGTTGCCTCGAAGGCCATGTTCTGACCCTGTGGGCCGGCAGGTGTGTTACTTGCTGGCCAAGGACCTGGAGTTCTATCATCAGTAATGTTTGCCACAGGGACTAAGCAATTTTCATTTCTAAGGCAAGATAAATCTGCAACAGTCAAAACTGGCCGGTGATAAATATTTGGTGAACATAGAATATACTAGGTGGAATGTGTTGACTTAAAGACTCCTCAGCTTTCCAAGTCAAGAAAACCTTCATCAACATCTTAAAACCAAGGCACTCCCTAGGAGAAGGCATGACAGTTTCATTTAAAAGATTGTCTTGAAGGATAAAGAGACCTAGTGACAATGTAGTGCCTCTTAAGCAGAGCTGGTGCCTTAGGAGAGAATCCCTGTCACAAAGGTCTGCATGCCTGGGCCAGAGCTGGGGTGGAGCCAGGTGGGTGCCTCCCCTGTGGATGAGTCTCCTGGCCATTCAAAGCTCTGGAAAGATCTATCATTTCCTTAGGACTGGAGTCCTCCCAGAGGAGTCCAGGCTGGGAAGTGGGAGCCCCTAGTCCAGTCTGCCCAAGATCAGCTATGTGGATGTGAGGGGCAGTGGCCAGGTGGAATTGTAGACTCACCCAAAGCAAGACTTCCTCATCCTCCTCAGGGACTGGGGCCTGGAGAAGCCACCCCTTCTGTGCAAGAGAGTTCTGTTCTCTCCTCAGATAGCATGCTCCTGCCCTGGCACAGGTGGGGAGGTGCTGACTAAGAAGCTCCTTCTCAGGGTTAAGCCCATTTCTGTTAGAGGAGGCCAGCAGGAGTGACCAGGCACTCAGTGCCATGGGGGCACGTGGCAAGATCACAGCCCATGCTTCCCTCCTGTACTGGCATTTTTCCTGGAAGAAGGACAGCTGAGAGCAGTGGTACTGGCCCTTGGAACCTGCTTCTCCATCTGCTTTCCTGGGGACTATGCCCACCTGCTTGAGGGTCTTGCCATGACAGAAACTTCCTTGGTGGAGGACATCCAGCCATGTCATATGAATGTTTGGGACCACACATATCAGCCCCAACTACTCTCCCTTGTCCTTGCCATTACACCAGTTGGCAACCCCGAAAGGAGTTGGAATATGGTATAACAATCACACACTTTGGCTCCTGGGAAGCCCAGCAAGTGGCCTTGGGTCCGCCCTAGTTGCTGTGACTCCAGCAAGGCCTTGCAACCCCAGCTGAAGTCATGGAGATATTCTTTGCTAAATGGACCTGTCTGGGCCTGACCTAGGAGGCACTCCACAAATGAATTGTGCCTGTATCCCGTGCCTCCCACACCCAGAAGCTCACATGGAAATTCACCTCAAAGGACGTGCTCTCCCTGTGTCACTTGACTCAAGGTCTTGCCCACCCATCCCTTCATCATGCTCTCACCCTGCTTCCAGTGTTTCCTGCCAAACCATCATTCTCTAAACCGCCATTCCCTAAACTACCCTTCTCTAAACCACTGTTTCCTAAACACCGTTCTCTAAACGACCCTTCTCTGGCCTCATTGTGCTCACATTTCTGCTCAGATGCTTTCAGGATGCTTCACTCCACACAAACTCCTGGGTGCTGGCCTCCCCTGGATCCTCACACTGGACCTTTGCCTCACAGTGCCCTTGCCTAGGGAGGGTCTCTGCCCAGGTCATGGTGGGCTTCCAAATGTGCTCCTTGCTGGCTTTCTCTTCTGCTCCTCCAAGTCCATGGAGATCCAGCCGTCCAGTGAGGGCTGACTTTGTTCCTACCTTCTCCTTGGAGCTTTCCCCATTCAACACACCTCTGAAATCTTACAGTCTGTCTACGAGTAATTAATTTAACATTTCACATATACTGTCTTGTGTCCTTCCTAAAACAGAGCCCCTTGAGACCAGAACTAATCATCCTCCCTTTAAGTCTTGATCTGATTGCCTTCAACACACACTGGGAAACAGAAAAATTATGCCCCAGAAAGTTTTAATCAGCTAAGATCCATATTAAAAAGTAGGAACATTTGTAGAAGGAATAAAATAATAAAGATGAAAACAGAAATTAGAGAAATAGAAAAAAGTACCCTAAAGATAAACAGAGCCAAAGTTGTTTTGAAAAGACTAATAAAAGGGATGTGCACTGGCGAGACAGATCACAGGGTAAGTGGGCAGCTCTCGATGGTTCTTAATCCAAATGCCATCCAGATGTTGAGCTTAATTTATCAAAACAAGTCTGAAATCCCTAAAAGACATTCCAGTCTGAACCTGCGGGTTCATTAACATTTACTTAGCACGCCTCTCCAGGCCTCCTCTCACTGCTCTGGGATCTCAGGCTCCCAGATCCAGTGCTCTGAGGAGGAGGAGAAAGAGGAATAGGCAGAGGTCAGGAGCATGGTAAGCTCTATTCTTTCCTGGATTCAGAGATCTGAAGCAACTTGGAAGATAGAGATACCATCCCCGAGTCCCTAAATGAACATAGGTCATTAGAGATCAGAGAACAAACAGCACTCAAGCAGAGTGTAACTCAATCCCACACTTGGAATCATGTGCACGGCATTTGAGGAAGTGCTTGAAACTCACCTAGAGGATGGCATTGCCTTTGAAAAAGGAAACCAAGACCAGATTCATGAGCCTGCCACCAAACTGAAATAATTAGCCCAATTTTCTGGGCCATTGCAGCAGACTTTCAAGCTCTGCTTTAGGAATGAATAATTTACACCAGAGGAACACGTGCAAGATTTACTATGCATTTATTAGCATACCACGAGCATCTATGTCAAGACTAATGGAGATGCTTCTCAGTTGATTAAGTAAATAAATAAATAAAAGCACCATCAGGAAAGACTCTAGCAAGTCTTTCAGAAGTGGGTAAAGTGTGAGGGGCCTCTAGCTGAGGCCCCTGTTCTCCCATTGGGAATTATCTATCCAGGCAGGGAGACTCTTCTGGGCTACTCCCAGAGGGCACAGAAGTAAGACTTTTCTGCACTATTGCCTGTCTTACATCTGGAACCAGGATTTTTTGCAATTCAGCAGAAATCTGTTGGGAACCTGACCTGCACCAGGCATTGGGCTGGGATCTGTGGATACTAGATGAATTAGGTATAAACCCTACTCTTGAGGAACCAAAGTCCAGCTGGGAGACTTAACACCCATGTAGGGCACAGTATGATTACAGGCAGGAGGTGCACAGAGGTTCTTTGTGAATGAGGTAATGAGCATATAATGAATGACTAAAGATGCTAGCAGTATGCACACCATGCCTTCCAGCTCTAAATTCTCTGGCTTTCCTCGCCTGCCAAAGGAGTACTGGACATGGTGAGCATAATGATTATTACCTACAACACTTTTAAGAGTGAAGGTGACTTATGGAAAATGCCTAAAGATAGCAGGAGTAACCAACACTGTTGTAAGCAAACTGAGATTCTACAGTCATCCTAACTATGATAAAGTGGAAAGACAGGAAAGGATAACATGGGGAGAATATTTACTTCTCCACTCATTTCTTAAACGTTTAATTTTTTAAAAGTTTTAATTGTGGTAAAGCATATATGACATAAAATTTGCCATGTTACTTTTAGGTGTACATTTCAGCAGCATTAAGTACATTCACATTGTTGTGCAGTCTTCAAAACTGTCTTCACCTTGAAAAACAAACTCCATGCCCTGAATGATGTGATAGCACCTCATTCCCCTTCCCTCTGGCCCCGGGCAAACCTGCTTTCTGTCTCTATGGATTTCACTACTTTGATGCCTCATATAAGTGGACTCATACAGTATTTGTCTTTTTGGTGTGGCTGGTTAATCTCACTCAGCATGATGTCCTCAAGGTTCTTCTACTCATTCTTGATAAGTTATCACAGCATCAAATTCACACTTGCAATGACATCACTGAGAACTAAAAGCTATACGGTCATTGCATCATTGTTATTCTCAGCTGACCAGGTTTATTTTGAGCTTTTCTTTCTTTATTTTGCATTGCGTCAGCTACTTTGCAGGGATTCTTAGACTACTGAAGTGTAGGTTCCGCTGTGGAAAAGCACAAGTTGTTCAGAAGGCCTTGAATAGCTCACAGTCAAGCTGCTACTTGAAGAATAACCAGACCTGGGCTCCCTGGGACTTGCAGGCTGGGCCCACTGACTCATCATGGTTTAAATGATACTTAGTCTGTGGGGGATTTTGTTTGTTCATAGTCTTCTAAGTTTGGGGTTCATGGTTATTTTGTGAGTCTATGTAATTCGGAATTTTCTTATGAATTGCATACCTATGTTTTATTTAAAAGTTTATCATTTCTGTGCTTATTACACATGGCATGCCTGTAATAAAATATCTCATGTACCCAATAAATATACACACCTACTATGCACCCATAAAATTTTTTTAAATACATTTTTTAAAATTATACTGTAGTTCTGGGATACATGTGCAGAATGTACATGTTTGTTACATAGGTATACACTTGCCATGGGGGTTTGCTGCACCCATCAACCCATATCTACATTAGGTATTTCACCTAATGCTATCCCTCCCGTACCCCCAACTTTCCAACTCACCCCAGTGTGTGATGTTCCCCTCCCTGTCCATGTGTTCTCCTTGTTCAACTCCCACTTATGAGTGAGAGCCTGCATTATTTGGTTTTCTGTTCCTGTGTTAGCTTGCTGAGAATGATGGTTTACAGCTTCATCCATGTCCCTGCAAAGGACATGAACTCATCCCTTTTTATGGCTGCATAGTAGTCCATGGTGTATATGTGCCACATTTTCTTTATCCAGCCCATCATTGATGGGCATTTGGTTTGGTTCCAAGTCTTTGCTATTGTGAACAGTGCTGCAATAAACATACATGTACATGTGTCTTTATAGTAGAAGGGTTTATAATCCTTTAGATATGTACCCAGTAATGGGACTGCTAGGTCAAATGGTATTTCTGGTTCTAGATCCTTGAGGAATCACCACACTGTCTTCCATAATGAACTAATTTACACTCCCACCAACAATGTAAAAGCATTCCTATTTCTCCTCATCCTCTGCATCACCTGCTGCTTCCTGACTTTTTAATGACTACCATTCTAACTGGCATGAGATGATATCTCATTGTGGTTTTGATTTGCATTTCTCTAATGACCAGTGATGATGAACTTTTTTTCATATGTTTGTTGGTCCCATAAATGTCATATTTTGAAAAGTGTCTGTTCATATCCTTCATCCACTTTTTGATGTGTTGTTTGTTTTTTTCTTATAAATTTGTTTAAGTTTCTTTTAGATTCCGTCTATTAGCCCTTTGTCAGATGGATACATGGCAAAAATTGTCTCCCATTCAGTAGATTTCCTCTTCACTCTGATGATCATTTCTTTTGCTCTGCAGAAGCTCTTTAGCTTCATTAGATCCCATTTGTCTTTCTGGCTTCTGTTGCCATTTTGGCTTTTGTTGCAATTGCTTTTGGTGTTTTAGTCATGAAGACTTTGCCCAAGCCTATATTCTGAACGGTATTGCCTGGCTTTTCTTCTAGGATTTTTATGGTTTTAAGACTTACATTTAAGTCTTTCATCCACCTTGAGCTAATTTTTGAACAAAATGTAAGGAAGGGGTCCAGCTTCAGTTTTCTACATATGGCTAGCCAGTTTTCCCAATACTATTTATTAATTAGGGAATCCTTTTCCCATTGCTTGTTTTTGTCAGGTGTGTTTAAGATCAGATGGTTGTAGTTATGTGGTGTTATTTTTGAGGCCTCTGTTCTGTTCCATTTGGTCTATGTATCTGTTTTGGTACCGGTACCATGCTGTTTTGGTTACTATAGCATTGTAGTACAGTTTGAAGTAAGGTAGCATGATGCCTCCATCTGTGTTCTTTTTGCTTAAGATTGTCTTGGCTATACTGGCTCTTTTTTTGGTTCCATGTCAAATTTAAAGTAGTTTTTTTCTAATTCTGTGAAGAAAGTCAACGGTAGCTTGATGGGAATGGCACTGAATCTATTAATTACTTTGGGCAGTATGGCCATTTTCACTATATTGATTATTCCTATCCATGAGCATGGAATGTTTTTGCATTAGTTTGTGTCTTCTCTGATTTGTTTGAGCAGTGGTTTGCACTTGAAGAGGTCTTTCATATCCCTTGTAATTGTAGTTCATTCGCTTTTTTGGGGAGTTCACTTATGATTTGGATCTCTATTTGGCTATTATCGGTGTATAGGAATGCTTGTGATTTTTGCACATTGATTTTGTATCGTGAGACTTTGCTGAAGTTGCTTATCAGCTAAAGGAGATTTTGGGCTGAGACAATGGGGTTTTCTAAATATACAGTCATGTCATCTGCAAACAGAGACAATTTGACTTCCTCTTTTCCTGTTTGAATGTCCTTTATTTCTTTCTCTTACCTGATGGCCCTGGCCAGAACTTCCAATACTATGTTGAATAGCAGTGGTGAGAGAAGGCATCCTTGTCTTGTGCCGGTTTTTCAAAGGGAATGCTTCCAGCTTTTGCCCATTCAGTATGATATTGGCTGTGGGTTTGTCATAAATAGCTCTTATTATTTTGAGATACATTCCAGGAATACCTAGTTTATTGAGAGCTTTTAGTATGAAGGAGTGTTGAATTTTCTCAAAGGCCTTTTCTACAACTATTGAGATAATCATGCGATTTTTGTCATTGGTTTGGTTTATGTGTTGGATTACATTTATCGATTTGTGTATGTTGAAGCAGCCTTGCATCCTAGGAATAAAGTTGACTTGATCGTGGTGGATAAGCTTTTTGATGTGCTGCGGGATTCAGTTTGCCAGTATTTCATTGGGGATTTTTGCATCAGTGTTCATCAGGGCTATGAGCCTAAATTTTTGTTGTTGTTGTTGTGTCTCTGCCAGCTTTTGGTACCAGGATGATGCTGGCCTCATAAAATGAGTTATGGAGGAGTCCTTCTTTTTCTATTGTTTGGAATAGTTTCAGAAGGAATGGTACCAGCTCCTCTTTGTACCTCTGGTAGAATTTGGCTGTGACTCCATTTGTTTCTGGGCTCTTTTTGTTGGTAGGCTATTAATTGCTGCCTCAATTTCAGAACTTATTTTTGGTCTGTTCAGAAATTCGACTTCTTCCTGACTTAGCCTTGGGAGGGTATATGTATCCAGGAATTTATCCATTTCTTCTGGATTTTCTGTTTTATTTGCATAGAAGTGTTATTATTCTCTGATGGTAGTTTGTATTTCTGTGGGATCAGTGTTGATCTTCCTCTTATCATTTTTTATTGTGTTTATTTAATTCTTCTCTCTTTTCTTCTGTATTAGTCTGGCTAGCAGGCTATCTATTTTGTTAATGTTTTCAAAAAACCAGCTCATGGATTCATCGATTTTTTTGAAGGTTTTTTTGTGTCTGTATGTCCTTCAGTTCTGCTCTGATCTTATTTATTTCTTGTCTTCTGCTTGCTTTTGAATTCATTTGCTCTTGCTTCTCTAGTACTTTTAATTGTGATATTAGGATGTTGATTTTAGATCTTTCCAGTTTTCTCCTGTGGACATTTAGTGCTATAAATTTCCCTCTAAACACTGCTTTAGCTGTGTCCCAGAGATTTTGGTATGTTATGTATTTGGTCTCATTGGTTTCAAAGAATATCTTTATTTCTGCCTTCATTTCATTACTTACCCAGTAGTTGTTCATGAGCAGATTGTTCAGTTTCCATGTAGTTGTGTGGTTTTAAGTAAGTTTCTTAATCCTAGGTTCCAATTTGATTGCACTGTGACCTGAGAGACTGTTATGATTTTCATTCTTTTGCATTTGCTAAAGAGTGTTTTACTTCCAATTATATGGCCAATTTTACAATAAGTGTGATGTGGCGCTGAGAAGAATGTATATTCTGTTGATTTAGGGTGTAGAGTTCTGTAGATGTCTATTAAGTTCATTTGGTCCATAGCTGAGTTAAAATCCTGAATATACTTGTTAATTTTCTGTCTCATTGACCTGTGTAACATTGACAGTGGGGTGTGGAAGTCCCCCACTATTATTGGGTGGAGCCTAAGTCCTTCTGTAGGTCTCTAAGAACTTGCTTTGCTTTATGAATCTGGGTGCTCCTGTATTAGGTGCATGTATATATTTAGGATAGTTAGCTCTTTTGCTGCGTTGATCTCTTTACCATTATGTAATGCCCTTCTTTGTCTTTTTTGATCTTTGTTGGTTTCATTTGTTTAAAGTCTGTTTTATCAGAGACTAGGATTGCAACAGTTGTTGTTTTTTTTTTCCTCTCCATTTGCTTGGTGAATAATCCTCCATCCCTTTATTTTGAGCCTATGTGTGTCTTTGCATGTGAGATGGGTCTCCTGACTACAGCACATTGATGGGTCTTGACTCTATTTGCCAGTCTGTGTCTTTTAATTGGGACATTTAGCCAGTTTACATTTAAGGTTAATATTGTTATATGTGAGTTTTATCCTGTCATCATGATGCTAGCTGGTTATTTTTCCCATTAGTTGATGCAGTTTCTTCATAATATCGATGGTCTTTACAATTTCATATGGTTTGGGAGTGGCTGGTACCAATTTTTCCTTTCCATATTTAGTGCTTCTTTCAGAAGATCTTGTAAGGTAGGTCTGGTGGTGACAAAATCTCTCAACATTTGCTTGTCTGTAAAAGAATTTACGTCTCCTTCACTTATAAGGCTTAGTTTGGCTGGATTTGAAATTCTGGTATGAAAATTCTTTTCTTTAAGAATGTTGAATATTGGCTCCCACTCTCTTCTGGCTTGTAAGTTTCTGCCGAGAGATCCACTGTTAGTCTGGTTGGCTTCCCTTTGTGGGAAACCTGATCTTTCTCTTTGGCTGCCCTTAACACTATTTTCTTCATTTCAACCTTGGTGAATCTGACGATTGTGTGTCTTAGAGTTGCTCTTTTTGAGGAGTATGTTTGTGGTGTTCTCTGTATTTCCTGAATTTGAATGTTGGCCTGTCTTGCTAGATTGGGGAAGTTCTCCTGGATAATATCCTGAAGAGTATTTTCCAACTTCGTTTCATTCTCTTTGTCACTTTCGGGTATACTAGTCAAATGTAGATTTGATCTTTTCACATGGTCCTGTGTTTCTTGGAGGCTTCTTTTGTTACTTTTCATTCTTTTTTCTCTAAACTTGTCTTTATGCTTTATTAAGTTGATCTTCGATCTCTGATATCCTTTCTTTCACCTAATTAATTCTGCTACTGATACTTGTGTATGCTTCAGTAAGTTCTCATGCTGTGTTTTTCAGCTCCATTAGGTCATTTATGTTCTTCCCTAAACTGATTATTCTAGTTAGCAATTCCTCTAACCTTTTTTCAAGGTTCTTAGCCTCCTTGCATTGGGTTAGAGCATGATTCTTTAGCTCAGAGAAGTTTGTTATTACCCACCTTCTGAAGCCTACTTCTGTCAATTCATGAAACTCATTCTCCATCCAGTTTTGTTCCCTTGTTGGCAAAGAATTGTTATCCTTTGGAGGAGAAGAGGCATTCTGGTTTTTGGAATTTTCAGCCTTTTCTCCCTGGTTTTTCCTCATCTTCATGGGTTTATCTACCTTTGGTCTTTGGTGCTGGTGACACATGGATGGGGTTTTTGTGTGGATGTCCTTTTCGTTGATGCTGCTGTTGATGCTACTTCTTTCTGTTCATTAGTTTTCCTTCTAATAGTCAGGACCCTCAGCTGCAGGACTACTGGAGTTTGCTGGAGGTTCACTCCAGACCCTCTCTGCCTGGGTATCACCAGTGGAGGCTGCAGAACAGCAAAGATTGCTGCCTGTTCCTTCCTCTAGAAGCTTCATCGCAGAAGGGAACCTGCCAGATGCCAGCTGGAGCTCTCCTGTATGAGGTGTCTGTTGAGAGGCATCACCCAATCAGGAGGCATGGGGGTCAAGGAACCACCTGGGAATGCAGTCTATCCTTTAGCAGAGCTTGAGTGCTGTGATAAGATATCTGCTGCTCTCTTCAGAGCCAGGAGGCAGGAACATTTAAATCTGCTGAAGCTACATCCCCTAGCTATTCCTTCTCCCAGGTGCTCTGTCCCAGGGAGATGGGAGTTTTATTTATAAGCCCCTGACTGGGGCTGCTGCCTTTCTTTCAGAGATGGCCTGCCCAGAGAGGAGGAATCTAGAGAAGCAGTCTGGCTGCAGCAGCTTTGCCAAGCTGCAGTGGGCTCCATACAGTTTGGAATTCCCAGTGGCTTTGTTTACACTGTGAGGGGAAAATAGCCTACTCAAGCCTCAGTAATGGCAGATGCCCCTTCCCCTACCAAGCTCGAGTGTCCCCAGTTCACTTCAAACTGTTGTTCTGGCAGTGAGAATTTCAAGCCAGTGGATCTTAGCTTGCTGGGCTCCATGGCGGTGGGATCTGCTGAGCTAGACCACTTGGCTCCCTGGCTTCAGTCCCCTTTCCAGGGGAGACAAAGGTTCTTCTCACCAGCATTCCAGGTGCCATGGGGGTATGAAAAAAATGTTCTGCAGTGTCTGTCCAAATGGCTGCCCAGTTTTGTGCTTGAAACCCAGGGCCCTGGCAGTGTAGGCAGCTGAGAGAATCTCCTGGTCTGTGGGTTGCAAAGGCCATGGAAAAACTGTAGTGTTTGGGACAGAGTGCACCATTCTTCATGGAACAGTCCCTCACGGCTTCCCTTGGTTAGGGGAGGGAGTTCCCTGACCCCTTGCACTTCCCAGATGAAGCAATGCCCCACCCTGCTTCTGCTTGTCCTCTGTGTGCTGCAGCCATTGTCTAATGAGCTCCAATGAGATGAGCTGGCTACCTCAGTTGGAAATGCATAAATCACCTGTCTTCTGCATTGATCTCGCTGGGAACTGCAGACAGGAACTGCTCCTATTTGGCCATCTTACCAGGCCCCCCAGAAAAAAATGTTCAAAAGTGTATTATTCTAAATAGCAAATTGTAGAGCAATACATACTATATACATATAATATATATATATAGAGAGAGACAGCGATAGATAGATAGATAGATAGACAGCTATTATGACTGAATACCTATTTATGACTGTAAAGCTATAAACCACTTAAAACTGTACCTAACTCTAGAAACTTAATTTTTAAAACTCTATATGACTTTATATTGCAATTATTAATAACTCACATTTTAATTAAGAACTCTTGACAATCACTTGGAACCCAGGATGCATTTACCCTTGAAGCCATCCATTCATTTATCCAATTAGTCAACAAACATTGCATGCCAGAAAGTGTTCCAGATACCTGGATGTGGAAGAAACAGGACATATAAAAAACTTGCCCTAGAAGAATTTACTTTTAAAAATGAGGACAAAGATACAGGTAATAAGCAGTCAAACAAATAAAAATAATAACTTCTGAGAGTGATAAAAGCTTTTAAGGCAATGAAATATTTTAATATAGAGTATCTGGGTGTGGGGTGTGGAGGATGGATTTTTTGGAGAATATTAGGAAAGAACTCTTGAAGACAGGCATGTGAAATATGGAAACCTGGAAGGGGAGCATCCCAGGAAGGTGAAATGGCACCGCTGATGTCAGAGTTGGGAAGGCTGTCATGGACCAGAGCAAGCAGTGGAGAAGATGGTGAGTAATGAGTGGATACCTGATGGGCATGAGGCTTGTCTGAGGGATTTATGAGGGAGGTTAGAACTGGCAATCACAGAGCACTGGGTGGTTCTGTGCCAGTAAGTCAAACATGCCAGCTGTCCTGGAAGCCACAATGATTCCACCAAGCGAAGTGGTCTCCTAAAAGTCACATGGAGGTGGGGAAAAGGAGGGAGTTGATGGATGTAGTTATTCATGTTTCAGGCCTGAGTTTGAATCCTGGCTCTGTCTAGGAAAATCGCCTATTCACCCTGGGGTTCTGTTTTCTCACTTATAACATTTTGGGGGTGGTCATGAGGTCTATTTCACAGGGCGATGGTAGATGTTAAATGAGCCAGTGTACCCACAGTGCCTCAGACTTAGAAGTGAACAGCAATTTTCTGACTCTAAGGCTTACTTCTCCAAAGACCACCTACCCAGGGATTCAGACTGTTGGGGTGTATAGTCAGCACTTGCCAGATGAATGTGGGGAGACTCAGCTGCTTCGTGTGGTTCTGCTCACACTTGTTAGGTTGAATAGCTACTGAGAAACTAAAGCCATATGACAGATAGAAGCCACTAGGAACCTGGCACTAGAGAAGCTCAACCTGTAGCCAGGGACATCACAGAATTACTAAGGCAATGAGCTTGATTGCATATGTGTGTGTTAGTTATGTTCTTTAACCATACATTCTGTGTGGCTCCTACATTGCCTTAGTATACTTGTACCATGTCTGCATTTTGGGGTAGTCACAAAAACCACTCTCTGCTCACAGTAAAAGGGACTGGGGTCCTGGTTGTCCCTTGTGAGATGAGAATGATGGAGGCAAGCAGAGGTCCACAGAGAGGGAAATATCTTCAGGAAAGTGAAACCAGGGTTAAATGAGTGCATGGGAGCTTGTCTTTCGTGTAAGGCAGAGGTCCCATTCATAAGAGCACTAACTTTGAATCTTGGCTTTTCTCACTGGCTTGCACCCTCAGTTGAGTTATTTACCACCATGAGCCTTGGCTTCCAGATCTGTAAAATGAGGATGGCACCCTATTATTTTGATATTAGAATTCCTGGATAATAAACTCGCAGTTCTTAGAAGAGTTCAGGTACAGAGTGCTCAATAACTGGTGAGAATCCCCAGCACAGAGCTAACCCAGCCCACTTCACAGCACTGCTAAGTGGACATTACTGTCCCTGCTGTGAATGTGAGAAAATAGAGGTAACAAGTAATTTTCAACAAGAGAAAGTTGCCAAGTGGTAGGAGCAGATCTTGAACCCACACCTAATCCTAAACCCATGCTCATGATTGTAAATGATTGTAGGTCTTGCCTCTCAAACTTGAATATGAGGAAAAAGGAGAACTTTTTTTGTTGTTTATTTGTTTGTTTTTTATTTTGTTTTACTTTAAGTTCTGTGATACATGTGCTGAATGCGCAGGTTTGTTATTTAGGTACACATGTGCCATGGTGGTTTGCTGCACCTATCTACTTGTCATCTAGGTTTTAAGCCCCACATGCATTAGGTATTTGCTCTAATGCTGTCTCTCCCTTGCCCTCCAACCACTGACAGGCCCCAGTGTGTGATGTTCCCCTCCCTGTGTCCATGAGTTCTCATTGTTCAATGCCCACTTATGAGTGAGAACATGCAGTATTTGGTTTTCTCTTCCTGTGTTAGTTTGCTGAGGCTGATGGCTTCCAGCTTCATCCATATTCATGCAAAGGGCATGAACTCATTTTTTATGGCTGCATAGTATTCCATGGTATACATGTGCCATATTTTCTTTATCCAGTCTATCATTTGGGCACTTGGGTTGGTTTCAAGTGTTTGCTATTGTAAATAATAGCAAATATGTTTAAACAATAAACATATGTGTGCATGTGTCTTTATAGTAGAATGATTTATAATCCTTTGGGTATATACCCAGTAATAAGATTGCTAGGCCAAATGGTATTTCTGGTTCCAGATCCTTGAGGAATCACCACACTGTCTTCCACAATGGTTGAACTAATTTACACCCCCATCAGCTGTGTAAAAGTGTTCCTAGTTCTCCACATCCTCACCAGCATCTGTTGTTTCCAGACTTTTTAATGATCACCATTCCAACTGGAGTGAGATGGTATCTCATTGTGGTTTTGATTTGCATTTCTTTAATGACCAGTAATGATGAGATTTTCTTCATGTTTGTTGGATGCATAAATGTCTTCATTTGATAAGTGTCTGCTCGTGTCTTCCACCCACTTTTAGACGGGGTTGTTTTTTTCTTATAAATTTGTTTAAACTCCTTGTAGATTCTGGATATTAGTCCTTTGTCAGATGGATAGGTTGCAAAAATTTTCTCCCATTCTGTAGGTTGCCTGTTCACTCTGATGATAGTTGCTTTTGCTGAACAGAAGCTCTTTAGTTTAATTAGATCTCATTTGTCAATTTTGGCTTCTGTTGCTATTGCTTTCAGTGTTTGAGTCATGAAGTCTTTGCCTATGCCTACGTCCTGAATGGTAAGAAATCTTGACACTGCTAACACAACTCAGAATCTCACTCTGCACCACCTCATTTTAAGGTGATATAATGACAATGCTTGGGACAATGAGAAGAATTATGCATCTGTAGAAGAGAAGACATTGCTCATAATCCCCTGTCTGGACAAGACTGCCCAGAAGTAGAAACAGCCCACGGTACTGCATGTCTGGGCATGCAGTTCACATGCAGTCTCCAAAATACTGCTGCATGTGGAAAACGCTGAGTGAGGAGGCTTTCTCAGATGACGTTGTCCAGGCCCCCTCAGTCCCCAGGACAATGTGGACAGAGTTCCGTGCATGGGTACTAGAGTGTCTGGGGACATTGTTTGCCAGCCCATTTCATCTCTTGCCCTGCTCTGAAATCTTGTCACTGCTAACACAACTCAGAGTCTCACTCTGCACCAACTTCCCACGGAGCTCTGTCTCCCCAGCATCTGCACACACACCGGCATCCTCCCAGCTGTCCAGCACATGAACTCAATTCTGAGTTTACTCACACTTAACAACTTGGTTTTTTCTCTTATGCTTTTAAAGCCAGACTTTGGTGTGCAAGGAGTCCTCCAATCCAGTAGATTTTGGATCTGTGGTTGGTTTGGTTTGTTAATCAAAAAATCAGTTAAGCAGCGTACCACAAAAATAATATTTGGGTATGATAAATATTTTATTTTACTTTAAAACATATACATGAATATTTGGTTACTAATCTTGTGACAGAAAGCCAAAGCCTTTTCTGAGGTGTGGGTCCCGTAGGAGTCCCATGATGTCTTCCTTGCATAAAGCATGTCTAAGCTGCGTCCTCTATACGTTCCGTTGTTAGCTACTTTAAAACAGACTCAGAACTTTAACGCTGTTGCCAAGCTTTCTGATTGTAGAGTTTTAGTGGCTGTTTCCCATTTTAGTTCCTCAATAGGTTACAGCTACTTGGAAACACTGAATTTGGTAGCATTATTTTTTAATGACTATGTTCAACAAGTCTTTCCACAACTTGCAATTTAATTTTTACACGGATTTCTTCTGGATATCTACCCAGAGGAAAGAAGTCGTTATACATAAACGATACTTGCACATGCATGTTTATAGTGGCACAATTCACAATTGCAATATCATGGAACCAACCCAAATGCTCATCAATCAATGAGTGGATAAAGAAACTGTGTTGTGTGTGTGTGTGTGTGTGTGTGTGTGTGTGAATACCACTACTCGGCCATAAAAAGGAATGAATTAACAGCATTTGCAGTGGCCTGAATGAGGCTGGAGACTATCATTCTAAGTGAAGTAACTCAGAAATGGAAAACCAAATATCGCATGTTCTCACTGATCTGTGGGAGCTAAGCTATGAGGATGCAAAGGCAAAGAATGATACAATGGACTTTGGGGATTTGGGGGTAAGAGTGGGGGGAGCGAGGGACAAAATACTACAAATAGGGTGCAATATATACTGCTTGCATAGTGAGTGCACCACAATCTCACAAATCAGCACTAAAGAACTTACTCCTGTAACCAAACACCACCTGCACCCCAATAACTTATGAAAAAATAATAAAATAAATAAATAAATAAAATAGCTATAAAATAAAAAATAATTTGCACAGGAATGACAACTCGTTTGTACCCATATCTCTTCAATTTGGACAAATTTACTTAATTTAAATAACTTTGATAACAAGCAGAAGGATTATAATTATATGAGGAAAATGAAGACTGACTGCTGACAAGCATACAGCTCACATGAGGAGGGGAGGGAGATCCAGAGTGGCCCAGGGAGCAGGAACTTCACCTGCCTTCTGCATGTGCACAGCAGAGTGGACCATGTCCAGGAGTCCGGAGAATCAGCTGAGGGGCTGGTTGAGAAAGCTTCAGAATACATGCTGACCATTTTCTTAGAATGAACTCCCCAGAGATCCACCTGACCATCTTCTTCTAATTCTCTATTTATACTTTAGCTGACACACTGTCTCCTCTGCTAAACCTTTCCTGTCTTTATTTCAAGACTGCCCTTCTTAGATACTTCAATTGCACCTAGAACTTTCTATCAATAATCAAACTTAAAACATCACATTGCAATTATGTTTCCATTATTAATCTTCACTACTAAATTATAATTTCCTTCCATCAGGTCCTGTGCCTTATTTGCCATTATTTCCCCAGAGTCTGGCACAATGTCTTCTTCATTGCAAATATAAATGTTTATGAAAGAACAAACAAACCTAAAATGGTCCAGTCCTACTGGACTAACAGACAAATAAACCCACAAAACCTAGACTAAGCTTTCAAAGCTTGTTCTTCTTAACTGACACCTTTCAGTCAACCTGACCTGCCCAAATGCTGTGTACTCTACTATCAACATGTGCAATGCTGCCTTAAATTTTCACTGGGAGCCTCCTCACTGCTGTCCCAGATCCACGAAGTTTTCTCTTGGCTTTGGCGTCCTGCTTATGCTTCCCAGTTCCTCCCCTTGACCTGGTGTTAGGATCTGAATTCCCTGGGCATCTGGATTGGATCCACCTGTCAGGCTCTTCCCACATTAGTAAATTTTAGACAGAATATGCTGTTTGGCTCTGCTCCTGGTGATTCAACCCTCCCTGTCTGTGCTTGCCCTCACCAGTGTTGACATTGGGGGAGAACGGTTGTAGATGGGTTGGAGAGTTCTTCAGTGATGCCACACCTGATGATCTCATATAAATGTCCCCAAAGCAAGGACATCCCTTGTGACAACTTCCTAAATTGAGGTTCCTTAATTTTCCAGGGTAGCCCCTCTTAAGTCTTAAAATCAAAGCCAAAGTCTGGACCAAAGTCTTAGAGGACCAAAAACAAGTTTTAAAATTCCCTGGACTATGTCTACTGGAAGGTTGACAAACTTGTTTGCTAAGAGTTGTCTCCTGACCTGTGATTCCACAGTCCTCACTGAGGAATTTCAGGTCTTCTCCATGATAGGTGGACATGGTAGGCAATGTTCACAGTGAACAGACTGATCAGGTCACCATGAGGAAAACGTGATCCAAGTTATGCAGAAATACTCGCTTGTAGCAAATATCAAGGCCTAGAAAATCACATTTCTGTATCATATCAGGTGTTTAAATTTGATCAACCTAGACTGCAACTGAATGCCCCTCAACAGGCCATTTTCCCCCTAAGAACTCCTGTTTTGTGTGTGTTGCACACTTCTCCATGTCGTCATGTAACCTGGGATTCCAGGACGTGTTACTTTTTGCTTCTTAGATTGGTTGCTTTTGCTTAGATTGTTGGCCTTGGGGCAGTTTTCAATGGCTGTCTTATAATATGACTGGGTAAGAATATCTGGGAAACCTTTTTTATTTTTAATTGGTGATGGTTATGCCAGTAATTCTTGATGAATACACTGAAGCCAGGAGTCCCCTTCTCCTTGCATCATGTTTACACTTCACATCAACCAGGAACACAATCTGAGAAGTTTTCCCGGGACCAAGGGAGAAAGAATGTTGCTCCAGGAAGGAATCAAGCCTGGCTGACTCTCCAGGAAGAGAAATGCTGTCTGATCTTGCTGATTCCTGCTTCAAGTATTAAACTCTCAAATCAGAGTGTATGTGTGTACGCAGGTGCAACACACAAACACGCACACACATACACACACACACCACTGACAACAGTAACAACCTCCACGAGGGGAAGCCATGCATCCATAAGCACAACTGAAAGATTTCTGAACCTCAGGCCAGAGAACCACATGATTGTCTAGTCAATCATTGTCTCTCTTGCGCTCCCAAGACTGAGCTGTGAGAAAAACTAAGGCATGACATGGCATCTATGGGCCCAGCCCAGCCTTGTTGCAGCAGTCACGGCTCCACACATGCAACAAACTATAGAGAGAGCTAAGACCTCGGGAGGAACGGGCAGTCTTGAGGGACAGAGAACTTAGAGCAAGAGAGGGATTGGAGTAGAGCTGGAAGATGGTGAGGGCCTCTCCTGCAGGAGCTGCTGAGCCAGCCAGCATCTCCCAAACGCCTCCCAGCACCTAGTCAGCACCTCCCAAACTCATCACGGGATTAAACTACAGTGTTCGGATAAAACACTAATTAAGTGTTAAGAAGATAGAGTACATTCTTGCCTCAAAATAAGAAAAATCAAAATTTTATTATTTTGGAATTTGTAATCCAAAAATAGCATCAATAAAAAAATATTTTTTTACAACGTATGTTTTGGTTGTTTATAGTTAGTATAACATTCCCTCATTCTAGCTTTGAATCTTCCTTTCTCCATCCTGAGAAGCAGTGCATGCTTAGATCGGAGCTGCTCTTCATCAGAAGTTCAAAGAACTGGTCACCAGCTGGATTGAAGGACATGGCACTGTCCCCTCTTCTCCCTCCATGGTACTGGAGCCCGGTCTCACTGCCCAGCTGAGAGACAAGCTCCTACATGGGTACTCCTGGGCCTCCAGAGGGCACCCCATGCAGACTCACTCCCAGCCCTGACTCATTCCTCAGTTCTCCTTGAAGACGAACATCAGCAAGTCCTAGCTCAGCCTCTCCCTGGGGCTTGCCCTATTGAAATGCTCCCCTGGGCACTCACCTGAGGCCACAGGTGCCAGGAGGGGACAGCAGCAAAGACAGTGGAGTCCCTCCTGGGCTTCAGCTGTCTGTTTCTTAAAGTAGCTTAAATTACACACACTTCACAGTCCAATAATTAATTTTTTCAATTAAAAAATATTTTTAGAGAGTTGTAGGGTCACATGCAACACTAAGAAATAACACAGAGATTCTCTAGTTTCCCCCAGTGGTAACATCTTACATAAGAATAGTTGTCATAACCAGAAATTAACATTGATCCAACCAGCGACTCTATTTAGATTTCACCAGTTTCACGCTTGTGTGTGTGTGTGTGTGTGTGTGTGTGCATGTGTGTGTGTGGTTCCATGCAGTAGTTTTATCACATGTCCAGTCATGTGACTTCACAGTCAAGATACAGAGCATTTCCATCACCAGGAGGGTTCCTGGTGTTACCTTTCTAATTGGTCTCTTCTTAGCCAGGTCTGTGCAGGTGATACCTGAGAGGCACTGAGTATGACTGCATCATGGCCAATGGTGTCAGTATGTGGTCTGTACCCAATGTTTGTGTCCCCCAACTTCAGATGTTAAAATCCTAATGCCCAACGTGATGGTATTTGGTGGTGGGGCCATTAGGAAATGATTAGATCAAGAGGGAAGAGTCCTCATGAATGAGATTAGTGCCCTTATAAAAGGGACCCCAGGGGACTTGGTCACATCTTCCACCATGTGGGGACACAGCAAGAAGGCACCAGCTATGAACCAGGGAGCAGGTCCTCAACAGACACCAAACTACTGGTGTCTTAGTCTTGGACTTTCCAATCTCCAGAACAGTAAAAAATAAATATTTGCTGTCTAAGCCTCACAGGCTATGATAGTTTTGTTACGGCAGCCTGCACTGAGACAGCATATGCTGTTTCCTCTCCTCTCCTCTCCTTGCAGGGGATCTTTGGAATGAGGCATGGGGACCAAATCATCACTCTGCCCTTCAACATCAACCAACAAAGAGAGTGCAGATGAGAGGAAAACAGCTTTGTCAAGAGGTCCTCCCCGTCATGGAGATGGAAAGTCACATAACTTCCTAGACTGTTTGCACACCGTTGAAATGAGGTCATGCCTGCCAGAGAACACAGGGCACCTGGGGCCCAGGGAGAGGTTCTCTCTGCAGATGGCCTTTGAAACTTGGCCCATTCCATTCACAGGATGGCTCCAGGATTCAGGGAACATGTGACCCCAGATTCACAGATCACCTGGTGTCAGCCGTGTGTAAAACAGAAAGACCAGTCCAGCAGTCACTCACGCCCCAGGGCAGATGGCTTCCTGTGTGTGAACTTTCACTTTGACCCAAGGCCTCCCCAGCTGGCCTGGAGTCCCCACAGACCTGGGAGATTGACACATGGTGCCATGTGGCCATAGAACCTCCTCCCTGGATACAGTACTTCTCAGTGTGAATCTGGGAGAGCTGTTCCTGGAGCCCCCGGCCCACGAGGCTCAGATCCTTGATGCACAGCCTGCTCCTCCTAAGCCTCAAGGACTTGGACTCGCTGTGATTCCCACACGGTGACCTCATCAGCTTATCTCAGGCTGGAAAACATGCCAGCACTGCTCTTGACTTTACAAGTGTTGGCAAGGTGTCAGACACTTGGTTTTCACAAATGTCTTTGTCTCCTTAAATTCCAGGGGAGGTGCCAAAAAGTGGCATCCTATCCACAGCCCAGGACTTGGAGGAGGTTACGTCTCACACTTGCCAACTCAGGTGTATGAAGAACTGAGGTAGTGTTCTAAGCTGTTTGTGTGTATTCTCTCAATCCTCACAGAATCCCAGTCAGGTAGGCGCCTTCATCTCCACATTTTGCTAATGTGGAAACTAAGGAGCAGAGAGGTTAAGTAAATTGTCCCAAACTACACAGCTAATTGAGGGAGCTTGAGGCTGTCCCAAATGACAATGATGGCTCCCCATTGCTTCAACTTGGTATACAAAACTATGTCTACCATACAGACTTTTTCTCTTTCTTTCACTGACAACGTCCTCCTAGTTATTGAGTTAGAATTTCGAGAGAAAAATAAATAAGATAGAGGATTTTATCACCCTTTCACTGCATGTCTTTTTAATTCTCCAACTCAGAGTGGAGGCATGGGGGGCGGCAGCTCAGGGTCGGGTGGGGCAGAGGTGTCACTTACAGTGGGAATTCACGGGGGATTCCCAGTTAGCAGCTCCATTGCTCCCCAAATGTGCCTATTTGGTCCAGAAGAGCAGAGAGTATCCTCACGGGACTTTCTCACCTCCTGATTGAAAGCCCTGGCCTGAACTCTCCTGCCTGTGCCCTGTGGACCCAGGCTGAGCCCTGAGATGGAGATGAGCTGAGCTCCTCTGTGGGCAGTCGCAGCCCATCCCCATAGGTACAGAGGAGACCCAGTGGGGAGAGCTCTCACCCTGCCGCCACCACCAAACTCGTGCAGCTGGGTGCTGAGGGCAAGCTGACCAGGGAACCCACACATCCTAACAGCAACAGACACACTTGGTTGGGTTTCACACCAAGAGCTCCTGAGTGCTGGGCAGGCTGAATGGAGCAGAGATGCTTCAACAGCCTAGGCTAGAAGTAGGCCTGACAGGGTAGAAAGAGGCTCAAGGGGTGGAATTTGGGACTCCCCAGCCAGGCCCAGGGTGTCTGTGTACAGTGAGAGGAATTGTTTCCGCTGCAAGATACAGGCTGGGCTCAGAGAACCAAATGAAGATGGGAAGGGTGGGGAGCAGTAGGTGGCTCAAAGCCAGGACTTGGGTCTCTTCCAGAGCTTCTGTGGGTCTGTCTCCCTCTCTCTTGGTGCAGGGGGCTGACCCCTATTCCATAGCAATGATGAGGGAGGGACTAATCAAAGTGTGTGTGCCTTGGAGACCCATCTTCTCACCAAGCGTTGGGGCCATGGTCTCCCCTACATCCCTCCCACTCCCACGTGTGCCCTGGGGTCAGGCAAACAATGGGTAGAGAAGCCTAGTGAGCTGGAGAACCCTGATCTTGGAGTTGTCCCTGCAGTCCCATGAGAGGCCTTGACTCAGAGCTGCACACCTGCACAGGCTGAAGGAACAGGACCCCGGGGCTGCAGGGAGCAGGCGACCTCAGAACCCTCTTCACTGAAGCACTGGAGCCTGGGCGGGTTTCCATCAGCCAAGTCAAGTAATTGAGCTCAGATTAGATTAAATCCAGACGCATCCCGTGTTTAGTGCCAATTACTCACAGCCAGCAGGGGCGGACGAGGGGTCTGGACTGTGTCATGTCGTGCCTTCTTGGAGGCTGACTGCTCCCTCCAGCTCAAGGTGAACTGACCCAAAATAACAACAGTTGTGTCCCTGGCTGTGTTTCACCTCCACCTGGCACTTTGCTTGAATCTGCTGCTGCTTAGGCAGACAGCTTCTCTGCTCCCTGTTTATAATGGGGATTGGAGGCTTGGATTCAGTGGTGATCTTGGCGTAACTGGGAGTGTGACAAGACCCAGAGTGGGGCTCTGCTGTGATGATAGAGAGGGGAAGAAATCACCTTTGCTGGGATTTCTCTTCTCATGTTTCAATGCACCATTTTCCCATGGTTATTAATTACTCTCTAAGTGAATAAAAACTGTGTATTCATTATTTATTGCTGTGCAACAAGTTGCCTGAAAAAAATAGCATATTCAAACAGAAAAAAAAATGATTATCTCACACAGGCTTTGTGGGGCAGGCATCTGGAAACAGCTCATTTGGGTGGTTGTGGCTCTGGTCTCTCAAGAGATTGCAGTGAGGATGTCGGCTGGGGCTGCATCATCTGCAGGCTCAACTGGGGCTGGAGGACCTGATCTCAGGATGGTTCCCCTCATGACTGTTGCCTGGAGGCTTTGGGTTCCAGTTAACTGCTAATAAGATACCTCATTCCATCCGTGTGGACTTCTCTACAGGGCTGCTTGAGTGTCCTCACTTTATGGCAACTGGCTTCCTCCAGAGCAGGAGACCCTGATGACTTCTGAAATCGTTCCCTACATTCGGTCCCCTGAAGTACACATCCTTGCAATTCCCTCCCCTTGAGTTCGAGCTGGACTTACACAAATGGTGAGATCTGAGTCCCGTAGTTATGTTACATTATACAGTGGAAGGAATATCACAATCAAGATCCTCGATCAATAGACTTGGGTTAATGAGAAAGGAGATTATCCTGGGTGGGGCTGCTCCAGTAAGGGGATCCTTTAAAATGGATCAGAGGGATTTGAAGCCAGGGATGATCCTGCTGGCCTTGAAGAAGGAAAGCATCATATTTTGGAGTGGTCCAGGTGCCAAGGACCCAAGAGAAGCCTCTAGGAGCTGAGAGTGTTTCTAACCCCTGTTGAGCTTGGTAGAGAGGGCTCCAGACCTCAGCTAAGATCTCGGTCCTGGACAGCCCTTGATTTCAGCTTTGTAGGACCCTGAGCAGAAGACCACCTATACTGCGCCTGTGACCTAGAGAACTGTGAGATGATACATTTGCAAAGTTTAGAATAATTTCCTGGTAATTCATCATGCAGCAACAGAAAATGAATACCCTCATTCCCTGAAGCTGCACCCCATCACTTCTGCCTTTTCTCTGTTTGTCAGAAGTTAGTCACTAAGGCCACCCACACATCGGGGGGTGGGGGGCGTCTGTTTGTTGAAGAGACTGTTCAAGAACCTGTGGGCTTCTTTTAAACCAGCACAGTCTGGGCAGTGCATGTAATGGGATCATGTTGATACATACAATGTGGAGATGAAGAATGGCTAATCCTTCTAACGCCCAGAGTGAATTTGCACAGCATGATAATGGGCTTAGGTAGGGCGAGTGATCATTTTCTTTTAGGAAGTGACAATCCCAGCTACAATGTAGTAGGCTGGTGCTTTTTTTCCCCTTTTGATGCTCCCTTGCAAGCAATCTACCGAGTAATTGTGTAGACACAGGAGGAGGATGGAACATTACTGCCTTTAATTTGAAAGTTGTGATATATTAATCAGGCCCAGTCTGAGTCTTGCAGGAGTGCTAAATTTGGGACATGTTAGATAGCATCTTCCAGATGGGGTCGGGTAGGAGGACATGGGTGGAGTTCAGATGACAACCCACAGGCAAATCTTTTGGGACACTTTTAATGAGAAAAGTTCACTGTCACCAAAGCTACATTCCACTTCTGAGCCATAAAACAACTCTTGGCTTTTGGCTCTTGGATTAACCAGTCTTCAACATTTGCCATTATGTCAGCCTTTAAAGCAACTGGGAGTTTTCTGGCTCTGATTGGACCATTAGACATTATCCGGTAAAAGCATAAATGCTGCCTCCAAATTTCTTTAATTCCCACAAAATTTTCTCCTACATGGCTACTTAGATGAAATGAAGACGGCTTTATGTCCCATTATTCAAGATCCACCTTTTGTGTTCCTGAGGACTGTGGTCTGGGTGGTGATGGTGGCTCAGAGAACCATCACTGTTATAAACAGAAGAAGGCCACATGCCTGTGACTTTATCTTCCCAAGAAGGAGAGAAGAAGAGAAAAAACAAACTGGATAATTTAAGAACATGTCAGCAATTTGGCAAAAGTTAGAGAAGTGAAAGAGCCATATGAGTTCATAAATAAGCCACAGATCCCAGCTGGATTTGGTAAAAATTCCCAAAGGATTTTTACTGACACCAGTCAGGTTGGTTTCATTTCATCTTAGCTCTGGCTGGCGGCCTACATGGAGTGGGATGGATGGGGGCACAAGCTCACACAGGTTGTGGTGGGGCCGGGTGGGGTTAGAAAGGAGTCCAATCCCAGAAGGCCTCCGAGCCAGAGATGAAGTCAGAAGGAGCCAGGCCACTTCTTGGGCTGCCTGGACTGAATTTCCCATGGAGTCTATTAATGTGGTTGCATTTTCACAATGATGATGGTGAGGGTAGCAAGTTTGATGGCCAAACATCCCAAGAGAAGAGGGCTTGGGGACAGGGAGTGCACTTGGAGCCCACCCAAGGCCTTTTTTTTTCTTTTTAAGACAGAGTCTTGCTCTGTCTTCCAGGCTGGAATGCAGTGGCATAATCTCAGCTCACTGCAACCTCCGCCTCCCAGGTTCAGGTAATTCCCATGCTTCAGCCTCCCAAGTAGCTGGGACTACAGGTGCATGCCACCACACCTGGCTAACTTATATTTTTATTATAGTAGAGATGGCTTTTGCCATGTTGGCTAGGCTGGTCTTAAACTCCTGACCTCAGGTGACCTGCCTGCCTCAGTCTCTCAAAGTGCCACCCAGGGTCTTAAACACCTGTGATCCCTCAATCTGAGTCCAGAGGGAGCAGCTCCTCCTCGGCGCACTGACCCTTAGATCTGGGTGTGGATGGAGAGCTGATGCCCCCACAATAGCCTGCTCTGTCCTCTTCTTCTGCAGGTCGTGGTGTCTGTGTACTAGAACACAGGAAAGAAATCATCTTGCATCACAGGCCATCTGTCTTCTGTTGGAGGCAAGTATTTCACCTTCTGCACAGAGTCTCCCAATTTTTGCCACTTTCTCAGACTGGGGAGAAGAAGAAAGGATTTTCCCTGAATCCCTGGAACTTCCTGAACTGAGGTAGGAAACCAACTGGGAGGTGAGACTTGACCCAGACTGCTCCATGGACAGCAGGTGTCAGGAGGAGGCAGCCTGTCTGCAGCTGTCCTCTCCTGGGCCTTGCTATGAATCCTCACCCAGAGGTGTTGTGCTGAGTTAAGGTAGAATGTGCACGTATTTTATCACTTAATCCTCACAACAATCCTAAAAGGTAGTGTTTATTCTTGTCTTCTTTACAGGTTAAAAAGCTAAGCAGCAAGTTGTCTTGTCCAAGGACAGAGGCCTACCTAGTAAGTGGTTGAACCAGGACTCAAGCCCATGCCTTTCACTCTCACACTCTGGCACCCTCATATACACACACTCCTCAAAACAGTACTCTAGATCTTTGGCTGGAGGAATCTACAGGGACAAACCCAGCAAATAGATCTTGAATTGGCCCAACAGGCACACACTGGGGTCAGAGCTGCATGGAGGAATTCAGTCTAGGTGACTCAGCACCTGGCAAAGAGAAACATAACTTATCTGGGCATCCACTCACTTACTGTTGAACTTGTATGTTTCAGGGCAATTGTTTGTGTGGGTTGTATTTCTGACACTCCTCCAGTACCCAGTATCTGACATCTGTCCTCAGTTACATCAAAGGGTAAAGTGGGGTAAATGTAACCCCCCAAACTTATATTTGCATCTAAACCCCAAGACCTGTGAATATTACCTTATATAGCAAAAGATATAATTAAGGACCTTGAGAGGAGGAGGATATCCTGGGTCATCCAGGGCCCTAGATGCCATGTATCCTATAAGAGAGAAGCCAAGGGAGTTTTGATCTAGACTTGCACAGAGGACAAAGCCCTGTGAAGATGGAGCAGGCCTTGGAGAGATGTGGCCACAGCCCAGGAATGCATGGCAGCTGTCAGAAGCTGGAAGAAGCCAGGGAGTCCTTTCCTTAGAGACTTAGGCAAGAGCACAGCTAGGTTGGCACCTTGACTTCAGACTTGTAAGCTCCAGGCCTGTGAGATGATAAACTCCTGATAAAGCTGCTGGGTTTGTGGCCATTTGTTATAGCAGCTGCAGGAACTAATGCAGTGGGTAAAGCCCCTTCCCACCATGGCCTGTTCTGTCTGCACTTAACCTGGCCTAGAAAGGGCATGGGCTGATGATTTCCTGATTGCACCTGCATGAACCAGTGAATGAGAAAATCAAGAAGTAGTCACCCAGGCCAGCTCTGAAGGCCAGCCCCAGCCCAGTGTCACAACAGCTTACCCAGACAGTTGCAGAGCCTTCCTAGAGATGCTACACAGGGCCCAACACCCAGGGCCTGGAAATCAAGACACCAGGTTTCAGGCCTGGGAGGAGACCAAAACATAGGATCCTTGAAAACATAGTGTTGTGCAATTCTGATTTTAAATTAACATTCCATCTGCTACTATGGGAAAAGCATTTCATTCCTTGTACTGCCTACATAGCATCTCATTGTGGGGTGCCTTTAGAAAGAGGAAAGAGAAAGATTGTCCCTGGACAATACAGTGAGACCCCATCTCTACCAAATAAGTTTAAAAATAGCTGAGTATGTTGATGCACACCCTGTCCTAACTATTCAGAAGCCTGAGACAAGAAGATTGCTTGAGCCCAGAAGTTTGAAGCTGCAGTGAGGTTTGTTCCTGCTACTGCACTACAGTCTGAGTGACAGTAAGATCCTATCTCAAAAAAATGAATAAGTAGGAAGGGGTGGCTGTGGGTGCAGCTTCAGCAGACTTAAATGTTCCTGCCTGCCGACTCTGAAGAGAGCAGCGAATCTCCAAGCACAGCGCTCAAGCTCTGCTAAGGGGCACACTGCCTTCTCAATTAGGTCCCTGACTCCCATACCTCCTGACTGGGAGACACCTCCCAGCAGGGGTTGACAGACACTTGATATAGGAGATCTCCAGCTGGCATCTAGTGGGTGCCCCTCTGGGACAAAGCTTTTAGAGGAAGGAATAGGCAGCAACCTTTGCTGTTTTGCAGCCTCCACTGGTGATACCCAGGAAAACAGGGTCTGGAGTGTACCTCCAGCAAACTCCAGGAGGCCTGCAGCTGAGGGGCTTGTTAGAAGGAAAACTAACAAACAGAAAGGAATAGCATAAACATCAACAAATAGGGCATCCACACAAAAACCTCATCCATAGGTCACCCACATCAAAGACCAAAGGTAGATAAATCCAGAAAGATGAGGGAAAACCAGAGCAAAAAGCTGAAAATTCCAAAACCCAGAACACCTCTTCTCCTTCAGAGGATCACAACTCCTCACCAGCAAGGGAATAAAACTGGATGGAGAATGAATTTGATGAATTGGCAGAAGTAGGCTTCAGAAGGTGGGTAATAACAAACTCCTCTGAGCTAAAGGATCATGTTCTAACCCAATGCAAGGAGGCTAAGAACTTTGAAAAAAAGATTAGAGGAATTGCTAACCAGAATAACCAGTTTAGAAAAGAACACAAATGACCTGATGGAGCTGAAAAATACAGCACAAGAGCTTCTTGAAGAATATACAAGTATCAATAGCCAAATTAATCAAGTGGAAGTAAGGATATCAGAGATTGAAGATGAACTTAATGAAATAAAATGTGAAGACAAGATTAGAGAAAAAATAACCAAAAGGAACAAACAACCTCTGAGAAATATAAAACTATATGAAGCGATCAAACCTACATTTGATTGGTGTACCTGAAAGTGACAGGGAGAATGAAACAAAGTTGGAAAACAATCTTCAGTATATTGTCCAGGAGAACTTCCCCAACACAGCAAGACAGGCCAACTTTGAATTCAGGAAATACAGAGAACACCACAAACATACTCCTCTAGAAAAGCGACCCCAAGACACTCAATTGTCAGATTCACCAAGGTTGAAATGAAGACGAGAATGTTAAGGGCAGCCAGAGAGAAAGGTCAGGTTATCCACAAAGGGAAGCCCATCAGACAAACAGCAGATCTCTCTGAAGAAACCCTATAAGCCAGAAGAGAGTGGGGGCCAATATTCAACATTCTTAAAGGGAAGAATTTTCAACCCAGAATTTCATATCCAGCCAAATTAAGCTCCATAAGTGAAGGAGAAATAAATTCCATTACAAACAAGCAAATGTTGAGAGATTTTGTCACCACCAGGCCTGTCCTACAAGAGCTCCTGAAAGAACCACTAAATATAGAAAGGAAAAACCAGTACCAGCCACTTCAAAAACATACCAAATTGTAAAGATCATCAAAATTATGAAGAAACTGCATCAACTAATGGGCAAAATAACCAAATAGAATCATGATGACTGGAACAGATTAACAATATTAATCTTAAATGTAAATGGGTTAAATGCCCCAATTAAAAGATACAGACAGGCAAATTGGATAAAGAGTCAAGGCCCATTGGTGTGCTGTATTCAGGAGCACACCATCTTATATGCAAAGACACACATAGGCTCAAAATAAAGGGATGGGGAAATATTCACCAAACAAATGGAAAACAAGAAAAAGCAGGGTTTACATCCTAGTCTCTGATAAAACAGACTTTAAACGAACAAAGAACAAAAAAGACAAAGAAGGACATTACATAATGGTAAAGAGATCAATGCAACGAGAAGAGCTAACTATTCTAAACATATATGCACCCAACACAGGAGCACCCAGATTCATAAAGCAAGTTTTTTATAGACCTACAAAGAGACTTAGACTCCCATACAATAATAGTGGGGGACCTCACACCCCACTGTCAGTATTAGATAGATCAATGAGACAGAAGATTAATAAGGATATTCAGTACTTGAACTCAGCTCTAGACCAAGTAGATCTAATAGACATCTACAGAACTCTCCACCCCAAATCAACAGAATATATATTCTTCTTAGCACCACAATGCACTCATTCTAGAATTGACCACATAATTGGAAGTAAAATGCTCCTCAGAAAATGCAAAAGAGCAGAAATCATAACAAATAGTCTCTCAGACCACAGTGCAATCAAATTGGAAGCCAAGATTAAGAAACTCACTCAAAACTGCACAACTACATGGAAACTGAGCAACCTGCTCCTGAATGACTACTGTATAAATAACAAAATTAAGGCAGAAACCAAGAAGTTCTTTGAAGCCAATGAGAACAAAGAGACAACATACCAGAATCTCTAGGACACAGCTAAAGCAGTGTTTAGAGGGAAATTTATAGCACTAAATGCCCACAGGAGAAAGCAGGAAAGATCTAAAACCAACACCCTAATGTCACAATTAAAAGAACTGGAGAAGCAAGAGGAAACAAATTCAAAAGCTAGCAGAAGACAAGAATTAACTAAGATCAGAGCACAACTGAAGGAGATACAGACACAAAAAAACCCTTCAAAAAAATCTATGAACCCAGGAGCTGGTTTTTGGAAAAGATTAACAAAATAGAGAGACCACTAGCTAGACTAACAAGGAAGAAGAGAGAGAAGGATCAAATAGACATAATAAAAAATGATTAATGAGAGATTACCACTGATCCCACAGAAATACAAACTACCATCAGATAATACTATCAACACCTATATGCAAATAAACTAGAAATCTAGAAGAAATGGATAAATTCCTGGACACATATACCCCCCAAGATGAAACCAGGAAAAATTCGAATCCCTGAATAGAGCAATAATAAGTTCTGAAATTGAGGCAGTAATTAATAGCCTACCAACAAAAAGAGCCCAGGACCAGATGGATTCACAGCTGAATTCTACCAGAGGTACAAAGAGGAGCTGGTACCATTACTTCTGAAACTATTCCAAACAATAGAAAAAGAGTAACCCCTCCCTAACTCATTTTATGTGGCCAGCATCATTTTGATACCAAAACCTGGCAGAGACCCAATAACAACAACAACAACAAAAATTCAGGCCAATATCCCTGATGAACATCGATGTGAAAATCCTCAATAAAATACTGGCAAACTGAATCCAGCAGCATATCAAAAAGCTTCCCCACCACTATCAAGTAGGCTTCATCCCTAGGATGCAAGGCTGCTTCAACATACACAAATTGATAAACATAATCCATCACATAAACAGAACCAATGACAAAAACCACAAGATTATCTCTATAGTTGCAGAAAAGCCCTTTGATAAAATTCAACACCCCTTCATGCTAAAAACTCTTGATAAACTAGGTATTGATGGAACATATCTCAAAATAATAAGAGCTATTTATGACAAACCCACAGCCAATATCATACTGAATGGGTAAAAGCTGGAAGCATTCCCTTTGAAAACCAGCACAAGACAAGGATGCCCTCTCTCACCACTCCTATTCAACATAGTATTGGAAGTTCTGGCCAAGGAAATCAGGCAAGAGAAAGAAAAAAAGGGCATTCGAATAGGAAGAGAGGAAGTCAAATTGTATATGGACCAATGGAACAGAACAGAGGCCTCAGAAATAACCCCATACATCTACAACCATCTGATCTTTGATGAACCTGACAAAAATAAGCAATGGGAAAAGAATTCCCTATTTAATAAATGGTGTTGGCCGGGCGCGGCGGCTCACGCCTGTAATCCCAGCACTTTGGGAGGCCGAGGCGGGTGGATCAGGAGGTCAAGAGATCGAGACCATCCTGGTCAGCATGGTGAAACCCCGTCTCTACTAAAAATACAAAAATTCAGCTGGGCATGGTGGTGCGTGCCTGTAATCCCAGCTACTCAGGAGGCTGAGGCAGGAGAATTGCCTGAACCCAGGAGGCAGAGGTTGCGGTGAACCGAGATCGCGCCATTGCACTCCAGCCTGGGTAATAAAAGCGAAACTCCATCTCAAAAATAAATAAATAAATGGTGTTGAGAAAACTGTCTAGCCATATGCAGAAAACTTAAACTGGACTCCTTCCTTAAACCTTTTATAGAAATTAACTCAAGATGGATTAAAGACTTTAATATAAGGCCTAGCCCCATTAAAACCCTAGAAGAAAACCTCAGCAACACTATTCAGGACATAGGCATAGACAAAGACTTCATGACTAAGACACCAAAAGCAATTGCAACAAAAGCAAAAATTGACAAATAGGATCTAATTAAGCTAAAGAGCTTCTGCACAGTAAAAGAAAGTATATTGGAGTGAACAGGCAACTTACTGAATGGAAGAAAAATTTTGCAATCTATTCATCTGACAAAGGGCTAATATCCAGAATCTACAAGGAACTTAAATGAATTTACTAGAAAAAAACCAACCCCATTAAAAAGTGGGTGAAGGATATGAACAGACACTTTTCAAAAGAAGACATTTATGTGGCCAACAAACATATGAAAAAATGCTCATCATCACTGGTCATTAGAGAAATGCAAATCAAAACCACAATGAGATACCATCTTATGTCAGTTAGAATGGTGATCATTAAAAAGTCAGGAAGCAGTAGGCACTGGAGAGGATGTGGAGAAACAGGAATGCTTTTACACTGTTGGGAGTGTAAATTAGTTCAACCATTGTGGAAGACAGTGTGGCAATTTCGCAAGGACCTAGAGCCAGAAATACCATTTGATTCAGCAGTCCCATTGCTGGGTATGTACCCAAAGGATTATAAATCACTCTACTATAAAGACACATGCACATGTATGTTTATTGCAGCACTGTTCACAATAGCAAAGAGTTGGAGGCAACCTAAATGCCCAACAATAATAGACTGGATAAAGTAAATGTAGCACATATACACCATGGAATACTATGCAGCCATAAAAAAGGATGAGTTCATGTCCTTTGCAGGGACACGGATGAAGCTGGAAACCATCATTCTCAGCAAACTAACACAGAAACAGAAAACCAAATACCACATGTTCTCACTCATAAGTGAGAGTTGAACAATGAAAACACATGGACATAGGGAGGGGAATAACCCACACTGGGGCCTTTTGGGGGCTGGGGGCTAGGGGAGGGATAGCATTAGGAAAAATACCTAATGTAGATGATGGGTTGATGGGTGCAGCAAACCACCATGGCATGTGTATACCTATGTAACAAACTTGCATGTTCTGCACATGTATCCCAGAACTTAAAGTATAATCAAAAATAAATAAATAAATAAATACGTTTTTGTTAAGGATGGAATTCAAAGCTCGTGTTTAAATACAAAAATTGGCTTTAAAATCTCTTACTGTTGGCTTTTTGTCAAGCAGAGAGTATATCTCATGAAATTGTAGAGAATATATTTCACCTGAAGAAACACTGATTTAATCAATGTGACATTTAACTGAAAACACGGGCATGTAAGGAGCCAAAGCCTCAGCCCACACATAAATTAGCAGTTACACAGGAGGATATCTGGTGATATGTCTAAGTAAGACTGGCAGGAAAGGGCCACGGAGGAATTCACAGGGAAAAGAAATGACTAGGAAGAGAGTGTGAAATAACCCTTACACCTCGGGTCTGTGTGTGCCTGCACATGGAGCCAAAAGGGAGTGAGAGGCCTGGGTCCTAGTGCAAGGATCGAATGTGAGTTCAGGTGTCCCTGCAGTCTGGTGGGGTGGTGCCTGCAGCAGAAGCCTGCAATGGCAGAGGCTGGGCTGAGAGCCGGATCCTGCACATTGCTGGGGAAGGTAGAAGGGTAAAGATTCTACAGGAGGCAGGGGCCCAGAGACCATATTCTCCACTGGCTGGACTCTGCAGGCTCTGCCACCACTACACCACAAGGGCCTGCACCTGGGCCTGCCAGAAGGCCATAGGTTCCCCCATGGAGGAGGAAGCCTCTGCTGCTCCCAGGCTCTGGGGATGCTCAGGGCTGCTGCTATGACAGGGCTTTGGCCACCTCCTGTTCCCCTCTGTGAAAAAGCTCTGGTTATGGCTCCAGTCCCTGTATCCGTGGTCCTGAGGTTGGCCATGTCTCCTCTCCATGTCTGTGGTGTCTCTAAAGGGCCTCCTCAATGCTATCTACATCCAAATTACAAGTGAGTGGTTTCATAGACCCTTGGTCTCCAAGGACCAAGACTTCAAACAGCTGTGCCTTGATAACTGCTCATATGATTAATAAAGCAGGCAGCTTCTTTGCCTTTTTTTTCATTTAGTTATTGCATTGTTTAATCTTTGTGGTAATAAATCTTCAAAAAATAATCAAAACATTATAAAGACAAATGTGAATCATTCACCCAAGTGGCTTATCTTCTCTTGTTAACCCATTACCTTCCCTTCAGTTTTGCCCTCTCCCCATTGAAGCATATTTATTTACTTCATCAGGAAAGGGACTTGATGAGGCAGGTGAAGAAGACAGAACGGTCCTTCTGGACTCGATCACAGGCCCGATGGAAGCAGCTGAGCAGTGTTGAATGGCAACGCCTCTATGAATCACATGAGCAGCAGCAGGAGTGAGACACACACTGTTACAGCACCCAGAAGGTGAATGTCCTGAACCCACCATGCCCTTTCCCAGCTCCCAAAACCACCATCTGCATTTAAGGTGCACTCTTTCCAATCGCATAACTATGCATGCACTATGTTTTATGCAGATTATGTTTACTATATATGCTGCATGGAAATTTGGTTCTTCACGTAAGATCCAACTGGCATCTTTCCATTGTAATTTGTATAATTGATCCAGCTTAGTCTTTTCAGGGGCAGCATATTATTGCATAGATTATGCCATATGATTCCAGTGCTCTGTTGTAGCATAATTTGTTGAATGAGTTCCCTCTCAATGAAAAGTTAGGTTTTTGGAAACAAGACTGTGCTATACCTCATGTGTGTTCATCTCTACATACCCCAAACATATACCAGTATTATAAATTCATAAATTTTGGTCAAAGAGTATGAGTATATTTTATTTTAACAGATTTGATGACATTTTCCACCATAAAGTTTGCACTGGTTTATAGCCCCACTCACAGTATTTAGAGGATTTCACACAGGCCTTTTCAGAAGTTCAGGAATCCAATACCAAGACTTAGAAACTTACCCATATGAGGCCATCAGGATACAGGGACTCTCATGTAATGGGGGATTTTCAGTATTTCAGGACTGACCAGAGACCGAGAAGAGTAAAGGGTGGCAGGGTTGAGTGAGTCAGACCAGAAACCTCTAGTTAGCTACCATGACAGAAGGAAAACATGCATTCAACTCATTTAATTAAACCAATTAAATGTGTCGTTTCTTGGCATCCTTTGCTTCCCCTTTATAAGGAAACGTTTTGGAAGGTAGCATTCACGCTGTCCCTCCAGGGAAGATGATATCTCACCCAGGAACTGGGTGTGGATTCTCCTTTGGCCCCTTGATAGTGGATTCACCCACCAGATGCTTTGTATTTTTGTAACTGTTTTTTAATTTCATTGTACAGATGCTAAAGAGAGTTTGACTTTTTCACATGTCTTTTATTAAAATGATTTCTGGAAAACATACTGAGCTGTGGATTTTGGAACCAACAGGGGTGGAATGCTGCCTGTCTCATAAAAACATAACCAAAAGCATGTTGAGCAAAATGGCAGGGCTTCCAAGGGTTGGCAAAGTACATCCTTGGAGAAGATCCTGGGATCACTCTATTTGACAACACAACACTGGCTAAGCAACAGCGAAACTGCGTATTTTCTCAAGCCCAACTCAGAGTGGACTGCTGGAAAATTCTTTTGTGTATAATTGCCGACCCTTCCAAGAACCTAGAGATGCTAACACCTTGCAGTTTGTGCTTTGTACGTGCTACCTGGATTGGAGATTGTTTGTTTCTCCATTTCCTTCCATGAGCATCTGTATATGATCAATAGGAACAGCTAAATGCAACCGAGGAGCCCAGGTCAGGAGGACAGTGAAACCCCAGGGCTCTCCCACACTGCTGGCAGGCACGGCACCTCAGCCGAGGCCCTGGCACGCTGCTGGGATCCCTGCTTGGCTGGGGTATAAGGTTCCTTGACTGGTTCTCTGGACCTAAGTCAAGTAATCTAAAACATGGCACGTCTTCTCGCAGTGTGTGCCAGGACCACGTCTACCACGCGGGCTGAAGGCGAGGTGACCAAGTGGCATCTGTGTGAGATGGGAGAACCTTTGGAGTAGCAGAGCTAGACATTTGAAAAGGAGGCAAAGCCAGGTGGAATGGGAGGGAGGTGGGAGGAGAATGGGACAGGAAGAAAGGTGGAACTAGTCAGCAGCACTGCAGGTTGCCAGCAGGAGACAGAAAGAGAGAAAAGTGCCTCACTGAGCTTAGCAATTAGAAGGTGACTCAGATTTTGCCAAGAGTGGCCGCAGCCTCATGGTCAAAGAAGGAGGCAGAGCTGTCCCTGCTGCAGCACACTCCTCTGTGGTTCCAATGGCCCTTCTTCCTCCTCGCTCAGCAGAGGCCTCTCGGAAACGACACTTGGTTCCAGAGCAGCCTGGTTTGTCAGCACATGCCACGAGGAGCCCCTGAGGACAAAGGTGCTGGGGGCCCGGGCCTGCCTTGGTAGGTGGCTGGGGTGGGTAGAGGGTGGGGAGGTGCTCTGGGTGCTCTGCCCATAGCAGGACTGTGGATGGGATGATGTCAGTGAAGAGCTGAGGTTGGAATTTCAGGCGGGGTGATGCATAGCCCAGCCACGACACACCATTCAGCAGCTTCCTCCCTTGGGGCGTGGGACCACCTATGCTCTCTTCTCTTCTCTCTCACTTCCTTCCACCACCTCTGGTCTTACTGCCAGAGAAGAGCCTACCCTCCCCCTACCAATTTTTAAACTCAGTTCAGAAACTCAGGTAGAGAGCAGCACCCCACCCGTGTGCTGCCAAAACAGAGCCCAGGGCTGAGGACCCAGCCCAGCCACAGGGAGGTGGAGCCCAGGCCAGACCCTGCACGCAGGACCCACCCATCCTGAGGCTCCGAGGGCCCTGGAAGACAAGCTGGAAGCTGAGGACATTTGAGTTCATCTTCTGAGGGCCTCAGAGAGGAAAATACTAACAATCACCAACTTGATACAGTTTGACTACATACCAAACTTTACAATAGACAGGTAAATATCCCATTTTGCCTACTTGAGAGATGACGAAACTGAGAGACAAGAACAGAAGAGAGGTCCCCCAGACAGCAAGTGGCTGAGTCTGCATTCTTAAGGATTTCACTCTATTGAAAACTATGGAGATAAGAGTCTTTTTTTTCCCATTTATTTATTTTATTGCATTTTAAGTTTTGGGGTACATGTGAAGAACATGCAAGATTGTTGCATAGGTACACGCGTGGCAGTGTGATTTGCTGCCTTCCTCCCCATCACCTACATCTGGCATCTCTCCCCTTGCTATCTCTGCACACCTACCACCCCCCCCCCAACCTTCGCATGTAGCCAAACAACAGAAAGCTGTAAATTGTGCTCCCCTCCCTGTGTCTATGTGTTCTCATTGTTCAACACCCGCCTATGAGTGAGAACATGCAGTGTTTGATCTTCTGCTCTTCTGTCATTCTCAGCAAACTGACAGAAGATATAAGAGTCTTTAGAATTGAACAGAAATGAGTCTTCGCCTGGATTCCACAATTTAATGTATGCATTATAACATATAGATATACACACACACACACGTGCTATGCATGCTCTATATAACCTGAAATGTAAAGATATAGATGTATTCTAAATGCATACACATTTCCAGATGTAAATCACACACCTTCAGCCTTGCCCACCTCCCCTTCACCTGTATTGTAGCATGAGGCCTCGGAGGTGTAACGTGTGTGTGTTGAGGACAGGGAATCTTCAAAGCCCCGCCTCCCCACTCCATGCCGTGCTGTGATTCAGGGAACGCATCTGCTACCCAAAGGCCAGTCAACAGGAGAAGTGTCTGCGGGCCTCACATGCTGCTCAAGTGCAGGTGACACAGATGGGCCTTGCTCCCACTTTTCCCCCATCTCTCAGACAAAGGAGGAGCAGACGAGAGACGTTAGACATGTTGATATTATCACGTCACTTTGCAAGCAAGCCCAGCTTCCTTTTGCTTTGCCAGCACAGCTTGTGTCTTAGAAGAGCTGACACCTAACAGCAAACTAAAATAAACTCCCTAAGTCAGCTACGCTGCCGCTCAGGGCCATAGGCAGGTGGGAAGTCTGCCATGCCATCCCACTGGGCCATGTCTGTTCTCAGCGCACACCTCTTGCCATCCTGTGGGGAGCCCTGGCCTTGTGAGGTCACCTTCAAGCCTTCTTTCTTTACACACGGCCCTCCCCATGCTGCTGGCCCTCCCAGGTTCCTGTGGCGGCTTTGATGGTAGAGCTCTCTGCTAAGCTGCCTGGACAGTGATAATGCAGTGTCTCTAAAAACAAAGGGAAAAAGAAAGATTATTTAGATTAAAGGAGTTCACTGAATGATCTGCTGTAAAGAAAAATTTGATCAGTTTGATGACATCAAAATAGTAAAGTCTTATATAACAAAAGAATAAGAAAGCAAATAATTGCAAACTGGACAAGAGATGAGAGTAGATCACTCACAGAAAAGGGAATTCAGATTGACAAAGAACATGAAAAGACACAGTCTCCCCACAAACCAAGGAAATGCAAATTATAACAGCAAGAGTAGACTGCTGTTCTGCCCATGAGGCTTATCAAAATTAAAAAGAAATTGGCAGTGGCAAGGGGACAGTTGGTGAGATATCAATTGGCAAAGCCTTTTGAAGATAAATTTGCCATTATCAGTTAAATTTTAGATGTACATTACTTATCCTGACATTTTAAATTCTAGGTGACTGTTTTAGAGAAACACTACATACCTCCTCAAAGAGACATGGATGAGGTATCATTTAAGATCGAATAAAAAGGAAGTGCTCCACATGTTCACCAACATTTGGTGCCTTTCTATGTTCTGATCTGAAAATATCTCTATGACATAGGTGAAAAAAGGAAATTTAATGAAAATGTGTGATATGATGCCAAATATGTTAAGATGTTTAACATAATATGTTATGTTAACATGTTAAATATGTTAACTACGAATTTTTACATGTAAAAATGCATCTAAGAGGACAGACATAAAACTGATAACCTTTGAAGACAAGGCTACGATCAGAAGCAGAACTGGAGACGGTAGTAGCCAAGGGAAATTTTACCTTATGTGTAATTTAGGATAGTTCAAAAATAATATATCCCAAAATGGTATTTTCATGTATTTATATATAGGATTGCTTTTTTAAATGATGGAAACCAGGAGAGAATAAGTCAGAGACAGCAGGACAGGAGTGGGAGAGCCGCTCTGTCTGTTTCCAGGAGCAGACTAAGGCCGGCCCAGTATCCCTGATGGTGCTCCATGACGTGCGGCTGCAGGCACCAGCTCCCAGCCCACCTCAGGCATGCCAGTGTGGCAACACTGCAGCCCCCTGCTGCACCAGCAACAGAGGTGCAAGCCACCAGCATCTTCTTCTATGCCCCTCAAAAGAATGTAGCACCTCTGGAGCCGATCCTGGAGGGGACACCCAGGGGCCTCCTTCCCTTATACTGTGTCCCCCAAATGGACATGCTGGTCTGTCTGCAGTGCCCCTCAGCTTGCTAAGACCAGATTCCTGAAGGCTTGAAGTTCTAGAGAGAGAAGCACAGCATAGAACAAACAAGCCAAGCAACACTGAAGACTGAGCGTCTGTAGGGAAATCCTTTCACCTGAGCCTCAGCTGGGGCATGCCTGAGGACTCCTGGCCACTGTCTGCCCTCCTGTCACCCAGGAAGAAGGCGAGTCCCTGGACACCTTCCTCCTGCACTGCATCTCCAGCCCCACACAATCGTTCCCTAGTTCTGTCCCCTGAAGCCACCCTTTGTGTCTTGCATCTGCCATCTTGGCAACAATTGACAGGAAGAAATTCCACTATCATCAGGAAATAAATGAGTTTATCCCGAACTGACAAGACCTGGATGGAGGATTGTGATATTGTGAAAAATGTACAGCCATGTGCTGCCTGGGATGTTTCAGTCAGTGATGAACTGGTATAAAACGGTGGTCCCCTAGGATTATTGCCCTATGCAGGTGTGCATTTTCAATCTTTTATAAGATATTTTTACTGTACCCTTTCTATGTCTAGATACACAAATACTTACCACTATGTTACAATTGCCTACAGTGTTCAGTACAGTAACATGCTGCACTGGTTTGTAGCCTGGGAGCACTAGGCCATAACACATAGTGTAGGTGTCTAGTAGTCTACAGCATCTAGGTTTATGTAAGTACAGTCTGTGATATTCAGACAATGAAATTACCTGTACCTAATGACATATTTCTCGGGAAGTAACCAATAGTTAAGCAACCATTTAATTGTTTCCCCTTTTCCTGGCATACAACTCCTGAAGTCCTCGGAATCTTCCAAAGTGTTGTGTCTTTTTATGCTAATGAGTAGGCTGATGTCTGGCAGCCCCCAGGTAGCTTCATGGGGCTGGGGGGCTGGTCAGCAGAAAGACCCAGGCATGATTTGAGGATTGGGACTTTTACATCCATCTCCCAACCTCCAGGGATGGGAGAAGAGCTGAAGTTAAGTTGATCACCAATGGCCAATGACCTAATCAAACATGCCTACATAGTGAAGCTTCCATAAAAACCCAAAGGGCTGGGTTCCTAGAGCTTCCAAATAGCCGAACCTGAGGAGGTTCCTGAAAGGTGGTGTGCTCTGAGAAGAGAAATAGCTCAGGGAAGTCTAAGATAAGTGAGGGATGCAAAATCCAACAGGCCCAGAGAGACAGAGTGTGGGACTTCAGTCACACCCCACACTCATGCTGGAGGACAATCGTTAAAGTCATTTTGTGATACAAATAAACAATGTATAGCTAATCAAATCTTACACTATTTTAACATAAATTCTTGATTAAAAATTTTTCTTTAGAAATTCACTTGCAAGCGCTGCTAATCAGAGAGTACATTCAGGGCAACCTGAATTTATATTCCTGATGGCAATTCTGAAGCTTAGCCCCCAAAATGCTCTGCTTATGTTAGTTTGGCCTCAGCTTCTTCCTACTAGGTGGACATATGTAGTGTGGCTGGCAGGATCCAGAGCGACTTCCCCTGCTCCCCCACCACCCCCATCCTCCAGTGTTTCTCTATGAAAACCCTCCTGGGCACCAGCAGGAACCCATCGCATTCTCTCTGCCTTCGGAAGTTCCAATGGATATTTCAGGTAAGTTGTATTGAACTTGTGAGTTCTTCTGAATTTGAAGCTTCTACTCTTTTGTTGAAAGTCTAGATGTTAGTCGGACTGGTTTTCAAAACCTCTTTTTCCTTTAAGACTGAGGGCTTTGGTTTGTCTTTGGACAGGAGGTTCCAATAAAGGACTCAGCAGAGAACGGGCTTTTTTCCACCTCTGCCTTAGGATGGAAGGCTTGGGTTTTTCTACCTTTGTCTCAGGATGGGGAATTCAGGTCCTGGGCTTGGCAATGTGGACCAGTGGTCTTGTCTGACACAGTACGCTTTTTAAGATTGCAGCACTTTTCTACCATTTGAGATTGGGGCTTGGTTTTTCACTTGTGACCAAATCCTGTTAAAACACCAGCTGAATTTGTGAATAACATTTATGGGGCTTCATCTTATAAATACATAGGAAAGTGGATCCATCCAACCCAGGATGTTTTTAAGCAGCTGTAGCCAAAATAGGGATTCTTTGAAATGTTTAAAATAATTCATTTGCATGCACAATTGGAGAAAAAAGCTGGTTTTAGAACCAGGCAAACTGAATGGGAGACCTACTTTATGTTCATTGCGGCTGAACTCTAATGATAAGAGATTTGATAACATTTCATTTAGAATTCTGCGGTCAGAAGTTGGCTTAAATAAAAGTTGATAGTTAAGGTATAATATTTTTGAGTAAAAATAACAAAAAGGTTTTTCTGTCTTTTCCTTTGTTGGGTCCTGTTTGTGAGAATTTTTTCAGTTAATTGAAACTCTTGTTTAAAACTGTTTGCTGTGTGTGTGTGGTTTCTAGCTTACTGGCATAATTTTTGCTGAGAAAAAATGTAAAAATTTAGTGTTTTTTTAAAAAAAAGACTCCCCAACTTGGCTCCTCTAAGACTTGTTATTCTATTTCCTTCCACTTCTGCTTCTCTTTCCTTTTGCTGTTTTTGATACCGCATGAAGAAATCTAAGGGAGATTTCAAATGACTGTGAGGCCACTTGAAAAATACAGAAAAAGGCACTCCCCCTTTTGAGAGTTTTCTGTTTTTCTTGTAAAGTAGAAAGAGTTGTGGGCAGGTTCCTATCAGGTCTGAAGATCTTCTGTCTTTTGCAATAAGTTACCTGATCTCTTTGGCTTTGGGGGGGGGTCCCAGGAATTACTTTGTACTGTGAGAGAGAACTTGACTTTTTGTGTGTGCAATGGCTGACAAATCACTGACCAAAGCTGCAGTTTTGGAAGTAACTGACAGTGGCTGTAGTAAATACTTGCTCCTGCAGGGGGCTACTTGTTTCTTTGTGTGTTCGGATAAAAATACAGATTTGATCACTGGGAGGCTGTGGGAACTCTCCCCACCAAGCAGTAAGATTCCTATGGAGAACAGCCTGTTCCAGGGAGGCCTTCTTGGCACCAGGTCACCCCCCAGGCTCAGGGAATGTCTGTGACAAGGAGTACTGCGGAAATATTGCACAGCCTGGTCCCGAGGTGCTTCCCTCTTTTTGGGGGGGCCTACAGCTCAACATAGAGGTGAAATCCTTGGTTTGTTTTTAAAGATCTAGACGCACTGCCTTCCAGTTGTGCTGGTTTTTACATTTCAAATATTAGGCCAGGGAAATGGTAAACATTTTCTTTGCCCTATTCATTAAAGGGATCCACCCTGAGTCAGTAACCTAATCAAGAAATAAACTAAGTTGAAAGACCCTCTATCTAACCAGATTGCTGGCATTTAGCTGGGCAGTTTGACACTCTTCATAGAAAAAATGTGTATCTTTAAGGAAATCTCCATTTACAAGGGTACCTCCCTGCACAGGAGCCACTAGAAACTGTTTACAATAAGAAACATTTATACACCAAATATACACCTAACATTTATACACCAAATCTTACCTTTGTTTAGGATACCTTTCCTGACAATCTTGTCTTGAGTGGGCCTTCATTCATGCCATTTTTGTTTCAGTAAATAATGGTGTTTAGGTCTAAGTTCTGTGCCTTGGAGATATAAACTTTCACCTGAGACATCCCTTTGAAAGTGTAAATTTAGGGTTGCTTAACTAACAATTGCCTAGACCAATGGAATAGGCAATCAAGGGATTGATAGTTTAAAGGGGGAAGAAAATTATTTAAAATCTGGCAAATAAAATGTGTATAAAGCTATACAATTCTATCGATGTGTCTGAATGTCTGTATGTCTATATTTGTCATGTTTATGTGATATTTCACTATCAGAATATATAAAATTTCTATTTCATTGACTTAAGGAAAACGAAACTGCTTCAATAAAAATATTTTAACAGAAAAAATAGAAATTAACTCAAATGCCTTTAGTTCTCATGACTTGGATAAAACATTAGTAAATAGCTAGTTTAATATTATGGGTTTAATGAAAACAGCTGTGTTTTCTGATCAGCAAAATAAACATGTGTTTAACTTTGGAGCTCTTTTTTACATGATAAATGCCTAACATTGTGAGCTACAGAAGTGATTAACAAAGAAATAACTTGAGATGATGCCTGACTTTGTTTAATGAACTATTCAATCATAATTGTTGAGAATGAGCAGATTAAATAAATGTAAATGGAACGAAAGTTTATAAACAAAATGTTCATAGTTTCAAAAATCTTTTTTCAGAAACTTAAAGTTGTATTACATTAAATTAATAGGTAATTGTAAAATACTTGAGTCATTTATATGATATAGAAAAACTAAATATATTTAGACCTGTCAATAAGAAAAAGTTATGAAATAGTTTTCATCTATAAGCACTGGTATAAGACAGTTCGAAATTTACTTTTTAGGTTTTTCATCGAAAATTAGGTTCACTCATGTTACTGGTGGAAGGAATCAAGGTTACCAGTGGTGAATCCGTAAGTGTCTACAGCAATCTCAGTTTTTGCCTCCTCAGAAGAAAGAATTCAACTAAGTGGCATACAGCAGAAAGGGACTGAGGCAAGTTTCAGAGCAAGAGTGGATGTTTGTATAGAAAGGCTTTAGAACAGAAGAAAAAGAAGATTCACTTGTAAGAAACCCAAGTGGGCACCTGAAGGTCAAGTGTGGTGTTTAGGCTTGATCCTAAGACTTTATAGGCTGACCTCTTTGCCATGATGCTTTCCTTGTGGGGGCTGCCCACAACCGCGGTGCTGTCTTTACCCTTAAAAGGTGAGCATGCGCAGTGTGTTTAGGATGTTGTATGCGTCCCCACCTAAGGGTTTCCTCCCTTTTCCAATGGTGTGCCTCCAGAAGGTCATACTTCACCATTTTGTCTCTTAATGTGCATGCCCAGGAAGTTGCTTCTTCCTGGCACCTGCATTCAATTAAATAACACTTCAGTGCTACAGGCTTGGCCATTAGGAAATGGCCTCTCTCTGGTGCTTTTTATCACTTTTATTTTATTTTATTTTATATATTTATCATTTTTAGAGAGGCAATGTGATAATTGTTAATCACCCAATGTTCCTAGTGGGTGGGGGAAAGCCCTCTCCTGCCCCACACATGCCTGTCTAACTACCTGTAGCGCTAAGAGTCAATATTATAGCTAATATGTATAATTAAAACTACTTGATATAAGAAGAATCTCTATTATATAGCATATAAAGGAAGTAAGATGTAAAGAAAGTTGAAAAGAGAAAGCGATTTTATTCTTTTACATGACTGAGAACTTTGTGGTCAAAACAATGAGGAAGAGAGGAAAGCACATTTTTGTAGCATCCCAATACAAAAAGAGAAAGTATCGGGCAAAACTGGAGATTTAAGCAAGCTGTAGGCTTGTGAAAGACGAGTCTTGTGAAAAGAATATTGTATGTGATCAAGTTGGCTAAAATTATAAGGGAATTAGTTTAAGTTTTTCTAAAGATTGAGCATTAATATCAAGAACACACGGATGCAAGGCCCGGGTCTGGGCTTCTGTGTTGAACAACAGAGTTTTCTCTAGAATATTAATAGAAAAGTATAAATAATTACAAAATGTTTATGGAAAGCTTATCTTGTGTGGTCAAAGCTGATTGAGACTAGATGGATTTGTTTATAAGGCTTTATTAAAATTAGCTTTAGCATTAGTAATATACTGACACAAATGTAGAATATGATTTCCTCTTTTGAACAAGATTTTCGTGTGGTATTAATAGGGAGAGTAAAAGGCTTTTGTTCGACTTTTGAGTAAACTGCAAAAAAAGATCTTTATTAGGTCTTTTGATTGTTTAGGTCTTTTGATTATTTAGAAAACTGAGTCTTCTCTCTCAAAGTGTAAAGTTTGTCTGAAATTTTTTAATTATCACTTTGGTCAAATGAATGTTATTTACAGTGAACTGTGATCGTAATTCGATAAAGTGTTTTAAACCTTTAATATTTGATGTACTTCCCAAATTTCAAATTTTAAAATTAAATCTTTTCCAAAAGTAACCTCTGGAAACCTAAGAAAGATATATTTGGCTTATTTGGTATGTTAAAATTATATGAGAAGCATTGTCAAATGTCAAATAAATAACGGAGTTTAATTTTTTGTTATGATTTTCTGATTATGTTATTATCCTGATATATCTTGATATATGATATCAAGCATAATTATGATTTATCCTCAGTAAAAATGGGGAAATGGGAGAGAAAAATTGTGTTTCAGAAGAAAAGTATAGTATGCCTGTTATCAGATTCTATCTTGTCCATTGTTTTTGAATTTTTATTGTTTTCCTACAATTTGGACTAAATCCTGAATTCTTTCTTGGCTGCAAGTCTTCAAGCTAATGCTTTTGGATTTTTCTCCCATTTTTCTCATTTGGAATCAGTAGAATTTAAAACTGTTTTTCTTGACGTCCTGCAAACTGAAGTTAAACAACTTGATATAAACTTCAAGAAGAGTGAGCACAGTAACTCACATGTACACAGCCTCTGCGCCTGCTGATGTGTGGACTGCTCAGGAAGTTCACATGAACACATAATTCCAACTATAATAGAGGAAAATCTGTAAGATCGCCACTACAATCTGAAGATATTTCTGTGATTCTAGAAATGGACTACTCCAGACATTAAGAAATACCTTTGTTTTTCTTTTGTTTCCATAGAAATGCCTCTTATTTAAAGACCAGCTTGCCTGCATCACATGTAGAGGCCCAGCCTTGCTGTAGTGCCACCTCCTAGAATGGACACAGCTGTTCGACTGAACGCTTCTGTTCTTAGGACTGACACTGATTAAAGAAGATATAGGACAATATATGTATTTATTTTTCTTTTCTGCCTGTCCCAATTTTTCCCCCTTCTTTGCCTGTTTCTTATCTAACAACCTCTAATCTAAATCTCTCCATAATGACTGATTCAGCTGTTGATAGGTGAAATTTCTAGGGAAGTTCCAAACAGGATTGAAGGAGTGCAGGGAACTTTGCCCCAAAATACAGCTCTCTGGTATAATGAGTATATTTTGGATTAAAGTCCCTTAAGATCAACAGAAGCTGCAAGGGGCCTCTCCCCTGTCTACATGAAAACCCTGCAGATCCACAGAAGAGAACAATTACTTTTTCCTTCCCTTCCCTGTTTTCTAATTATCTATTGCACAAAAGAAGATCAAGACATGAACACACCTGAACAGACTCTTTCAAAAAAAATAGTCCATTTCTCAGGCTTAAAGAGAACTATTTATTAATTAATCTTTGTTTCTTGACCGATTCATTCTCCTTAATAATCATTTATTGTCCCTCAACAGAATTGCCTACACTCTACCTTCCACCCTCCTCTCTGAAATAAGACTATAAGTATCTGCGCCTCGTGGGATCTTGGGTAGTCACCTTATTTTCCCCTGTGTACACGTTAATAAATTTGCATGCATTTCTCTTAGTAACCTGCATTGTACACTTAAAAAGTATAAAAGAGTGAAATTTCTGTTATGAATATTTTTTTCACAATAAAACAATATTTTGACAAACAGATAAAAAATTCTTTGTAGTTTATTTCAAGTGAGGAATTACCAACTACTTAACAGGGTGCTTAGAATGGGGGATTATACCAGATAAATGACATGCCTTTTACAATTTACAATTGCTGTTATTTACTGAGTCTCCACTTTCTCTCCCAGCTCCTGCACTAAGCATTTTACATACACTAGTTCTAATCCTTAAAAAAAGAAAAAAAGAAAAAAAAAAAAAAGAGAGAGAGGGAAAAGGAAAAAAAATAAGAACATGTAAGGCTACTGGGAGACTGCCGGCCGCTGCACCGTCTTAAGGCCACTCAGGACAAGGCCAGTCCCCAGTTTGTTTCACTGTGAGGTGGCTGCGCTGTCAGAGCCCAGACACGGTCACCAGACTTCCAGACATGGATTCAGCTCCACATCGTGTCACACCGGGTAAAGGATGTACATCTCTGCGTGCCTGGGTTTGTCACCTGGCAGCATGGATGCTCAGGGACTGACCCATCAGGACTGCAGCAAATGAACAGAAGCTGGGGGAGCTCGAGGGCTGGTGCTGTGCAGAGCTCTGGTGCAGAACGCGCTCACCAGGGGTGCCCAGAGCCGGGGTCTGTGCGCCGCGGGCTGGGTCCGGGTCACAGGCGCTGGGTGGAGAGAGTGAGAAGACACAGTGAGGATGTCCTCCTTAGATGCTCTCCAAAGGCCTTCCTCCCGTTGGTTGGGACGACTCCCTGGAAAGGGGGTCCTGAGGCCGCTCCAGGACTCAGCCTCAGACTACTCCGAGGAACGCGAGCCCAGGAGGTCTCCGGAGGGCCTCGGGGGTGGGGGGACTAGGGGGGCCTCGGGAGGGCTACGAGTGGGGGTGGGAGGTAGGGAGGCGGGGAGGGGGCCTCGGGAGGGCCGCAGGTGGGAAGGGGGAGAAGGGAGGAGGGGAAGGAGGGAGGGGGCCTCCGAAGGGCCGCAGGTGGGAAGGAGGAGAAGGTGGGAAGAGGGAGAAGGAGGGAGGAGGCCTCGGGAGCCTCTGGAGCCCGCTGAAGGCAGGCGCTACGCTGAGGAGATGGCGCAGGCCCGGGGCAGGTCTCCTTGGGCTCCTTTCTAGGCCTTCGGAAGCTCGGTGTTGGTTTCTTTGTACGCATATCACACTTCACTTAACTGTATTCCTTTCTCTCTCCTTTCCTCCCCCCGCAGCTCTAAGTGCCCTGCAGCTTGCATGGAGGCAACAGGGACCTCCTTTTGCACTGTCTGCGGAGACCCCTGTTCCAGCCCCGAGGGGACCAGGGGACGCCGCGCTGTGGGGAAAGCCGGGGTGACAGGAGGGGGCGGGCTCCTGCAGGACTTGCTGGGGTGCGCTGCTGTGGCTGCTGAGAAAGGTTCGGAGGGCGCAGCCCGCCCCTTCCCCAGAGCTGCGAGGGAGCCCCGCGGGGAGGACGGGCAGGGTCTGGAGGGAAGAACAGGGGAGCCTGGGTCTCAGGGCTGCGGGGAGCAGAGGCCTCTGGGTGGTGAACGCCCCCAGCCTGCCCTCCCTGCTCACGGCAGGGTCGCGCACCCACCCTGCTCCGGGCCTCCAGGCGGTTTCCTTTCTGCTGGGTAGATTCTGTGCGACTTCATTTATTCAGAATCTGGATCAACAAATGAACACTCAGGGAGGAACGGGGTGTTGGGAGGGGTGGGCAGGTAGAGAGATGTCCAAGCAGGGGGCCACCTGAGGGCCCCCTGAAGGGGACTGAAACCAGGTTTCCAGCTCGGCCACCCCTTCCTTTCTTTTTCTTTTTTTTAAAGAAATATAAACAAAGAACTTGAATTATTTTGAAATAACTATTGGTAGCTGGACTGTGTTCTCTTGACCACAGCGTTGCTCTGGGAATGAACCGCGTGGGTCTCTGCTCTTCCTAAGTGTTACATAAGAATAGCGAACCCATGAGGTCAGCTTCTAAACCAGTGTCTTCCCATAACCTCCTGGACCACGTCCCAAGCAAGGCCGAGACGAGTTCAAGGTCCCACTCTCCCGGGACACGCCTCACTCTGTAGTTGGCAGGAGGTGATGATTGTTGCACAGTAATTGAGGGCTGTTCATGTTTGTGAAGAAAAGCCAAGTACAGGCCCGTATTCTAGAGGATTGCTTGTGGCAGGCAGAAGGCCATCAGAGGCAAACCGAAACAAATGAAAAGGTGCCTTTCAAAGCTAATGGAGCAGATCAAATTAGTCAAAAATCGATAAACGACGGCATTTGGATCAGACCTTCAACTTCTTCGTTTTAACCTGACAGCCCTGAGAGGGTATGGAAGCTTCTCACCTCCTCCTATGTATTGCCCCAGGTCTCTTCCTTTTGTAACATCCTTTATAGTAAATGTACGGAGGCCTTTCCCTGAGCTCTGTGAACTGCTCTAGCAAATTAATAGTCTGAGGGTGTGTCCTGGGAACATTGATTAGAGGGTATGCCAGAGGTTCGGAAGCACACGTAAGACCACCTTGCCATTAGCATTGGAAGTGAGGGACAGGCTTGGAACGTGAGGCTTTGGCTTGTGGGGTGTGAGGCCACCTCCAGGTAGAAGGTGTCAATGTAGGAATCCTCCGCTGTAATACTGTCTGCTTGCTTGCGGTGGGTCAAAAACCCACACATTTGGTCACAGAAGTCTTCTGTGTTGATTGTTGTTGAGTGAGAGAAAAAAAGTCCTTTGGTTTGTTTTGATATTTTCAGAAAGGCTGTAATCAGCTCCTGGGCAATGCATCATAATACCTCCACCTCGGTACACTCCCCACTTGCCATTTCTGAAAGGATGTCTCTGTGGAGCCGGGGAGCAAGGCAGGGCTGTGTCATATCAGTCCTCTCAGCCTGGTCCCCACCAGGACCTGTCGGCCTGGTGTGAAAACGCATTTTATTGTCCTCTGTCACCTTCCAGAGCCAGACACGTGACCAGAACACTCATGCCACACATACACGCACACAATACACGTGCATACACATGCACCACACATGCATATGCACACACACCACACCATCCCACCCACATTACATAAGATATACACAAGACACACCACACCGCACCATAATCACACATGCTAAACATACCACATCATCCACAAATGCACCTACACATGCTACACACCATGCCACACCATGTGTGCTACTGCATGTTAACACCATACACACACACCTGACACATTACACATATCACACACACCAGATATACTACACAATCCACACAAATATCCCCACACACACAATATACATACACTTGCCACACACACACCACTCCACATATGCACACAATAGCATGTACGCTATGCACAAGTGCACGACACACCACCTACACACACACATGCCACTCATACTACGCTGGGCACACCACACACACATCACAGGCACACAACTGCTTACACAAATGCCACATTATACTTCCACATACTGCATCCAAATCACACGAACACACACACTGTGCACATAGACAACATACCACACATCCACACACACTGCATACACACACCACATACATAGACACAAGCCACATACACCCCACAAAGTACACATTCCTACACCCAGCTCATACCAGCAACACTACAAACATGTTTTCACATGTGCGTATCACATACTTATGAAAACAAATAGCTGTCATAAACAGCACAGTTCAAACCTGGGTCAATTAAAAGAGCAAAACAGTTCTAAAAGAACCACAGTATTCCAACATGTTCACTTCCTTTCCTCCCACACAATAGTCGTTTTTATTGTCATGTGCTTCACTCATCATTTTCTTTCCTTGAATAGGATCTCTGTGGCATCGACAAAGCCACACTGAACTAATGTCCTCCAGAAAAGGGTGAATCCAAACTTCTCCCTGATACCTCTCCGGCTGTGGGGTATCCCCATCTGGTATGAGAAGGCAGGAAGAGGGAGAGAAGTACACGATCTTCCTCTTCCAAAACTGTGTTTCATGGGAACCATTTCATGTTTTATAATTGTAGCAAAATATAAGTTTAAGGCTTGTGTGTCTGCTGTGTTTGGATTTGTAAAACTGAAAAGTAATCATTGGAAAATATATCTCATATCCACTATCCAAATATTTCCAAATATATCCAACATCCAATATATTTGGAAATGTATCCAAATATATTCACTAGAAATTGGATAAATAATTTGCCAAATGCTGAACAAACAAAAGGGAAAAAATATTACTGATAAATCCACTGAAAAAAAGGAAGATAAAATCAGAAATACTGGAAATATGATAAATGTAACAAATATAATGAGACTATTACTGAATGTATTGGTTATCAGGATACATCCAAAAATAAGTGGACTAAACTCCCCTATCCAAAGGCTAAGTACCTGGAGTGCTTCAAACAGCAAAACCTGATCCATCTAAAGTAAAATGAAGCAGAGAGTTTGATATGTTGACACTTAGGAGGTAAGCAAGTATCTAGCAGATAAATTCAGATATAGACAAAGCAAGAGAGGGAACATTCATATCAAATACAGAAAGAAAGGCTAAAAATAGTCAATGAGGCAAAAATGATCATTTTATCGATAAAATATTCAATCCACAATGAAGACATTGAAGTAATGAACTTCATTGACTAGCATTGTATTTCATGAACTAGTATTGCATTTCAAATATTAGTCTCAGAGGAGATAATGTGAAAAAATAAACAGGAAACTTGGATAAAATTGTTTGATATTAAAAAGTTCTAACACATTGTATAGAATTTTGTGGATTAACGAGATAAAACAGGACATAGAAGGCATGAATAATAAAATTAACAAACTTGACATACTAGCTACATAGAAAACATTGTAAGCCACAAAGAGTTAAAGCACATTCTTTTAAAATTGTAATGTATTAACTGAATATTTGTAAATATTGATCATGAATTCGGCCTAACAAAATCTATTCTAAATAAGGTAGAAATTCTACAAGTACAAGTAGTAAATAATGACAAAAGAATTTTAATTTTTAACCACATAGAACTGTAAAACTACTTTTTTTGATCAAACGACTCCAATCTCAAGGAGGGAAAGCTTTTGTCAAATGCAAATTACTTCCCACCTTCCTTCAGATCCCTTATAAGTAATCCAGGTCATAGGTGATTTTTATCATACCTTGATGGAAATAGTTCAATATCATGCGCTTTTAAATTTCCCAAAGCATAGAAAGTGTAGAAATTGTCTGAAACTGATTACATAAGGCTAGCATCACATTTAAGCCCAAACTCAACAAAGAGCAAAGAAAAGCATCTTTAGAACAATTGCACTTATGAGTATAGATATAACACTTCTCAGAAAATCCAGGAATAAATTCAAAAAATAGTATACCATGAACTACTCAGCTTTATTCCTAGGAATATGGAAATAATTTATTAGCATGACATATGTTAATATAATTTATAACAATAATTGGTTAAAGGAGAAAATCCAAGTAATCATTTCACAGATTACTTCAGTGGCAGATCATACAATTCAACAACCGCTCCTAACTGTGTTTTCCTCACATCATGGAGGGTATTGGTCAGAAGAGCTCAGCCAGCATTATACTGAGTGCTGAAGCACAGGCAGGAGAGATCCACAGTCAGGGTGGGAATAAAATGAGGATGTCCACTCTCACCCAGCATGATGTCTCAGCATTGCCATGCAGCCCCGTTCTAGGAACTCGAAGGAGAAAAGAGAGATATGTAAATTATATAAATACAGGAAAGAAAGAAACAAAATGTTTGCTGTATTTAGATTACAAGGCTATTCTAATTCTCTGCAAAGTAATCCATAAATATAGCATAGTGTCAGTCAACATCCCAACAGCATGCATTCTAAAAATCTTCTGGAAGAATGATTGAACTAGCAATACAAATGCTGATAACAAGGAGAGGTGCCAAGGGGTTTCCCCGCCAGGTTTCGCATTCTCATGATGTCACAATGCCTTCCGCTGTGTGGGCACACACGACTACCTACACATGTAAAGGTGTCTCTTTAAATCTCCAGGAAAGGGACAGACTGGGGGGGAATGCATTGTGACAACCTACTAACCATCTTAGGGGGAAAATAGTGTTACATTCCTACCTCATACCTCACACCAAAATGAATTACAGATGGGCTAAATATTTTAATATTTTTTTAAAAGAATATAAGAGCAAAAAAAGAAAACATTTAGTGAAAATTGTATGAATATCTTGAGTGTGAAAGCACTTTCTAAGCAGGCAACCAAAATATGAAGTAATATAAGGACAAGACTAATAGATGCTAATATATAAAAATTAAAATGTGCTGTGAAATGAAACAAAAACCTGCCATGTACAAAATTAAGAGATAAGAGAAACCGGAAGGAAAGGTGGACAGGAAGGAAACTGCCAAACATATGTAAAAGAATTAAAATTGCTATTACCTAAAAAGGTCTTATAAAACTGTTAGAACAAGACACACACACTGACTTTTAGAAGCAGAGAGATAAAACAAACAGGCAATTCAAATAAAATGAAATGCAAATGACCAATAAATTTGAAAAAGTCCCAGTGAGATATAATTTATAGCCCCAAACCAGCCTAGATTAATTCGAATGTTAAGGGTGCAAAAAGATTATGGATATTCTTGCCCATAAACTGCTGCTGGGGATAGAGTCACCACCAACCTCCAGGACAATGGGCAGGAATTGGAAATACATACTCCCCAACTCTACCATAGGAACTGCAGCCTCAGGAACCTGTTCTAAAGAAAGAATTCCAAAGTGCATAGGTATGTGATCAGGCAGTTCTCACGATGCTTTCATTTTTAACTAAAAAAAGCAAAGTTTTAAATAGCTATCAATATGGGATTAAAGAAAACTCGTAACTCTGTTCTATAAAATATTATTTAAAAATTTACATATGACACAAAGCCATGTTTACGAACATAGAAATCTATCCATCTTAACTACTAAATAAGGAAATCTGAATAAAGAGCAGTATGGATGATATAATTAAAAAGTAGGGTGTGTGGGTCTGTCTGTCTAGAATAAAGCATGACCCCAAATATTACCAATGATTAAATTATGGCATGACCCTATTGACATAAGGTCATTCATGCAATGTCAATTCAGAAGGCAAGTTGGACACAGAATATAATGTCTAGCTACCACCACTCTCAATTTGTCTCTCTATATAATATGGATTTTTAAACTGTAAGAAAAATGATTAAAATAGTAACTGAAATTTTCTCTGGATGGAAAGATTCAGAAAAAAACATTATTTTCACCATCTAAATTTGCTGATAACACCTCAATTTTCTGTGGAAGGCATATTAGTTTGCTAGGGCTACCATAGCAAAATACCACAGACTGGGGGCTGTAACAACAAAATTTTCTTCTCTCACAGCTGTGGAGGCCGGAAGTCTGAGCTCAGGGTGCTGGCGGGGTTGACTTCCCCTGAAGCCTCTCTCCTTGGCTTGCAGATGCTGCCTTCTCTGTGTGTCTTCACGTGGTCTTCCCTCTGTGTGTGTCTGTGTCCTCATCTTCTTAGAAGGACACCAGTCAAATTGGATCAGGGCCCACCCTAATGGCCTCATTTAACTTAATAACTTCTATCTCCAAATACAGTCACATTCTGAGGTGCTAGGGGTTAGGGCTTTTCCATATGAATTTGGGGGTAGGGAGGCCCAATTCAGCTCATAACGTTTGGCATGCGCTAATTCTACAATCTGAGGAAAATGTTAAAAGCAGAAGAAGAGAGGGAGTAGAGGGTCAAGGCATGTCCTTGCTGCCACCAGCACACAACCATGCCCCACTGCAGAACCATGGCCTGGGTGGTGCTAAAGGACAGTCCAGGACAGCACGGTCCCAGAATGAAGAGCACAGGCTGGCTGCCTGGGCCTGCCCCGTGGCGTGCACCAGGCCTTGCTAACACGCTTACCCACTACTGGCACAGTTCTGGTGGCCTGCACCAGGAATGTGTCTGCCCAGAGGACTGGCCCCCCACCTTTTGAAGCTTTTCCCAGAAGAGCCCTGGCACCTGGGAGAGACTTCCTAAACCATTCTTCATAACAATCCAACAATAGGGGGCCGACCTCTTAGAGATGTGCATGTTCAGGGTAAAGTCTTTCAGGGGAGAGCAAAATGTGTTGTTAATCCATCCTCAAAGATGTTTTTCTGTGCCATGCTACACACCTGGGCATTGAAATTGCTCACTGACATGTTCTGGTTACAGGCTCTGCTAATATTGCTGGAGTTTTTTAAAGTCATTTATCTCTCCTGGAGACATGAATGAGGTCCACCAACTCTGGAGTGGCCATGGGCAGCATCTCTCCTGCGGAGAGGCTGGAATGCTGAGAGGCTATTTGCAGGCCCGTCTGCTTCCCTGCACCCCACTTCCTCCCCTGTAGGTGATGTGCGTGTGCCTGACCTGACCTCTAGCTACAAGAAAGAAGGCCAGGGTCTTGCAGCTTTCTGGGGTTCCTGGCGGATTCCTGGTGTTGGGTAAAATCAGGGCATTCAGCCCTGCCAGAAGTGAAGAGAGTAAGTGAAGTGGAGATGAGGATGGGCCTGAATGAACATGTCCAGGAGCAGAGTTCCCAGCCTTCCCACGGTGTTTCCATGGTGCCTGATATAAGAGAAAGCATGGCATTTTAACTGGATGCTGTGAGTCTTATGTTTGTATCATTCCCCAAGAGACTCTGAGCTCCTTGACGGCAAGGGCCATTAAGACCCAGTACAGTAGTTCCCTCATCTTTTGAGCTCAAAAAAATGTCCATTGAATGAATGAATGAATACATGCATAACAACATAAAGAAATAAATCGAGGTGCTTTTAGATGTGGCTGTCACAATGCAAATCAATTATGATTGCCCATGTTATTACTACAGCTTACCTCACCAGATAGTCATCTGGCTACTTTTTGCTTCAGCAGAAGATGCCTAATTGCTGGAAACTAAATGACTCAGCATCTCACCAGCCTTAGTGACAGACATGCCCTCAGGCTGCAGCCTTGGCTCTGCTCCCTGGAATTACATGTGGTCAATGGTTCTGATTCACAGAAGCTGGTTTACCGACTTATCTGTCCTTCTTGATTTGAGATGTAGCTGACCTCACTGCCCGTCATCACTAGAGTTAAAATCCCTGTGGCCATAGTCTGATCAGTCATGATGGTCATGATGATGCCAGGAATTTGAGTGTGTGTGATCATTTGCATTCTATCATAGAGAAAGCACAGCTGATCGCCACATCACTCACAGCACCTGCTTCCCGCTTTCCTGGACCTAATTAATCTCCTTGTGTCAGAAATTTGTTGGCTCTGAGCCGACTCCAGGGGAGAATGGTGCCAGCTCAGTCCACCAGGCAGGGCTGGGAGCCAGGAGCCAGCACAGGGGATGCAAGGCCTGGACAGCGAAAGGAGGGAGAGGAGCAGAAAGCCAGGAATGTTCCTAGGCTCTAGGGCAGACTAGAAAGTGTCAAAGGGTAATTCTTGAGAAAAGAACCATTCCAAGATTTTTTAACAGCTCCAGTAAGGAAATAATAAGGTCTGTGCTGAAGGAGGTCATGACAATGTTGATATCTAAGGAAGGATTTCAGGAAAACCTTTGGGGACAATGAGAAGTGGGGGACATGTTGCTGCAGAGGTGTTCAGGGCTCTTGTCTGAAGGCACCATAGACTCTTCTGGATCAGGGCACTCAATGCTCTGTACACAATGTAGTAATTCAAAAAGTCCTTTTAATACAGCATACAGCACACAGCACACAGCAGGACAAGCTATTCATTGTATGACACATGGCTGCTTGGCATCATTCCAGCTTTCTGTATTACCTTCACCAAATAAATTAAAAATTAAGAAATAGAGATATTTTAGATAATCAAGTGTTATTTTCCCTGCCCCCACCCCCATCTCTTCATTCCTGGAAAAGCCACAGCCCAGGTGTCTCTGCGCTGGGAGCTGAGAGTATTTCTGAGGAGGTGGTAGAAGAGAACTAATGGGATTATCCGCCAGAATGATCATTTGCAAAGAGTAGCTCATGGTTGCTGGAAAGGCTTCCACTGCCATCACCACTGACCACAATCATTTGCTCTATTTGGTGAAATGATTTTAATAAGTTATCTGAAACCAAGTGTAATTAAGTAAGTTATGCCAGTCAAGGAGCTCTGCCCAGGTGGGCCTTAAAATGGCTCACTTAGAGGGGATAGGAAGATGCATCCCACCAGAATTATGATGTGACTTTAGGCACGCTGTTAACCTCAAGTTGTTGAATCTCCCGAGTCTTGGTTCTTCATGTGTGAAATTAGAAAACAAGGCAGTTGTCAGGGTGCAAGGAACTAAGAGCTGTAAATCCCTTAGCATGGTGTCTTGTCACATGTGGGGGTGCTCAGTTAGGTCAGCTGCTGTTGTCATCATTATTACTGCTGACATTAAATTGTTATGCTTTGAACAAAGTAGTAATAGAAAGTGTCATGTTCCTAGGTTAAAATTTCCCATTAGGAAGATTAGAATCCAAAAAGAGAGATATCCCATCAAAGAAAAGCCCCAGAAACTGTTGAAATCACTGCTGAATTCTACCAAACATTTAAGAAGAATAAATACCAATCTTACTTAAACCCTTCAAAAAATTGGTAAGGAGGGCATACTTCCAAGCTTATTCTAAGAGGCCAGCATTACTCTGATACCAACGCTAAACAAAGATACAACAACAACAACAACAACAAACTTCAGGCCTATATCATTGATGAATAAAGATGCAAAAATCCTCAACAAAATACTAGCAAGCCAAATTCAACAACACATTAAAAAGATCATTCATCACAACCAAGTGGGACTCATCCCAGTGATGCAAAGATGGTTCAACATATGCAAATAAATAAACATAACACATCACATTCACAGACTCAAGAACAAAAACCATTTGATTGTTTCAACAGATGCTGAAAAAGCATTTGATAAAATTCAATGTCCCTTTATGATAAAAACCCTTATCAAAGTAAATAATCAAAGAACATATCTCAAAATAATAAAGACCATATATGACAAACCCACAGCTAATATAATTCTGAAAGGGGAAAATTTGAAGGCCTTTCCTATAAGAACTGGAATAAGACGAGGATGGCTATTTTCACCACTATTATTCAACATAATACTGGAGGTCTTGGTCAAAGCCATTAGGCAAGAGAAGGAAATAAAAATCATCCAAATTGGAAAAGAGGGAGTCAAATTAGTCTCGTTCACAGATGGCATCTTGTACTTAGAAAAATCTAAACATCCACGAAAAAAACTGTGAAAACTCATAAATGAATTCAATAAAGTTGCAGAATACAAAATAAATATATTAATACAAAATTTGTAGCATTTAGATATGTCAACAGTGAACAATCTGAAAACGAAATCAAGAAAGCAATCCTGTTCACAACAGCTACGAAAAATATAAAATACCTAGGAATCAATGAAACCAAGGAAGTTAAAAATCTCTACAAGAAAAACTATAAAACTCTGATAAAGGAAATAGAAGAGGACACATACACACAATAGAAAGAAATTTCATGCTCACGGATTGGAAGAAATAACATTATTTAAGTGACCATACTACTCAAACCAATTTACAGATTCAATGCAAACCTTATAAAAACACCAATGATATTCTTCACAGAAACAGAAAAAAAAAAATCCTAAAATTTATATGGAACCCAAAAGACCCTGAATAGCTAAAGCAATTGATATGGTTTGGCTGTGTCCCCATCCAAATCTCATCTCAAACTGTAATCCCCATAATCCCCTTGTGTGGGAGAGTGGGACCTGGTAGGAGGTGATTGGAACGTGGGGCCTTTTCCCCCATGCTGTTTTCATAATAGTGAGTGAGTTCTCATAGGATCTGATAGTTCTGTAAGTGTTCGACAGTTCTTCCCTCTCTCTCTTTTCTCTCTCTCTCTCTCCCTTTCCCTCTCCCTCTCTCTCTTTCTCGCCTGCCACCATATAAGACATACCTGCTTCTCCTTCTGCCATGATTGTAAGTTTCCTGAGGCCTCCCGAGCCATGTGGATCTGTGAGTCAATTAAACCTCTTTCCTTTGTAGATTACCCAGTCTAAGGGAAGCTCCTTACAGCATCATTTAGTCCATTCTTAATGGACTAACACGGCAAACCTAAGCAAGAAGAACAAGGCTCAGCCATCACATTAGGGTGACTTCAAAATCTAATACAGAGCTTTAGTAACCAAACTAGCATGGTACTGGCATAAAAATAGATACATAGACCAATAGAACCCAGAAGTAAATCCACACACTGACAACAAACTCATCTTTGACAGTGACATCAAGAATATATAATGAAGAAAATATATTGGTGAAAATATAATGGTGAAAATAGCCATCCTTGTGGAGAGAGATCCAAGATGGCTGATCACTAGCAGCTCAGGATTGCAGCTCCCAGTGAAAGTGCAGAGAACGATAGGATGCCACACTTTCAGATGAATTTTTGTTGCTCACGGACCAGGAGATTCCCAGCAGAGGAGCACCACGGGTCTCCAGTGCGACTCTTGTGGCCGGTGTGGCAGTTTTGCCGGCCCCTCGGCTCAGCAGTTCTTGGTGCAGAGTCAGAAAAGCACCATCAATCTTAACGCTGCTGTTTTAGCTGGCACAGTGGATTGCTCAGATTCTGGCGCTGGGAACCAACAAGTTGGATGTCCACTCAGAAACCTAATTAGAAAGTCGGTAATTACAAAGACGACAGAGGGATAAATTTATAACGAAGGGAAAAAAACAGCCTAAAAAGGCTGAGAATATCCAAAATTAGAACGCCTCTCCCTCTACAGGGGATCACAGTTCCTCATCAGCAATGGAACAAGGCCTGATGGAGAACGAATGTGTTTCATTAACAGAAGCAGCCTTCAAAAGGTGGATGATAAGAAACTTTTGTGAGTTAAAAGAGCTTGTTCTAACCCAAAGCAAAGAAACTAAGAACTTTGAAAAAAGGTTTGACAAAATGCTAATGGGAATAGACAATTTAGAGAGGAATATAAGTGAATTAATGGAGCTGAAAAACACAACATGAGAACTTCGAGAAGTATGCCCAAGTTTTAACAGCTGAATTGATCAAGCAGAAGAAAGGATATCAGAGGTCGAAGACCAACTTAATGAAATAAAACGAGAAGACAAGATTAGAGAAAAAAGGATAAAAAGGAATGAGCAAAGTCTCCAAGAAATATGGGACTATGTGAAAAGACCTAATCCACGTTTGTTAGGTATACCTGAATGTGACGGAGAGAATGAATCCAAGCTGGAAAATACTCTTCAGGATATTATTCAGGAAAATTTTCCCAACCTAGTAAGGCAGGACAATATTCAACTCCAGGTATTACAGAGAACACCACAAAGATATTCCTCAAGAAGAGCAACCTCAAGGCACATAATCATCAGATTCAACAGGGTTGAAATGAAGGAGAAAATACTAAGGGCAGCCAGAGAGAAAGGTGAGGTTACCCACAAAGGGAAGCCTATCAGACTCACAACAGATCTCACAGCAGAAACCTCCACAAGCCAGAAGAGAGTGGGGGCCAATATTCAACATCCTTAAAAAAAAGAACTTTCAACCCAGAATTTCACATCCAGCCAAACTAAGCTTCATAAGCGAAGGAAAAATAAAATCGTTTGTGAACAAGCAAGTACTCAGAGATTTCATCACCACCAGGCCTGCTTTATAAGAGCTTCTGAAAGAAGCACTACACATAGAAAGGAACAACCAGTATCAGCTTTTCCAATAATATACCAAAAAGTAAACAGCATCAACATAATGAAGAATTTACATTAACTAATGGGCAAAACAGCCAGCTAACATCAAATGGCAGTATTAAACTCACATATATTATTATTAATCCTAAATTTAAATCTACTGAATCCCCCAATCAAAAGACACAGCCAAAACCCATCGGTATGCTGCATCCAGACCCATCTCACATGCAAGAATACACAAAGACTCAAAACAAAGGGATGGAGAAAGATTTACCAACCAAATGGAGAGCAAAAATAAATAAATAAATAAAAAGCAGGAGTTGCAGTTCTCGCCTCTGATAAAATAGACTTTCAAGCACAAAGTTCAAAGAGGCAAAGAAGGACATTACATAATGGTAAAAGGATCAATGCAACAAGAAGAGCTAACGATCCTAAATATATACGTACCCAATACAGGAACACCCAGATACATAAGACTTATAAAGAGACTTAGACTCCCACACAATAATAGTGGGAGACTTCAACATCAATATTAGACAGATCAACAAGACAGAAAATTAACAAGGATATCCAGGACTTGAACTCAGATCCGGAACAAGTAAACTTAATAAACATTTATAGAACTCTCCATTTTAAATACACAAAATATACACTTTTATCAGTACCATATCACACCTACTTACAGGTTTAAAGGAAATATTGGTTGGCTGCTTGTTTGTTATTTTCTTCTCTAATTTTTTTCCTGTCTCCATTATTAAACACAATTATTAGCATAAAAGAGGTTTTCAATACCCATTTTTAGACTGCATTCTAGCCTGGGCAATAAAGCAACACTCCCGTTCTCTCTCCCTCTTCCTCTTTCTCTTTCTTCCTCTCCTTCATTCTTTCTTTTTATTTTTTTTTCTTTCTTTCTCTCTTTCTTTCTTTCTTTTTTCCAAAAATAAAAAAGAATATGTAATGAAGAAAAAACAGTCTTTTCAATAAATGATGCTGAGAAAACTGGATAACTATATGCAGAAGAATAAAACTCAATCAAATTAAATCAACATGGACCAAAGACTTATCTCTAAGACCAGAAGCTATGAACCTACTAGAAGAAGACAGGGGAAATGTTCCAGAACGTTGATCTAGGGCAAAGATTTTTTTTGTATAAGATCTCCAAGCACAGGCACAAAAGGGAAAATAAACAAATGGGATTACATCAAGCTAAAAAGTGTCTGCACAGTAAAGAAAACATTCAACAAAGTGAAGGGACAACTCAGAAAATAGGAGAATATAATTGCAAGCCAACCATTTGACAAGTAATTAATAACCAGAATATATAAGGAGCTTAAACAACTCAATAGCAAACTCTTTTCAAGAGAGTAGAGAAAGTCAAACAAAACAAAATAAAAACAAATAATCTGATTAAAAATCTGGTCAGACATTTCTCCAAACACAAATCACAGACAGATACATAAAAAATGCTAACACCACTAATGATTGGAAAAATTCAAGTCAGAAGCACAAACATATTATCTCACCCCAGTTAAAATGGCTCATATCAAAGAGATGAGTGATAACAGATGCTGGAGAGAATATGGAGAAAGGGGAACCCTCATACACTGTTGGTGGGAATGTAAATTAGTACAGCCAAAAAGGAGAACAGTATGGAAGATTCTTAAAAAACTGGAAACAGAACTACCATATGATCCAGCAATTCCACTGCTGGGTATATTCTCAAAAGAAAGGGAATCTGTCAAAGAAATACCTGCACTTGTATATTTACTGCAGCATTATTCATAATCACCAAGATTTGGAATCAACCTAAGTGCCCAAGGATGAATGGATTCTAAGAATACAGCATATATACCCACTGGAATATTATTTAGCCACAAAAATAAATGAAATCCTGTCATTTGTGGTAACATGGATGGAACTACAGGCCATTTAAGTTAAGTTAAATAAACCAAGCAGAGAAAGACAAATATCACAGGTTCCCATTCATGTGTGGGAGCTGAAAAATTGGATCCCGTGAAAGTAGTATAGCTTAGTGGTTACCAGAGGCCGGGAAGGAAAGAGGGAAGGAGACATGAAAGAAAATGAAAAGAATGTAAATGTATTTATTACCATTGAATGCACACTTAAAATGGTAAAGATGGTAAATTATATATGTAAAAAAAAAATTTAATATTCAAAAATAACAAAAAAAGGCATAAGAAAAAGAGCAATTCCCACAGGAGAAAAAAAGTTAGAAAAGAGTCCTATATAAGAAGAGATCCAGGCCCAGAATAATCTTTTCTAGGGTTTATCAGTATGAATCAAAGCATGTATAAAAAAATTTCTACGGTAGTCAAGGTTTTACTGTAAAGACAGTAGAGACTGAAATGCAACCACCAAGAATATTAAGGGAAAAAAAAGGATTAGATTTGATTTCAATAAATTAGAACAATTTACTCTAGGGAGGTGAATATGGATGAAATCACTCCCTTTGCCCCTTTAAAAATCACAAAATATAATTAACTTGAGTTCAAAAGCACACATCAAAAAGCATGAGAGTAAGAGTGTTTATGAGAGTTGTGTGAAGGGATTTGATGTGAAAGGAATCCATATAAAGTGCTCCTTCCCCCAGCCACCAGGCCTGGAGGACATCAGTCGGTCCCATAGTGATGGTGCCATCAAATGCCAGGGACAAGAGGGTCACACTCAAGAAGTCACCGTGCTTCTCAGAGGCAGGTCAGAATGTTCTCCCACCTTCCGTGTGGATAGCAGTGTGGAACTTACAAGTTGCATTATCTTACAGGCGCTGTTTTGTTCCCACTCATCTTAAAGCTATGAAGGCAGTTGAATGAGGAAGCCACGGTTTCAAAGAATTGGGTGACTTGCCCAAGAGAGCAGAGAAAGTCACTAGTGAAATTGACCTTAGTTTCCTTCTCAAGATCTCCTGGCCTGGCAATAGCACATACTGATGCTGGACTTGGCACTTGAGCAGGAGGGATGAGCTGTGTCATATTGTTGGCACTAGTAAAAGGCCAGCCCACAGAAGTTGGGATCCTGAGAAGAATTGGAGAGTGAAGCAAGGAAGAAGAAAGGAAAAAGACAATTCTAAGAAACTAATAATTTCTTTTACAAAGTGGAGTGTTGAGAGTTTGTCAAAAGTTGTCTTATTCTGTTTGTATTGATATAAAGGGATACCTAAGGCTGGGAAACTTGGCTCATGTTTCTATAGGCTGTACAGGAAGTGTGGTGCTAGCACCTGCTTCTGATGAGGGCCTCAGGAAGCTTACAGTCATGGCAGAAAGTGAAGGGCGAGCAGGTGTGTCACATAGTGAGAAAGGAAGGAAGGAAGGGGAGGAGGTGGTAAGCTGTTTTTAACAGGTCTCATGGTAACTAACAGAGTGAGAACTAGAAGAGTGCCCACAGGAGGGCACCAAACCATTCACGAGGGATCAGCTCTCCTGACCCAAACGCCTCCCAGAGGCCCACCTCCAACACTGGGGGTCACATCTCAACATGAGATTTGAAGGAGAGCAATATCTAAACTATATCAAAAGTAAATGGAAATAGAAAGAAAAGGATGAATGTATTATTTAAAGTTACAATATTATCAAGAGAGGTGCTAGAAATAATCTAATGCGCAAACATTTCAAAGAACAGGGGAATGAGAGGTTTCGTTGTCAGGGAAGCAACTCTTCTATATGCTTGATGGAACGTGGATAAAAAGGTCAATAGAGATAAGCATTTTATTTAGAACTGTGGGGTAGTCCTCAGGGCAATTACTAACAGAAAGACTCAAAAATCACTGTATCGTGGTTCTGGGCTGAGGTGGCATCTGGTGAGAAATTGCTGCTTTGTATTATAAATTTTTTATAATATTGTATTTGATTTGTTACTATGAATGTCTATTACTTTAAAAAATGACACAGGATCAATTATCTATATTTCTAGCATAGAGATACTTGCTGTCTTTTCATAAAGAGCATTTTAAAGAGAAATCCCTACATAAATAATAAATAACACGCTTGTCATTCCTGACTTTCAGGGACATGATTGCTTTAAAACATAGGTTTTGTTCATTTAGTTGTAGCAAGGCCAACAGATAAGGAGGGGACTGCTTTTGAACAGATAGTCTGCTATGCACAGATCAGGAAGGAGTGGCATGCCTTGCCATGGAGGCCACACTGTGCCATGGGGGACCACGTGGCGAAGCTCCAGAGTTGGTTAGAAGAGTTGGGGGAACTGTGGCAAGAGCCTTTAATGTGATTTTTGTGAGAAGAAACCAGCAAGCGAGGATAAGTAGACTTAGAATGGACTACTTGGAATAATTTTAGTGGGCTCTGAACACAGGTGTGTCCTGAGTTGCCTAGTGCCTGGCCCTGGGATGATTAGGGTAGGTGACAAAGCCCCGGTGAGTGACAGCCCACAGCGAAGGTGGTTGGGAGGGCTCTGGAGTGGTTGATTTGCATATAAAAGCTGTGCTTGCTGACGTCATTTACCCTCTCTAGGGACTGGCATCCTGGGAAGGGAAGTCCCTCCGGGGCCAGCAAGGCCCCGAGATTTCTGCACCTTTTGAAATAATTTAGTCAAAAAGCACCCAGTGTCTATTTCTTGCAATGGCAAAATAATATTAAAATGAATGCACCGATTGCTAGATATTGCCACCCTAGGTAGTGGTCACAAAGACCATTAGCCCCTGAACCCTCATGGATGGGTATTGACAGAATCTTCTGTTTCTACCTCTGCTGTCCTTTCCGTCTTACCCGTTGTCCCCTTATCTGCCTCTGAACAAGAAGAACATGCACAACCCATCCAGTGGGCAGTGCATCCTCAAGTTGAGTAGCTCTGCTGGTCCTAAGTCTGCATGGGAAGCAACTTTCTGGCTTGCACTTGGCCACCTCAGAGAAAGGGAATATGCCAATCCTTTCCACGGGAGCATGGGACATCTCAGAGCTCATTAACAATTGATGCTTTGGTTACAGATCAACATTGTGTTTTTCTCTATCACAAGCTACTTCCCACCCCAACATTTTGGATCTCATAAGCTGCAAGGATCCAAACTTAGAGATCCAAATGTTAGAGATCCAACATTTGGATCTCTAAGCAACTGGCTGGGTTAAGCTTAGCATCCTGGCTGATATTTTGTTGCTATTACTTTAATGTTAATAATAGTTTCAGTCAACCAGCTGCCAATATGATAATTAGATAAAGCCTAGAAACAGGAAATAGAGAATAAAGGTCTCAACTTGGGACAGGGAAGCAGAGTGGCAGCCTTCTCTGTGAACCTACCTAGCTTGGCTGAATTTTCAGAACACAAACAAATATAAGAGCACTCTGCTATTCAAAAAAAATCTGGGGCCCATCAGCTCTCTTCTCATTTTCCAGCGAATGGTTGGCAAAAATCTTCCAAACCGTTTACTTGACAATTTGTTTAAAAGTATAGTTTTGCAGCTGGGTGATTTGTTTGCTCTTTTTTCCCCTCCAAAAATCAAGTGTTACAATCAGGGATTGCTTGTTGTGATGGAAGCCGTGCGGGCGGTTTGGATTTTGATGGGTGCCCCTATCCTGCCAGCAGGCATCTGGCTTTGGAGGCCTGCCCTGGATCCCTCTGGCTGACTGCATCTCCCCTCCCCTGGTCCAGGCTTCAGTTTACATGGCTCTGCCATCGGGAGGTGGAATGGCAAAGCATATGCAGCCGTGCTGCTCAGCCAGGTACAAATAAGTGTTGTGTTGCTGCTCATCTGGGGCTTCTGGCTGCCTAGAAAAATGAAATAAAGTGAATTTGTAACAAGCAAAGTCCTGTGAACTGTGGCCTCTTTCAATCAAAATCAGATAATTTATCCACTGAAAAGATCATGTGGACCAAAGAATCAGAGTGCCTTTGGAAGAGTAATCCACGTGGTTTTATATTAAAGAGGCAGTGGGGGGTGGTGGGGGAGAGAGAGAGAGAGAAAGTGAGTCATGTTTCTCCACAGAAACAGAAACGATAGAATATACAGCTATAGATGGATGAGGAGATCTGCTTGGGAAATGGCTCGCTCAATTATAGATGCTGAGAAGTTCCAGGACATGCCATCTGCAAGCTGGAAGCAGGTCCAGGCCCAGTCCAAGACCTAAAAACCAGAAAGAAGGGGAACCGATGTAAGTCCCAGAATTCAAAGTCCTGAGAACCAGGAGCCCTGATGTCCGAGGGCAGGAGAAGGTGGATGTTTCAGCTCCAGAAGAAAGAGAATTTACCTTTCCTCTGCCCTTTTGTTCTCTCTGTGTCCCCAACAGGTTGACCGGCGCCACCTACATTGGTAAGGGTGGACCTTCTTAGTCCACTAACTCAAAAGCTCATCTCTTCCAGAAACAGTCTCACAGACACACTTACAGATGATGTTTTCCAGTCATCTGAGCATCCTCAGCCCTGTAACGTTGACACCTATAATTAACCAGCTCAGAAAGCCAAAAGGGGGCTGGGGGCGCAGGGGCAGCATCAGCCGGTTCCTCGCCCGCTGACCAGGAGAAGGCGTGCACAGTAAGCACTCCACTCTCCCATTAAGCACCTGGCCCCAGGTGGAGCCACTGCGGACTCACCCTGTCTGGTGCACACCACTCCCTCCTGTGGATGTGCGATCCCCAGACGGAAGCCTGGAGGGCCCGCGAGCTTCCGTAGCCAGGTGGCCCCGGGCTGACTTGTCATCGGAAGCTGCCCAGCGAGGATTTGGCGGTGGCAGAGGTGAGGGACTGAGAGGCGGGGACGGACTTCAGCAGGAAGATAGAGGGGAATGTCCCCTTTTCATCAAGCTGAAGTGTGCCCAAGCAATGTCCCAGCATCTCTGTGAAAGGTTGGCTGCCTGGTGTGACTGAGTGGCCGGAGGTTTGGCCCTGGAAGGTCAAGTGTGATGGTCGATTTCTTTTTTTCCACTTTTTAACCTTTTTCTACTGTGGGGAGGTCGCCTAAGATGACTGAATTTGCCAACCCCACGGGAAGCAGGCATTTGAGTCTAACAGCGCCATCCCGCACCCCACAAAACTCTGTAGAGCAATATTTGCTCTGTGATGGGTGAAGGTGAAAAGCCACTCAGGAAACCAGAAATCTGGCACTAAAAAAAGAATGTTTTTCCTATCCAGGGCGGGTTGGGCTTCCCTTCATTACACACCAACAGATGCGCACCGAGCCCTGCGCCGTTCATTCCTGAGGGGCGGATTCCCCAGGGCACGGAGAGAAAGACTCTCGAGTCCCTGCCTGTCTGCCCATCTGTCCATCCTGGGGCGAGGATGAGCGGGTGTTTGCAGGCCCCGCGTGGGAGAGGCAGTGGGGTCAGGAGCGGCCCGCCAGAAGGGTGCCAGGGAAACCCTCAGAGGCGGAGGGGAAGGTGAGAACCCGGGGCCGTGGTGTGGCGAGCTCCTGGAGGGTTGCACGGAGAAGGAGAGAGCGGCCGGGGCCAGTGGTCCAGGGCGCTCCGGCCCGGCCCTGGCACCCGTGGGAACCTCCACGTCCTTCGCTCAGCTCCGCCGCGGCCACCGGCGGGGTCTGCGCGGGTGTGGAGACCAGGTGAGCACTTCTCTGCCGGTGCGCGGCCTGAGCCATAGGCCTCCCTCCCGGCGCGCGCTTCCCCTGCCGGGACAGCCCGCCGGAGCGCGCCCTCTGCTGGCCAGGCCACGGCCGGCTGAGGGCTGCCTCCAGGCTCCGCCCCAGGAGCTGGAGCACGCGCCCGGCTCATCGCACACCCACGTGGGATGGCCTTCTACCACCGCGGAAAGCAGTGGTTCAGCCTCTGCCTGCACACTCGCGTGACGCGGAGCTCACAAGCAGTCCAGGGCATTGCTATCAACACTGACCATTAGAAACAGCTTCCCTATGTTGAGATCTTTGTCGCCCACTCCATTTGTCCCACCTCTGCCCTCCAACTTTCCCCCGCAGAGCTTAGTTTCCCGTGACAAAATTTCAAGCATTTCAACACAGCCGCCACCTAACCCCAGTTCCTCTGCTCTGCCTGAACCTCCCTGGTCCCTCCAATCGTTATGGTATGATGTAGCGTCACCATTCAGATGACTCACGTCAGGAAACAAACAATCTACAGAGCCCCTTCTTCACTGTGGTGCCCAGAAGTACATCTGAGCCTGCAGTTAGGCTCTGTCCACTGCACAGGATGTCACCTGTGGTGTCTAACCCCTGGCCTTCGGACACACAGGCAGAGGTCATAGCAGTCCACGTGCCAGAATCTTCACACTTCTGACACGCTCCGAGTTTATGTTCAATTTTATTCATTTTCATATGTTCTACTAATTAATCCCATCCCTGAATCCAGTGTGCAAACATTTAATTCCTAACGAGTGCCAGGCAGCTGATAATATTACTGTTCAATCTAAGGGTATATCTTCACAGTTTCTGCACTAAAATTCATCCTGGCTTACCACATCCATAATTCTCACTTATGTTAATCATTTGGGATGGTGGTGTTTTTAAATATCCAATATAACTGTAATGGCTTCCAGATCCATCTAATTAGTAAGTTTGACAGGCAGCCTTTATGTCCTAGTGCTGCTAAAATACCAAAATCCTGCTTCATTTCAGGTAAGGAGGCTGCACAGCCCCTTTCCCCTTTGTGAAACACTGCTTAACCAACTATCGAGGCTTTTATGAGGAGTTCATGAGGATCTTAACCTATTGTCCTTAAGTTGATCAAAAAGCTTGCTCTGTCACCTTGTCACATGCCTTACAGAAATCCAGAGATGCCAAGTCCACCACATTTCCCTGATGAGCAGCCTAGTAATTGCACTAGTGTCCTGCTACCCTGCTGGGTGGTTTTGATGGAACGCCTGTCATTACCTCTCCTGGTCTCTAAGTCTGTTGTTCTGCTGAGCAGGGTGGACACTGAGGTCCCACGGCTGCACACAGAGGCACACTCAGCTCTCAAATTACCACTCTATGTGATCCTGACTCAGAAAGGAGCCTGGGACTCAAGCTTTGTCTCTGATGGTCCCCTGAGGAGATGGGTGCTTTGTTCCTCTCTTGTGCTTAGCTGTGCCTTGTCCCAGCAGAAGTGTCTCAAGTCATGGGGTTTCCCCATGCCCCTACAGAGGCTATTTTAGTCTAATAATACATGGCATTCTTAACAAGGGCTTCCTGATATTAATCATAAATTGTCCTGCAATGATTTCACACTATTATTCTTTCTTACAACTTTTGTTTTTAATACAGCTGAACACCCACCTCCCTCAGGCTGTGTCTGAATATGTGTGTGATGTGGTTGGTATGTAGGACAAGGATCCTATATGAGATAATGACTGTTTCAAACATGTTTTATAAGACATATTATTTACTATTATATATATTTTAAGGACAGATAAGATGTAGCCTTTTCATTGCACTGGAAACTATACTGAAGTGATGGCTGAGGCCTAGATGTGTCCTTGAGCTGGGGGAGTGGATTTGGGGAGTCCGCTCTGTCCTGCTTTCTGGCCTTGGCTTCTTAGCTTATTGAATTGCTGGGATGGGGTGATCCCAAGCATCACCCCCAACTCTTCTACAACATCTGAAGGTCTCCACTCACAATATAGACCTATGGTCTCTGGATTTGTAATTGACTTTTGTAAGAGTACTATTGCTACTAATGAGAATAGTAATTGACACTCACGGAATATGCATCTGTGACTTTGGCTTCAGCAATTTGCTTAGTTCTTATAACACACTTCTAAGACAGATGTACTACTTTATTTACTGATGAAAAACACTGAGATCTGGCATGCTCAAGCCACTTACTCAGATGAACATGCTGTTATGCAGCAGCTAGCAAACCAGGTCTGTCTGGATTTGTTACAACCAGAGGCCGCAGTGTGGAGATTCTACCTGAGAAGACATATGAAATCTAGAACTCTGCAGCCTGGTGTCCAATATGGGAGCCAGGCTGGGCACAGTGGCCCATGCCTATAATCCCAGTCCTTTGGGAGGCTGAGGCAGGTGGATCGCCTGAGGTCAGGAGTTCAAAACAAGCCTGACCAACATGGTGAAATCCTGTCTCTACTAAAAATACAAAAAATTAGCCAGGCGTGGTGGCACATGCCTATAATCCCAGCTACTCGGGATGCTGAGGCAGGAGAATTGCTTAAACCCGGGAGGTGGAGCTCTGAGCCACCTTGTACCTGCAACTCCCCCTTGTCTGGAGCCAAGTCCTTGGCCTTCATGGTTGACCCCACTCCTGACCTTCTCCTTCACTAGGCAGCCAGTGGCTGCTTCATTACAGCTCTACACTTCAACAACTCCCAAAGAACCTAAGTGTCATTAAGCAATTTTATAGCAGTCTGGGGCTGACTGGCGGTTCAGAAGCGGCCGCAGAGTTGCTTGCCATCCAGCAATTTGAAAACAGTCAAGGCCTCAGTGGGGGGTGAGGGTACTTAACACAGGGCTGAGGGCACAAGTATAATGTCTAAGGCCCAGCACAGAGTCCTGCCAAAGCCTTGGCAACAATCCCAGTGCTGTGTCTGGAGAAACTGACAAATGTTCCAGAAGTGGGAGGGGGCATGTCTCTCTCGGGGAGACTCTGCTTCAGGCTGCATTTACACAAGGGCACTCTTTGGGTTACTGTAGAAAACTAGATGACTAGAACCACAGTAAAAGCTGCCTATTGTGTGAAAACTGCATGCAGGTAGTTCTGGCATGGGAGGGTGGTTTCCTGATTGAAACAATAATAATACTGGAGGGTGTGACTACAAGGAAAGAAAGGTGATTTGTGGGAATAACTGTTCATACTGAAAGAACGAGTTCACCCTTGTGCCTAAGACAACTCAGCCTGATTAGGGAGAAGTAAGGAAGACAGGGTAAATAATAATTTTCTTCACCTACCAATGCCAGGAGCAGCTCCAGGACCAGATGAGAGAGGTCACTTAAGGAAGTGCTTCTGCTCAGGGTGGTAGGGGTGCAAGGTCAGCTCCTGAGAATGTGTGCCTCTTAAATGCTGGGCCCAGGGAGGGTGGTGTCTGCCTGGCTGTACCCTAGTCCCAGCCCTAACCAGGCATTTGTTAAGAATCTACTTACTTTAGCTTATTTGTTCCATATAAAAACATCATGGTACAGAATTACTATCCCTGTTTTATAAACAGAAGAATCTGAGGCTCAGGTTCAAAGTCACACAGTGAATAAACTCAAACACACAGCCTCACAATCCTATAATCTGCTTAAAACAATTGCAGATTTATTTTCCCAAAACAACTCTGGTGATGATGAATGCCAACACTCTAATGGTGAAAAAGAAGAAAGAAAAAAAGAAAACAACTCTGGAGGACAGATAGATTAATCTGGTCAGAGTCATGACCCAGCCACTTGCTGTTTGACTTGAGGCTGATCACTTAATTTCTCCAGGACTCAAGTTCCTTGGTTTTAAGTGAGGAGTAATAATAGGACATGTATAGGTTGGTTATGGGGCTGAAACGAGGACATGCACATAAAGCACTCAGCAAAGTGCCTGGCACAGGATACAGGCAACACTGAGTAATAGCCAATGAACAGCAAGAACCAAGAGTCACTCATTCAAGGAAATGTTTCCGTGCTCAAGTGCCTCCAGCCAGTTACTACCCTGAAAGAGCTCATAATCTGGAGGCAGGACAGAAAAAAAAATAAAGCATGAGGACTGAATAGCATGAAATGAAGCTTGTGGGAGCCAGAGAGGAAATTTCCAACAGTTGGGAGGCGACACAGAAGCTACAAAGAGGAGGTGACTTTGGAGACAAGTCTCAAAGGGCCACTCAGGCTTACAGGCAGGAAAGGTACCCCAGGGAGCTTCGTTTCAGCCTGTGACCCCTTTAGGAAGCGTGAGCCAACCTCAGGATGCCTGGAATGGAAGGAGGGAAGAAGGGATAGGAGAGCTGGGTTCTAGAAAGTGTACAGGTTCCAAACACAAATGTGTTTTGCCATAAGGTCTTGCCCAGCCCAGAAGTGTGGTCCTTTTGCACTCTGGTATAGAGAGTGCAATTCCTGCATTCCAGTGGGGAACAAACTTTCATTCGTTTCAGGACATAATCATTCTTCTCTGCTCTTTTTCTTATAGGCAGGGGGCTCCTGTATCTACTCCACCATTGGCTTCCTATGTTTCCAAACATGCTGCCCTCTGTTGGTGCTGGAGTCCAGCACGGACACCTTCTGGACATCCTGGTCTGCACCTGCACCTAGCCGGGAAGGGGCTCCCTGGCAGTTGTGGGCTGACAGAGGCTCTGGTGGCCTCTGGGGAGGGCAGCAGTTTAGGAAGAAAGAACTATAGAGACCTCTGAAGCTCCCTCAGGCAGGAGCCTCACTGGTCAGACCCCTAGATCTCTTCATGTCTGGTGGCCATGCTGAAACGGGAAGGCAGCTTCTCCCTCACCAGAGTGAAAAGAGCGGTATGATTATCAGCAAGATCATTATTCTTATCTCTTATACCAAGGAATGGAGGACACTTGTGTAGGTCTTTTCTATCCCATCAACTTCCTCCCCATCACCTTCCTCCTGTGTTGAGACATGATTAGTCTTAAAACTATTCTTTAGGAAAAACAAACAAAAGCAACCACTCTTAGCCAGTCCCTTGGCACCTGGCCATTCACGCCATCCCTGACTCCTCCCATCTACCTCCACCCCTTCCACCAGCTCTGACTCCTCCGGCCATCCTCGGTTCTACCCACCATCCTTGGCCCCTCCCACCCGTCCTGTCTACTCCCACCAGCCCAGCCCCTCCCACCCTTGACCCCTCCCACCAGCCCTTCCCATCACCCCTGGCTCCTTCCACCGCCCACTGCCCCTCCCACCACACTTAGCCCTTCCCACCAGACCTGGCCCCTATGCGCCGGCAACGCGCTTGGCTGCTGTCGAACACCGGCCCTTTCAAGACTTCTTACCTGGTCTTTGAACCCTGCATCCCAGAACTATATGGCTCTTACACGGTGGAGGTAGAGCCCTCCCCTTCCTCGATGGTTCTACACCTTCTGACCACCACCTCGAAAGGAAGTAGAGGTCTAGCTGCTCAAAGGTTTGGGAGGCTGGGAGGTGGTGAAATGCCTGTAGCACGCAGTCAGGAAGTAAACTTGAATCTATGCAAGCTACCATTTCAAAGAAGTCAGCTACGTTGTGCTCCTGGGAATTTCAAACACATTTCTTTTTTTCTTTTCTTTTTGAGGTGGAGTCTCGCTTTTATTGCCCAGGCTGGAGTGCAATGGCCCAATCTAGGCTCACTGCAACATCCGCCTCTCATGTTCAAGTGATTTTTCCGCCTCAGCTACCCTGAGTAGCTGGGATTACAGGCATCCACCATCACTACTGGCTAAGTTTTATATTTTTAGTACAAACGGGGTTACCATGATGGCCAGGCTGGTCCTAAACTCCGGATCTCAGGTGATCCACCCACCTTGACCTCCCAAAGTGCTGATAGTACAAGAAGTGAGCCACCGCACCCAGCCAAACTGAACACATTTGTAAGTGGGCCGAGTATGTAGGGTCCAGCCCTACAGGGTCCTGTGAGCCCCTCTCTACAGGTGTGGAGGTGAGAAACTGCGGAAGTAAAAAACACAAGACACCAAGAAAGAGAAAACAGAGTTTGGGCCCACTGCCAACCAAAGCACAGAGTCAAGCAGTGGCCCGGAGTGCCTGGATACTCTGACTTTTATTGAGTACAAAGCAGCGGGTAGGGTAGGAAGGGTGAGGAAATGGTGATCAGTGACAGGGTCAGGTAAATCACATGTCTTGGAGATAGGGGCCCAGGTCTTTCAAGTAGCCAAGGCAAGGAGAAAACCTAATGCGTCAGCACTTTTTCATGCTTGTCAAGAAAGAACAAAGACATTAAGATTTATGTTACTATTACTGATTTTATATTTTAAGAAAGGGAGGGACCAGGTGCAGAAGCGGAACATGAAAGTAGACATGGAACGTGACCACTGAAGCACAGCCTCACATAGAGACAGTTGAGCCCCCGGATGTCCGAGGGCCACCTTGACAGCTATCAGGCCTCCCACAAGAGCTTGGAGAAGCGGTGTTTTCTCCTAACTCCCCTGAGGAGGGAGACCTCTCAGACATTTTGGACGTCTCCTTCCCTAGCTGGTTAAACAGCGGGCGCTTTCCCAGTGATGGCGCTGTCGCACAGCCGAGGCACCCTACAGCAGCCCTTATGTGGGTGTGACAGGGGGCTTAGAGCATCTTGCCTTAGGATCACTTTGTTCACAATGTCACCTCAGTTCCATGCTTCATAACATGATAATCGTTAGTAAGATTAAAATATTATATTGAGTATATATATTTCTGTGACTATATATGAATAACTATGTGATTATTCATGATTATATATAGGAATAACTATGTAACTATATCTCTAATTCTTTTCTAGTTCTGTATTCATATGGGGACAGGCTGAGGCTTCAGACCCTTTCCTCAGCACTTGTTGGGTCTCCCATGGGGTCTCCCACCCACACAAGTAGCTCTCCCCTCCTTCCCCCTCGTTTCAAACATGCCCATGCTCATCTTTGGCCTCCCCACACCCAGGTTTATTTTTATTTCTCAATGTGTTTTAGTTATAGCTTAGGTTGTCTCTTTCCAAACATCATCTCAGAAGCCTCAGCTTTAACATTTCAAGGTATTTTGCTAAACAATGACATCTACTCTGTAGAGAGGTTGCTCCACCAACTAAGTTGCCGAGGTCAGCAGAATACATTTGGGTAGCTGCCCTGCTGCACATTCACAGGCACACAGCCATGCTTTACTTTAGACTGTATTTGATTAGGCCCAGGGTGAAATATCATCCAAGTTCCATCATGCATCCCACCAGTGCCCTCATCCCTAACTGTGCTGTCATCCACAACACTGCTGGCTCAGTCTTGTGCAGCCTGGTGTGGCAGCAAGGAAGAGCGAGCTGCTTCTCTATTTTCTGAAGCTTTTGGCTGTTTTGTGACAAGACCTTTGGTTACTTCTAGTTATCATCTTCAGAAGTCCTTGGACTCCATTTTTTTAAAATGAGGCAGCTGTGAGCATCGTAATTGCAGTAATGTGCCCCAGCAACTTCCAGATTTTCTCTTTAAAATATGTTTCCAGTTATAACTCAAGTTTATTGTTTTATCATCAAATCACTTAGTAGAAAATGTTACATTTGGGTCTCATCATGGATAATCGCTCTGAAGAATGAATTTTATTCCAGTAAAGACTGAGTTTAATAAAGCCTCTGATGAACTTCAGGCTTGCCAGGCTGAGCAGCAACGGGTCACTCTGGCTGGGAGGGACTAGCTGCTGGCTTTCCCCATCTCTTTCCCCGTAGAGAAATCTATGCCCTGAGCCAGCCACCCTGTGTTGTTCTGTGGTGAAGAAAACGTGCTTCCATTTTCAACGTGTGGCTTAACATCATGCTGCAGTGGAAGGTGCTATGCCTAGCCCAAGTCAAGGGGCCGCAGGCTCCTTGAGGTTATGCAGAATATTGCTTTTCTCCTTGCACTTGTGAAGGGTCACAGACCTATGGATCCCTCTCCTCCATCTTCTCCTGTTTTTGTATTACTGTCTTATATTATATTATACGGTCTTCTGCCCCAGAGCACATTGCCCATTCTAGGCATCCGTTTTCTTACCCGAAGTCCTGTTTCAGTTCATGGAGAAATTGATCACATGCACTTTGTACTCAGAATGTGAAAATCAGAGATCTGGCACACAGCTGCAGCCCATTTGGCTGCTGAAAGCAAAATGGATCTCTATATTTTCTACCTGATACATCTTCATCAACATCATCCATTCTCTGATATGCACAGCACTCTAAGAGTTGCCAAGCAATTTTCACATCCATTATTCTTATTTGATATTCAGGTATCTGGTTAGAAAGTAAAAGCAGATGCAATTTCCCCCCATGTTATGAGGGGGAAATAAATGCAAAGGCAGGCAAAATACTTTTGTCAAAGAAAGAAAATGGTAGATTTTCTGATATCTGGCCTAAACTATTTCAAATATACCAGGATTTACCAAAGAAAACATATTTGTCTGTTAGTCTATTACATGCTAAGATAGCGTTATTTAGGTTTAAATATATTATACAGACATAATAGGGGGAAATTAGCCTCTGAAACTTTGATGACGCCAATATAGCTTCAAACAGCTCTTGCGATATGTGAGAGCTGGCAATTGAAACTGACTGGTAGTGAGAATCACATAAAAAGTCAGTCATGCCATTTGATAAATGACGCTTACAGAAAACCCACAGTACCATCTTACTGGTGAAATACTGGATGCTTTCCCTCTAAGATTAGGAACAATACCACGATGTTTGTCCTTGTCACTTCTATTTGACATTGTACTGGAGATTCTAGCAGGGTGGCAATTAGGCAAGAAAGAGAAACAAAAGGGAGCCAGATGGGAAGGGAGAATTCAAACTACATTTGCAGATGCCACGATCTTGTATTTAAAAACTCCGACGGAGTCCAGTGAGAAACCATTAAAACTATTACAAATGAGTTCAGAAAGGTTTCTGGATGCAAAATCAATATACGCATATTTATTATAGCAGCCACTCCTCATCCACAGTTTTGCTTTCTGTGTTTTCAGTTATCCAAGGTCAACTGCAGTCAGAAAATAGCAGAGTACAATCCAACAAGGTATTTTGAGAGACAGAGAGACTACATTCACATATCATATATTACTGTACATTGTTACCATTGTTCTATTTCATTATGTTAATTATGCTAATTTTTACTGTGCCTAATTTATAAATCAAAATTATAGGTGTGTATGGATAGGAAAAAACATAGGTTTCAGTACTATCTGTGGTTTCAGGCATGCACTGGGGATCTTGGAAAGTATCTCCCACAGATAAAGGGGTCCATTGTGTATTTCTATATACTTATATACTAACAGTGAACAACCTGAAAGTGAAACTAAACAATTCCATTTACAATATCATCAAAAAGAATAGCATACTTAGGAATACATTTAACAAAAGAAGTACCAGATTTTACACCAAAAACTACAAGATATCCTTGAAATACATTTAATAAAACCTAAATAAGGGCCGGGCATGGTGGCTCATGCCGGTAATCCCAGCACTTTGGGTGGCTGAGACAGGCAGTTAACCTGAGGTCAGGAGTTTGAGACCAGCCTGGTCAACACAGCGAAACCCCGTCTCTACTAAAAATACAAGCTGGACGTGGTGGTACACACCTGCAATCCCAGCTACTCGGGAGACTAAGGCAGGAGAATTGCTTGAACCCTGGAGGTAGAGGTTGCAGTGAGCCAAGATCATGATACTGCACTCCATGCACTCCAGCCTGGGTGCTAGAGCAAGGCTTCTTCTAAAAAAAAAAAAAAAAAAAAAAAAAAGAAAGAACCTAAATAGATGGAAGCACATCCCACATTCCCACATTCACAAATAAAATGAGTCAACATTGTTAAATGGGAATACTTCCCACATTATCCTACAGCTCAAATGCAGCTCCTGTCAAATTCCCAACTTCCTCTTTTGCAGAAATAGACACACTGGTCCTCACATTTATATAAAACTGCAAGGGGATTCTAAATAGTTTAAACAATCTTGCAAATGAACAAAATGTGTAGGACTCACACTTCTTAATTTAAAACTTACTAAAAAGCAAGACTAGTGAACAATACAGTCAGGATGACTAAAGGTGACACCAAGAAACCAAAGGACAAGATGTCTGCTTGTGCCTTCTTTGTGCAGACGTGCAGAGAAGAACATAAGAAGAAAAACCTACAGGTCCCCGTCAACTTTGCAGAATTTTCCAAGAAATGCTCTGAGAGGTGGAAGACAATGTCCGGGAAAGAGAAATCTAAATTTGATAAAATGACAAAGGCAGATAAAGTGTGCTATGATCGGGAAATGAAGGATTATGGACCAGCTAAGGGAGGCAAGAAGAAGGATCCTAACACCCCCAAAAAGCCACCATCTGGATTCTTCCTGTTCTGTTCAGAATTCCACCCCAAGATCAAATCCATAAACCCTGGCAACTCTGTTGGAGACGTGGCAAAAAAGCTGGGTGAGATGTGGAATAACCTAAATGACAGCGAAAAGCAGTCTTACATCAGTAAGGCGCCAAAACTGAAGGAGAAGTATGAGAAGGATGTTGCTGACTATAAGTTGAAAGGAAAGTTTGATGGTGCAAAGATCCTGCTAAAGTTGCCCAGAAAAAGATGGAAGAGGAAGATGAAGAAGACAAGGAGGAAGAAGAGGAGGAGGAGGAGGAGGAGGAGGAGGAATAAAAAAACTGTTTATCTGTCTCCTTGTGAATACTTAGAGTAGGGAAGCCCCGTAATTGACACCTCTTATTTGAGAAGTGTCTGTTTCCTTCATTAGGTTTAATTACAAAATTTGATCACGATCATATTGTAGTCTCTCAAAGTGCTCTAGAGATTGTCAGTGGTTTACATGAAGTGGCCATGGGTGTCTGGAGCACCCCGAAACTGTATCAAATTTGTACATATTTCTAAACATTTTTAAAATGAAAAGGCACTCACTCTCTTGTTCTCCTTACTCTGTACACTTTGCTGTTGGTGTGGCAAGGCATTTAAAGATGTTTCTGGCATTTTTTTTATTTGTAAGGTGGTGTTAACTATATGGTTATTGGCTAGAAATCCTGAGTTATCAACTGTATATATCTATAATTTGGAAAAAGAACGAAACAACCAAGACAAACTTGATGTTCCTTGCTTCGCGCTGAGGCTGAGGGAAAGATGTCTTTTGGAGGGGCCGTAGCTCAGGGCGTTCACTGTGAGGCTGGACCTGTTGACTCTGCAGTGGGCATCCATTTAGCTTTAGGTTGTCTTGTTTCTGTATATAGTGACACAGCATTCTGCTACTTAGCTGTGGACAAAGGGGGTCAGCTGGCATGAGTTTTTTTTGTTTTTTGTTTTAAGTGCGGTAGTTTTTAAACTGTTTGTTTGTTTTTAAACAAACTGTAGAACTCTTCATTGTCAATAAAGTGAGAAGCCGCTGCATCAATGAAAGTTCAAGAACCTTCTGTACTTAAATACGATTTGCAACTTTCTGTTATCTTTTTTTTGTATGTTTAGAATGCTGAAATGTTTTTGAAGTTAAATAAACAGTATTACATTTTTAAAAAACTTACTAAAAAGCTCTGATAATAGCAACACTGTGATACTGAGGTGAGAATAGACAAAGAGATACTGGACTAGAACTGAGAAACCATACACAAAACCTCACATTTATGATCAACTGATTTCTGATGAGAGTGTCAAGATCATTAAATGACAACAGCATAATCTTCTCAACAAATGGTTCTGAGACAACTGGGTATCCACATGTGAAAGAATGAAGTTGGACTTCTATCTCACACCACATAAAAAATTAGCTCAAAACGGATCAAACACTTAATGTAAGAACTAAGACTATAAAATTCTCATACAAAAAACTAGGTATATCTTCACGACCTTCGATTTTTAGATATGACACCAAACGCACACACACACACAATTCAAGTTGAACTTCATTAAAATTAAAAACATGTGCATCACAGGACATTATTAGGAAAATGAAAAGACAACTCACATGGGAGAAAATATTTATAAATAATATATCTGATAAGAGCCTAATATCCAGACATATAATAACCCAATTTTAAAAATAAGTGAAGGATTTAAATAGCCATCACTCCAAAGATAAACAAATGGTCGATAAGCACATGAGAAGATGCTCCGCTTCATTAGGTAAGTGCAAATCAGAACCACTTTATGTCTACAAGGACAACTATAATAAGAAGGAGAGATAAGAACAAGTGTTGACAAGGATGTGGAGAAATTGAAATCCTCAGGCACTGTTGGTGGGAGTGTAAAATGGTGCAGCCATTTTGGAAAACAATTTGGCAGCTTCTCATTAAGTTAAAGTAGGGTTACCATATGATTCAGCAATTCCACTGGATGTATAACTGAGATAACTTAAAAAATATATCCACACAAAATGGATACATGAATGTTTATAGCAGAATTGTTCATCATATCCAAAAAGTGAAACCACATAAGTGTCCCATCAACTGATAAATGGTTAAACAAAATGTGATATATCCATACAATGGAATATTACTTGGCAATAAAAAAAGAATGAAGTACTGATATGTGCTATAGCACAGATGAATCTTAAATACATGTGAAAGAAGTGACAAGGTCAGACACAAAAGGCCACATACATATGGTTCATTTTACATAAGACATCCAGAATAGAGAAATCCATAGAGACAGAAAATAGATTACTGGTTGCAAGGGGTGGTGGTGTTTGGGGTGGTGATGGAGAGTGACTGTTATGAGTATAGTTTTGGCCGGGCATGGTGGCTCACGCCTGTAATCCCAGTACTTTGGGAGGCTGAGGCAGGTGGGTCACGAGGTCAAGAGATCAAGACCATCCTGGTCAACATGGTGAAAACCCGTCTCTACTAAAAAATACAAAAATTAACTGGGCATGGTGGCGCTTGCCTATAGTCCCAGCTACTCAGGAGGCTGAGGCAGAAGAATTGCTTGAATCCAGGAGGCAGAGGTTGTGGTGAGCTGAGATCATGCCATTTACACTCCAGCCTGGGTAACAAGAGCAAAACTCCGTCTCAAAAAAAAAAAAATGAGTATAGTTCTTTTTTTTTTTTTTTTTTTTTGGTAGAGGGAATGAAAATATTCTGGAATGCTATTCCAGCAATGTTATTAAAAACAACGTGTTTATTTGTCAATGTCACTAAACTCCATCCTATGTAAAGGCTGAAATTTCTGCTCCATTTCCTAAGGGGATTTGGTTCTGGCTGCCTGAGGGAAGGGAAGAGATCACTTTTCAATGTGATGGTTGGATACCGTATGTATGGCAGGTGAGCTCATCTTGCGGGTGAGCAGGGCTCCCGTTTATGCAATGTTAGATGCTGCTTAGTCTCTACCACCATGGAGTGTGAGTGTTGTTACCATTATGTTATCCAGTTGTCCTCGGGTGGAGCTTCTCTTGTGGATGGCCTGCTTCCCTTCTGTCACCACAAGTGAGATATGGAGTCTTAGGGCCTAAACAAGTTGTCTTGATGCTGGTAACCCTAAAATCAAATACATTTTCAAGAGGAGGCCCGTGGTCATACTAGCTTTCTGTTTCCCTCAAGTGATGGAGAGTAAATTGTTCAGATTCAGAGGCTAAACTTGGTCGTGAGTGAATATAGACTATTCTAGAAGCTCAGCCCCTTAGCCTTATCCAACAGGAGCACTGGGGGCCTCCCAAGCAGAGAAAAGCAGGGCCAGTCTTGCTGAGCCAAGTGCAGGAGTCACAGGGCTGCTTGCCCACCTTCTAGCATAGCCCGTCATGTGCCCAGATCTCAGCTTGCCTCTGCCCTCACCATTGTGGCAACTTTGTGCAAAGCATGGTTTCAATCCACCTTATTAAGACTGCTTTCAGTTACTAGACTAATTTCCATCAGATAACATATCCCAAGGCACATATTCAAGGAAAAATCCTGCCTCCTTCAAACCCTGGTACCCTTATGGGTCATGAGGTGCTTCATACATATTAATTAATACCTAATAAAGCATCTACATACAGATAACAGGGAATTTTTTATACTTCATTTTTGAGAGCAGCTTTAGTTTCACAGCAAAATTCAGAGAAAGATACAGAGATTTCCTCATATATCCTATCCTTCACACGTACACAGCCCCCCTATTACCAACATCCCCCACCGCAGTAGTGCATCTGTTACCACTGATGAGCCTGCATTGCGTGTCATTATCACCAGAGTTCACAGTTTATGTTAGGGTTCACTCTTGCTGTAATACATTCCAGGGCTGAGCCTGCTAGCTCAGGACCCTCTTCCTCTTTTTAGAAAGCCACCACAGCCCCCTTCCCAAGATAACATGTTAATCTATGAATCCACTAACCCCCGTGAAGGATTAATGCAATCATGAGGGCACCCTCATGACCCTGTCACCTCTTAAAGGTCCCGCCTTTCAATACTGCCACGTTGGGGATGAAATTTCAACATAAGTTTTGGAGGGGAAAAACATTCAAACCCTAACAGTCTTGTCACTTACTCACTTATCTTTTACTGTATCAACTGCATTGTTTTCACTGTTACAACTTTATAATGACTCTTACCTGCTTTCCTTGTCCTTTTCAGCTTCTTTAAGCTAGTCATTTAATTTTACTGTTCTTACTTACTGTTTTACTTCCTCCAGGAAAGGAGATAGGTAGTGAGGGAAGAGTTCATGGATAGTTGAAAGTGAAGCCATGAAGTGCCAGAGAAGTGGTACTCGTGGACAGGAAAGGTGCTGCTAAGCGTTCTGAGTTCTTCAGGTCTGTTTCTCAAGCTGTTGTTCCAGGAAAAATGGGTCTCCTAGGTCCAGTTGGTAGAAGACTCTACCATTTTCTGCAGCAACCTGAATGTGGGAAGAAGTTTCCACTTCTTTTCATCCAGGGCATCCAGGGGCATCTACCGTTTCTTGGTATAGCCCCAAATTCTTGTACTTCTTCCAGTTTACTGCTACTAACAGCTACCATTTAATAACTTTAAATTATTGTCTAACTTAATCCCCTCAATAACCCTGGAACTTATACCCCATTCCTGGTTTGAAGAACTTAAATAACTTTTTCAAGATCATGTTACTCGGAGGTGTAGCTAAACGTCAGTCCCAGCCTGGTCTGGCTGCTCAGGCTTTCCCACCTGCTTACTTTCTCTCCCAGCTAAGGAAGAGTCTCGGAGCACTGGATCCATTGTCTTAGGTGTCCCGGTTGGAAGAAAGAGGACCTACCTGAGGGCTTTGATTCATGGGGCAAAAGAGTGATTCCAGTGGCTTTCTAGCAGAGATTTTTGTTGGGACAGGAGGTAGAGGGTGAGAACAGTGGGTAGCAGGGCACATAGTGGGCAACAGTGGTGGCAGAAGGAAAGAGGTTGGTGAGAGGCCAAGGTAGGTGCTCCCTGTTGCTTTCCTACTTTAGCGGGTTAAGTAATGCCCCCAAAACTTATGTCCACTTGGAACCTTACAATGTATTTGGAAATAGGGTCTTCCCAGTGTAATCAGTTAAGTTAAAATGAGGTCATACTGTATTAGGTATTCCAATCCTAGTAAATTCAATGATTTGTGTCCTTATAGGAAAAGGCCAGATGCAGGGTCTCACACCTCTCAGCACTTTGAGAAGCTAAAGCAAGAACATTGCTTGAGCTCAGGAGTTTGAGACCAGCCTGGGCAACATAGGGAGACTCTGCCTCTATAAAAAATATAAAATTAGCTGGGTGTGGTGGAGCAGGCCTGTGGACCCAGTTGTTCAAGAGGCTGAGGCAAGAGGATTGCTTGAGCCCTGGAGGTATAGGCTGCAGAGAGCTGTGGTCCTGCCACTGCACTCCAGTCTGGGTGACAGAGTGAGACAAAGAAAGAGAGAGAGAGAGAGAGAGGAAGAAAGAAAGAAGAGAGAGAGAAAGAAAGAGGGAGGGAGGGAAGAAAAATGAAAGAAAGGAGAAGGAAAGAAAGAAGAAGGAAAGAAAGAAGGAAGAAAGGGAAGGGAGGGGAGGGGAAGGGAGCGGAGGGAGAGGGGAGGGGAGGGGAGGGGAAGGGAGGGGAAGGGAAGGGAAGGGAAAGGAAGGGAAGGGAGAAGAAAAAGAGAACTGGGAGACAGACACAGGGCGAAGAGGCTACGTGAGATGGAGGTGAGGATTCTGCTCCCACAAGACTGAGAAGGCAGAGGTTTGCTGCAACCACCAGCAACTGGGTGAGGCTGGGTGAGGGAGGATCCTCCCTTACAGGCACTGGAGGGAATGCGGCTCACCTGACACCTTCGTTTCTGCCTTATGACCTCCAGAAGTGTGAGAACGTAAACTTCCGTTGTTTCAAGCCACCAACTTTGTGGGGATTTGTTAGAATAGCTCAGAGAACCCAAGAAATTTGCTGAAGCGCCAAGAGAGATGTCCCCATTGAAGTAATGGAAGTGACACCTGCAGGTGACACTCATTTCTGATGCTTCTGATTACCTGGCTTGTAGAATGATCTCTGCTTCTCAGCACCTGTGACATAAATGAAACAAAACCTGCAGCTGTAGTTGCTTTCCAGTATGTTTCATTTAGGCTATGATAAGCTTCTCTAAATGAGCAGTGCTTGGCATGTAGTAGACCAGCATATTTAAATTCATTGAATAAATGAATGAACTCAGAGGAGGTGACTATCCTTGTCTATGGAAATAGACTTCGTATTTTTCCTTGACATCATTGTCTTTGGAGAACAGTGTGGTTTGCCATAGTCACAGAGAACACACAGGCATGAGAGCCAGATGAACCTAGAGTGAGTCGCCGTGGGACTTTGAGCCAGTACCTGAGCTCCACTCAGCCTTTGTTTTCTCACCTGTGAGCGAAAGGACCATGCCTTCCTGGAAGGCTTACTGAAAGAACTGTCATCAGAGCACTTGGCATATCATATGCCAATCTATGTGATCAGAGCTGTTAATGCCAACCTACCCCACTCCTCTTCTCCAGCAGGAGGCATGTAATGGTAGTACTCACAATGGCTCTCTGGAAATATGAAGTACAATGCACGTGTTTTGTGGTGTATGTGTGTGTTGGTGCAGTGTGTGTATTTTTAGGTGTGAAATGTGTTCATCAAACAGCTCTACTTAGATAAACCTGAAAAACCATGACCACCCTAGGCAGTTGAGCTCTAGAAACATCAAAGTTTTCCAAGCAGTCCTCCTTTGAGAGTAAAGCATCAAGAATTAAATCACTTAGTCACACATTTTCAATCTCTGCAACATTTTCCTCATTCATCCCAGAACTGTCAACACAGCTGTTACTAGGCCTAGGTGTAGACAGCTTTCTAAACGGAGTGGTAAGTCCATTGGCCTGGTTTAATAGACAAGGTACCAGATATTTTTCAATTTAGGCTACTGCACTCAATAAATCATTTTCTCTGGAGGAAACAAAAAGGAATAAAAAATGCTGAAGGAGAAGAGAAAAGGCATCAATCTTGACTGACGATGATCCCTGGAGCTTCTCTCGCAGGGAAGAGTTTAGGAAGAGTGTATGAATGCAGCGCTGTGAGTGGACACAACCTGTCCTGGGATCTGTGTGTCTACTTTTCTGACACTGAGCTGTGCCCCTGGAGAACATGCTCCCAAGACACTTGTAAGGGAGCAGTGAAAAGTCTGCTGAAGGCAGCGGCTCCAGGTACCTTGAAAGCAGATGTTGGCAAACAATTATTCCACAGACCTGGTCTGCAGCCAGTTTTCTTAAGCTTCACTAGATCCCATAACCAGAGCAAAGTGGCTTCAAGCTCCACTCGGCTGATGTTAAATCCAGACACATACACAAACCATTAGAAGACATTGAGTTGGTATTTTAACGGCTCTGTAAATCCATTCTTTGCTTAATGCTTTCGACACCTTGGACAACTGTTTGGGTGGCTGGGAGCGGGGAAAGTGAGGAATCCCATAAACAAGGCAGCATCCATATTGAAACTAGATCGTCTGACTCCAGTCCCCATGCTCTTCCCAGCGTGGTACACTGCCGTGGAGGTGGCAGATGTTGAAGGCCTCCCTCAATCTGGCTCAAGACTCTCCTTGATCTAATTTCCCATAAATCTGCACTTGTCTTCCAGGTTTCCAGCCACACTGAGTTCCTTGCCTTTCATGGATGTACCATTAGTTAGTGCTAAGTCAATGTCTTTGCACTTGCTGTCCATCCCTTCTATCTGGAACATTCTCTGCTTAGAATAGCTTTTGTCCTCTTGGCTGTCTGCCAAATTTCTAAATAAAGGGCAGCCACTTCTCAAAAGTTCCTTTCAGCCCACTTTTTCCTGTCTCCTTGTTCCTTGTAGCTCCCATTCCCATTGCACTTATCCCTGCATCTGTAATTGTTTACTTGGTTGCCCCTCTCACCAACCTGACGGCTTCCCCTCTGCAGCACCTGGGCTGAGCACTGCTGGGCTCTACTGGCTTTTGACAGAGATTATTTAATGAGTGAAGGAACTAATGAATGAACAAATCCAGTGAGAGTTCCAAAAACCTCAGGATAATATGAGCTATTATTATTACATGTCATCCCGTCATTATGTATTACGCTAAGTGAGCCCTGACAGAGCCAGGTGTCCCTAAACCAAACTGTACACTTCTTTCTGAGAAGGCAGAAGTCCAGTTGGATTATAAACTACGCATCAGAAATACGTAGTATTGCAGATATCAGCTAACATGGCCAATTATCTCATAGATCCAAGGAGGGAGTTTACTAATTCAGCTATTGGCTTAGCATGTGACCCTGGGCAAGTTTCCATTTCTTAATCTTTCCACTTATAACAGACAGATAAAGACTTTGATCTTTACCTCAAGGACTAATGAGGTTGAGTCTGAAAGCTCTAAGCATCTTGGGGGAAATGCTTGCTGCAGGACTTATGGTCATGTACTTGCATCACATTTGGGGCATAGAAGATGGTGAAGGTTGTCTCTATTCTTCTCTGCCAAGTAAGGCAGATAATCTGGATTCAATAGGCCACTGTTGGGAGGGCTGCAGTTAGACAGGTAAGTCTGAGTAAGGAAGAGATAGCATTGACATTTCCATTGATGTATGTTTTCACCAGCATGAGATACAAAGGGAGCCCACTCCAGGCTTATAGGGCTACATTCTGAGGACACATCCTGCAAACCATGGGAAGTTCTGTCTTCTCTCTCAGGATTCTTTCCCATAATAACTTGGATGTGCTTTCTCAGCGCCAGATGGTTGGTCCTGGTGTCATTGCCATTGGATGCACTCAGCATCCACTGCTGTGGGTGCTGAGTTCTGTCAAAGCTTCCTTGTGTGAAGGGTGGAAAGGGTCCTGTACTTGGTTATGAGTGCTCTACCCCAAAGAAGCTGGGTTCTCAGTGCTGTGTTTTTTGTAAGAGTCACATGCAGTTCCTGAAATGAGCCTTTCCCACAGTAAAACCTAACAACATTTAGATAGGAGCTTCTCTCAATTCAAAACAAGAAAATTACTACTAATAAATCAAGATGAGATCCTACAAAACTGTTCAAGTAACTCACAGAAAAATAAGTAGAGAAACCTAGGAATAAGAAAGAGAAGAGCCCAACAAAAAACAACAAAATGGCAGATGTAAGCCCTATTGTGTCAATAATGTAAATGATCTAAGTACACCAATTAAAAGTTAGAAATTGACAAAGTGGATTTAAAAACATGGTAAAAAGTATTCTGGGCCGGGCACGGTGGCTCAAGCCTGTAATCCCAGCACTTTGGGAGGCCGAGGCGGGTGGATCACGAGGTCAAGAGATCGAGACCATCCTGGTCAACATGGTGAAACCCCGTCTCTTCTAAAAGTACAAAAAATTAGCTGGGCATGGTGGCACGTGCCTGTAATCCCAGCTACTCAGGAGGCTGAGGCAGGAGAATTGCCTGAACCCAGGAGACGGAGGTTGTGGTGAGCCGAGATTGCGCCATTGCACTCCAGCCTGGGTAACAAGAGTGAAACTCCGTCTCAAAAAAAAAAAAAAAAAAAGTATTTTGTCTGAAAGACACATAAAATGCAATGACATATGGATTTCATAGCCAGTAAGTGATCTAAGTGGGTTGAAAGTAAAAGGATAGAAGAAGATAAACTGTACTTTTTTAAAAAGTAGAAGTAGATATATTTATATCAGGTAAAATAGACTTAACAAAAATGAAAAATTAACTATAGACAAAAATGAGTTCACATAATGATAAAAAGATTAGCAAGCCATGATGATCCTAAATATGTGTCCACCAAAAAACAAAGCCTTAAAAAACATGAATAAAAAACTGATGGAACGAAAAGAATAAATAGACAAATCCACAATTGTAGTTACAAACTTCAATACTCTCACTCTCAGTAATTAGAAGAACTGAAGAACACCAGCAGACAAGAACTGCAGAACACCAGCAGACAAGAACTGCCTGGCATTTATACAGCACTCTAGTCAATACCAACAGAATACACATTCATTCCAAGCATCCATGAAGCACTCACCAAGACAGAGCATATTTTAGGTCATAAAAAAAGTCAATATATTTAAAATAATAAGAATCATACTGAATGTGTTCTTTGACCAAATGTAATTAAACTAGACATCAATAACAGAACAACAGAAAAATCTCCAACCACTTGCAAATTAAACAACACAATTGCAAGTAACCCATAAGATAATGAGGAAGTCTTGAAAGAAATTAAAAACTAAATTAAAATACAGCACATCAAAATACATGAAGTGCATTTAATGCAGTGCTGAGGGGGAAATTTATAGCCCTAATTTATTAGTTTAGAAAATCAGAAAAATCTCAAATTAACACTTTAAGCACCTATGTCAAGAAACTGGGAAAAATAAAGAACTAAGTAAATGCAAGACAAGCAGAAAAAAGAAAACAATGAAGAGCAGAAATTCACAAAATTGTAAATAGGGAAGCAATAGAAAAAATAAATGAAGCAAAAAGCTAGTTCTTAAAAAAAAATTATAAAATGTATAGACCTCTGGCAAGGCTGATAGGGTTTGGCTGTGTACCCACCCAAATCTCATTTTGAACTACAGCTCCCATAATCCCCACATGTCATGGGAGGGAGCCAGCGGGAGGTCACTGAATCATGGGGTTGGGTTTTTCCTGTGCTGTTCTCATGATAGTGAATACGTCTCATGAGATCTGACAGTTTTATAAAGGTTAGCTCCCCTGTACATGCTCTCTTGCCTGCTGCCATATGAGACATACCTTTGTTCCTCCTTCACCTTCCACCATGATTGTGAGATCTCCCTTGACATGTGGAACTGAGTCCATTAATTTTCTCTCTCTTTCTTCATTTTTTTTTTTTTAATAAATTACCCAGTCTCGGGTATTTCTTTATAGCAGTATGAAAATGGACTAATACAAAAGCTGACAAATTTTTTTTTTTTAAAAAAAGGGAGAGAAAAAACATACAGGTAAAATCAGGAATGAAATACAGATTCTGCAGTCATTAAAAAAGATAATAAGAAAATGCCATAAAAAATTTTATGCTTATGAATTCTTTAACTTAGAAAAATAGACCTATTCCTCAAAGATCACCAACTAGAGAAATTTAATAAGGATGAAATAAACAACCTCAATTGTCTTATAACCATAAAAGAAATGGAATTTGTAGCCAGGCACAGTGGCTCATGCCTGTAATCCTAGCACTTTGGAAGGCCAAGGTGGGCAGATCACAAGGTCAGGAGGTCAAGACCAGCCTGGCCAACAGAGTGAAACCCCATCTCTATTAAAAATACAAAAAAATAGCCGGGCTCCATTGGTCTATACCTCTGTTTTGGTACCAGTACCATGCTGTTTTGATAACTGTAGCCTTGTAGTATAGTTTGAAGTCAGGTAGTGTGATGCCTCTCGCTTTGTTCTTTTTGCTTAGAATTGACTTGGCTATGCGGGCTCTCTTTTGGTTCCATGTGAAGTTTAAGGTTTTTTTTTTCTAGTTCTGTGAAGAAGGTCATTGGTAGCTTGATGGGGATAGCGTTGAATCTGTAAATTACTTTGGGCAGTATGGCCATTTTCACAATATTGATTCTTCCTAACCATGAACATGGAATGTTTCTCCATCTGTTTGTGTCCTCTCTTATTTCATTGAGCAGTGGTTTGTAGTTCTCCTTGAAGAGGTCCTTTACGTTCCTTGTTAGTTGTATTCCTAGGTATTTTATTCTCTTTGTGCAATTGTGAATGGCAGTTCGTTCTTGATTTGGCTCTCTTTAAGTCTCTTATTGGTGTATAGGAATGCTTGTGATTTTTACACATTGATTTTGTATCCTGAAACTTTGTTGAAGTTGCTTATCAGTTTCAGGATATTTTGGGCTGAGACGATGGGGTACAATCATGTCATCTGCAAATAGAGACAATTTGACTTCCTCCTTTCCCGTTTGAATGCCCTTTATTTCTTTTTCTTGCCTGATTGCTCTGGCTATAACTTCCAATACTATATTGAATAGGAGTGGTGAGAGAGGGCATCCTTGTCTGGTGCCAGATTGCAAAGGGAATGCTTCCAGTTTTTGTCCATTCAGTGTGATATTGGCTGTCGGGTTGTTGTAAATAGCTTTTATTATTTTGAGATACGTTCCGTCAATACCTCGGACGCAACACAACATATCTACAATCATTCAATCTTTGACAAACCTGACAAAAACAAGCAATGGGGAAAGGACTCCCTGTTTAATAAATGGTGTTGGGAAAACTGGCTAGCCATGTGCAGAATGCAGAAACTGGACCCCTGCCTGACACCTTACACTAAAATTAACTCCAGATGGATTAAAGACTTAAACGTAAGACCTAACACCATAAAAACCCTAGAAGAAAATCTAGACAAAACCATTGAGGACATAGGTGTAGGCAAGGACTTCATGACCAAAACACCAAAAGCATTGACAACAAAAGCCAAAATAGACAAATGGGACCTAATCAAACTCCACAGCTTCTGCACAGCAAAAGAAACAGTAATTAGAGTGAATCGGCAACCAACAGAATCAGAAAAAAATTTTGCAATCTACCCATCTGACAAAGGGCTGATATCCAGAATTTACACAGAACTAAAACAGATTTACAAGAAAAAAAAACAAACAAGCCCATTCAAAAGTGGGCAAAGGATATGAACAGACACTTTACAAAAGAAAACATACATGAAGCCAACAAACATATGAAAAAATGCTCATCATCACTGGTCATTAGAGAAATGCAAATCAAAACCACATTGAGATACCATCTCACACCAGTTAGAATGGCGATCATTAAAAAATCTGGAGACAACAGGTGCCACAGAGGATGTGGAGAAATAGGAACACTTTTACACTGTTGGTGGGAGTATAAATTAGTTCAACCATTATGGAAGACAGTGTGGCGATTCCTCAAGGACTTAGAAATAGAAATTCCATTTGACCCAGCAATCCCATTACTGGGTATATATCCAAAGGATTATAAATCATTCTCCTATAAGGACACGTGCACACGAATGTTCATTGCAGCACTGTTTACAATAGCAAAGACCTGGAACCAACCCAAATGCCCATCGATGATAGACTGGACAGGGAAAATGTAGCACATATACACCATGGAATATTACGCAGTCATCAAAAACAATGAATTTGTGTCCTTTGTAGGGACATGGATGAACCTGGAAACCATCATTCTCAGCAAACTGACACAAGAGCAGAAAATCAAACACCGCATGTTCTCACTCATAGATGGGTGTTGAACAATGAGAACACATGGACACAGGGAGGAGAGCACTACACACTGGGGTCTGTTGGGGGGAAATAGGGGAGGGACAGCGGGGGGTGGGGAGTTGGGGGG